>NW_016809119.1:418891-425216 GCF_001698545.2 Rhinopithecus bieti | reverse complement strand
CTTCCTTCCTTCCTTCCTTCCTTCCTTCCTTCCTTCCTTCCTTCCTTCCTTCCTTCCTTCCTTCCTTCCTTTCTTCTTTCCTTCCTTCCTTCTCTTCCTCCTTCCCTCTTTCTCTCCTCCCTCCCGTCTTTCCTTTCTCCCTCCTTTATTCCTTTATTTCCAATACATTGCAGATCAATACTTGCTTAAGTTCACTGATTACAAGCTTAGATGTCATGGAAATATCAAATTGTTTTCCAAAGTTTATAAACTTTTATTCTCTTAATTCCTGTACTTATCACAGAATGGAAACAAACTATTTGCTCATGTGCACTGGTCCACAGATTACACCTGGAGTATCACTGCTTCACTCTGTCACCTTCACTTTACCTACAGGGTAAAGTTTAACAACTTTAATATGGCATAGATGGTCCCTCATGATCTGGCCCCTGCTTATCTCTCCATTCTCATGTCTTTCATTTCCCTTAATGAACACTGTCACTCCAGTTTCATTCAACATCTCACTGTCCCCTGGGAATGCCTTGTCTTTTCCAACCTCTTTAAGACTCCTTTCCTTTTATTTTTATTTATTTATTTATTTTTTGAGATGGAGTCTCGCTCTGTCACCCAGGCTGGAGTGCAGTGGCCAGATCTCAGCTCACTGCAAGCTCCGCCTCCCGGGTTCACGCCATTCTCCTGCCTCAGCCTCCCGAGTAGCTGGGACTACAGGCGCCGCCACCTCGCCCGGCTAGTTTTTTGTATTTTTTTTTTTTTAGTAGAGACGGGGTTTCACCGTGTTAGCCAGGATGGTCTCGATCTCCTGACCTTGTGATCCGCCCGTCTCGGCCTCCCAAAGTGCTGGGATTACAGGCTTGAGCCACCGCGCCCGGCCGACTCCTTTCCTTTTAGACTCTTCCCTCTACCTCCCTTCTCTACATGACCAATGCCCACTTCTTCTCCAAGACACAGCTCTTATCTTCCCTTCTCTTTGGACCCATTCTTGAATCTCCAGGTTATTAGTTATTAATTTCTCCCTGCTTCTATACTACTGCATCACTTTTTGGTGACAGTTATAGCACTTGTCATTCTGTTATGTATTAATAGTTACTGATTTCATGGCTGCCTCACTGTCCTATGACTTTACGGTCTTTGACTTGTTCATTTCAGAACTGTCAGAGTGTAGGACATATTACAGGTTCAATAAATGCTGAACGAAACAAAAAATGCACTTCTCTGTGTTAATTCTTTGGGTTTTGGTAGATCTGGTTATTTCAGTTACTCCATATATATTTATTATGTGCTCATAGCACTTTGTGCTAGTTGACAGTGGGAAAACCTAACTGGGCTATTCCTTCTCTATATGGCAAAGAAGTAAATTGCTGTATTTTGAGGTAAATACACGGCAGAAAGATACATGGCAAAGAAGTAAATTGCTGTATTTTGAGGAATCAAAAAATCATGTGGCCAAAAGGGTATGTTTATATTAGCATTCTCTTCAGCAAAATTTCCATTGTTAACATTGTTTATTATCTTAAATTTGCAGTTGAACACAATTCTAAATACAATGAGCACCATCTACAGTACTGGAAAAGTTTGTAACCCAAATAATTCCCAGAAATGCTTATTACTTGATCCAGGTAGGCTACTAATTTTGAATAGTGATTATGAAATTTACTTTTCTCCCAAGTTTTAAAAATGATTGCAAATATGTGTGTTTCAACACATACATGGTCTTTTAACTTTCTTGTAAATTTTATCACATTTACTTAATTTAATCAAGTCAATAAGTAAGTTATTTCAGTGGTTTATTTTCTCTGCAGACATATTTTGGAACTATAAGGGCAAGGAAATGAATAAATCATGAGATTTTATTTAACCACTTTATGACCTGATGTCTGCCAACCTTACTTTTAATTCTTTAAAGTTCATGTAGTTGCTTACAAATAAAATTTTTACAAATGCATCTTTTCTTGTCTTTGTGTGCTTTGGGATAACAGGTTTGAATGAAATAATGGAAAAGAGTTTAGACTACAATGAGAGGCTCTGGGCTTGGGAAGGCTGGAGATCTGAGGTCGGCAAGCAGCTGAGGCCATTATATGAAGAGTATGTGGTCTTGAAAAATGAGATGGCAAGAGCAAATCGTAAGTTTGCTGATCTGTAGAGGTCCTGAAGCTCTCTGTGTGGCGGCGGGGCTATTTCTTCTGCATTACCAAGCCTGCCCTTTGATATCAGGGATACCCCTCAATTAACAATCATCTCCTGAACAATTCAGATGACCTGTTTTAAAAGAAATTACTGGGGAAAAGAAAAGGTGCACTGGCATTCTACAATTCAAGAAGCTCAAGAATGAGACTCAACTACAAGGCCTAAAATAAATTATCCAGGAATTATGAATTATAAGTAATCTAGGAAGATCTCAGACCCCTAAAAGTTCCTGAGGGAGTCTGGGGATTAAGGAGGGATCCCATTTCTCAGGATGAGAGACAGAGTCACTGTCTTTTGTCTAAAACCCCCACAGTTAACTTTCAAAGGTCATTTGTGTGTCTACCTTAGGGCGATACCCCAGAAAGAAAAAAAAATCAGATTAGTTTAGGCTGGAAATGTATTATTTTATGCAGTTGTAATTATATCTCAAATTATGTGCTCATAAAAAATCTTAACATAGGAAGGAATTTCCATATCTCTTAACTTATTCTCTTCCCTGAATAGTGAGCTGAAGTCATGGAATCATTATTCACACTGTGCTTTGATGATTTACTGCCCGCTGAGGTTGAGTAAGGAAGAATTTTTTCCCCCATTTGTTGTTTTAAAATTTCCTTCACTGCCACTTAAATTCAATATTCTTAAGCCTTAGGCAAGCTGGAGACAATAGCTTATCACCATTTTGTTTTGAGGCGGAGTCTTGCTCTCTCGCCCAGGCTGGAGTGCTGTGGCGCGATCTCGGCTCACTGCAAGCTCCGCCTCCCAGGTTCACGCCATTCTCCTGCCTCAGCCTCCCGAGTATAGCTGGGACTACAGGCCCCTGCCACCACGACCGGCTAATTTTTTGTATTTTTAGTAGAGATGGGGTTTCACCGTGTTAGCCAGGATGGTCTTGATCTCCTGACCTTGTGATCCACCCACCTCGGCCTTCCAAAGTGCCGGGATTATAAGCGTGAGCCACCGCGCCCGGCCTGCTTATCACCATTTTTAAAACAATATCCTGCATGTCCTTTCATCCAAATATTTATTTCTCTCCTCATCTTCCTGGTCATTAATTGCTAATGTGAATGTGAAAATAAAAAGTATTAAATTATGTGTACACACTTTATTAGCTAATATCCTAACACAAGCTTGTGTTTCCTAATGGTGAGATACTAAAGGAAGCACATAGAAACATGCATTGATACATATAATTTGCAAACAAACACAGGTTCACTGTGGCAAAGTCTAAGATGAGTTGGGTCTGATCTAAAAATACAAGGCCATGAACAAAAGAAGAATTTAAAAACTTAGAGATCCAGTCACATATTTTAAAGCTAAAGATACAAACTGATGTATCAAGAGAGTACACACCCAGGATTGAGAGACTAGGAGTGTGCTTCTTTCACTTACCAGCTGTGTGATCTTGGAGAAGCGATTTAACCACTCTAAGCACAGGTTGTTGGTGGGAATATAAACTGGTGAAGCTGTTATGGAAAAATAGTATGAGAATTCCTAAATAAATTAAAAATAGAATTACCATATGATCCAGCAATCCCTCTCCTGGGTATATACCTTAATTAGATGAAATTAACACTTCATAAGGATATCTACACTGCCATGTTCACTGCAGCATTAATCGCAATAGCCAAGATAGGGAAACAACCTAAATGTTTGTCAAGGGGTGAATGAATAAAGAAACTGTGGTAGGTATATGGAATGGAATATTATTCAGCCTTAAAAAAGAGGAGATCCTGTCATTTGCCTCAACATGGATAGACCTGGAGGACATTACGCTAAGTGAAATAATCCAGACATAAAAAGAAAAATACGGCATCATCTCACTCAAACGTGGATTCTACAAAAAAAATCAAATATACAGAGAGAGAGTAATAGTGATTACCAGAGGTGAGGTGGAACGGGGTGGAATATGGGGAGAAGTGGGTTAAAGGATACAAAGTAGCAGACATGTAGGATGAACTAGTCTAAAGATCTAATGTACAACATAAGGACTATAGTTAATAATAATGTTTTGTATTCAGGATTTTTACAAAATGAGTAGATTTTAGCTGCTCTTCCATGGGGGTACAGTGCTCAACTATGTGAGATGATAGATATGTTGATTTTATTTACTATAGTAACCATTTTATTATATATATATCTCATAACATCATGGTGTACAACTTAAATATATGCAATAAAATTTATTTTAAAATAAACATAGGCTGTTACTCTGCATAGTGGGAGTTATAATAATGACAATATTGTATGGTTCTTGTGCTTATTAAATAAAATAATACATTTAAACTCCTGGCACAGAGCAAGTGCTTAAACAGAGGTTACTTAATGTTATTATTCGTTTGCATCCCTTTGAGTTGATGTTTATCACAATAAAATGTGATAAGCCTTTAAATTTCTTTTAACCTCCCAGCAAGGCTAATCTATGTATATTGTGCTCTCTCTCTTTCTTTCCCTTATGTTCTTCCCTTTCTCTTAAAAAAAAAAAAAAACAGATTATAAGGACTATGGGGATTATTGGAGAGGAGACTATGAAGCAAACGGGGTAGATGGCTATGACTACAACCGCGACCAGTTGATTGAAGATGTGGAACATACCTTTGAAGAGGTAAGCAAGGAACTGTACACAGAAACAGCTGTGGGGCAGTGTATGGGAAAGAGGGACAGTGACTAAAGGCATTCTGGCTCATTCTTAACACATTGGTCAGCCATTCCCAGGCCTCATAAAGTTATGGAATATTAGAGTTTGAAAAGATTTTAGAGAATAATAGGATAGTCCTACAGCTGATCAGAATTGCTCTGCTTTCCTCCTTCTTTCAGTCACTGACCATTAATTACCAACAGAAAGACTATAGGAATGAAATATTATAAGAAGAAATGGTCCTTTAGCTTATAAGTAGGAATGATCTTCTTGAGTTACCCAGGGCTGGTACTGTCTTCCTGTGTTAGCAGAGCTATAGACTTTGCTTCCTTCCTCAGGACAATTGATACTATTACTTTGAGTAAGCTAGTCTTCATCAGGAAGAGAGAGTTTTGTGAACAGAAATGTCCCATGGATGTTTTTCCTTCATTTTGGCCCCATGCCTCCCCTTTACCTGCACCTTTAAACTTCTAATGTGAGTTACCTTGTCACAGCCATAGTTTGGCAGAGCTATCAAAAATGGAAGTAAGATAAACAACTCCCCAAAAAGGAAATGGGGAGAAGACTTGAATAAGTATATCATCAAAGAAATGACACAAATGGCAAATAAGAAAATAAAAAGTTATTAGGGAAATGCAAATTAAAGCCATGATGAAAATCCCCTCCACACCCACCAGAATAGCTATGATTAAAAAGACGGACAATACCAAGTATTGGGGAAAATGTGAGATGCTGGAGCCCTCTTACACTGTGGGAAGAAATGTAAAATGGGGCAGTCACTTTGGAAAACAGTTTGGCAATTTCTTAAAAAGTTAAGCACACACTTACCATGACTCTTAAGTTTCTATATGAAATAAATGAAAACATATATCCTTATCCATAGAAAGACATACACAAATGTTCATAGCAACAATATTCATAATAGCCCCAAACTGGAAAACCCAGCTGTCCTTCAACTAGTGAACAGATAAACAGACTCTGATATACTCAGAGTGGCCAGAGATAGGAGTGGAACTGACTATAGGAAACCTTTTGTGGTTATAGAAATGTTAAAAAGCTAGATAGTGGTGACAGTTTCCCAGTAGTTTTAATTTATTGAAACTCATGGAACTACACTCTTGAAAATGGGTGAATTTTATAATATGTAAATTATACCTCAAACTAAAACAAAGGAAGGAGGTAACAATCTTAAAAATGAATATATATATATTTCACATCTGCTTTTATTTTGGGACCTGTGTTCTCCCAAATATGTTTATTGACTTATGCAATGGAGTTATCATCAATATCTAGGAAGAAGGAATACTTTTAAATTTTCCAGAAATTTGAGAGAAGAAGAATTATAATTTGGGGAAATTCTACTTGTTTAAAGAATCTTCTATTTCTAGTGTTGTTGAATGGAAATTAGAATTGGTTACTCTTGGTCTTAAACTTTCTTCCTGGGCTTTTCAGATTAAACCATTATATGAACATCTTCATGCCTATGTGAGGGCAAAGTTGATGAAT
>NW_016809119.1:385391-418785 GCF_001698545.2 Rhinopithecus bieti | reverse complement strand
TCATGCCTATGTGAGGGCAAAGTTGATGAATGCCTACCCTTCCTATATTAGTCCAACTGGATGCCTCCCTGCTCATTTGCTTGGTAAGAAGCCCATGAATTCTTTATGTACTTGGCTCTTTGTTATTTCTAACAATAAAATTGCCTTTTGAGTGAGCCTTAACATAAAACTTTTGAAAATTCTGTAAGTGGTAACATTGTAGAAACCACATTTTGAAAGCATTTTCTTCAACCAAAAGTCTATTTTAAACAATTCTCCATTGTATTACTTTTTTATACATAAAGAGTTATTATTTTGGCTGCAATTCAAATGATAAAGGGGTTATTTAAGATAACTAGAGAAAGAATTACAGGCTCAAATGAGAGTGGAAATGGGGAAAATAATTTTTAGTATTTAAGTTGGTTGGCTAAGCTCTTAAGGTGGAATTTGAGATTTTAGTATCATATCGTCAGAGGAAAAAAGCTTGGTTGGCTGGGGGTGGTCAGGGTAACAGAAAGGTATAGCTTGGGCGAAAGCTTCCTAACTTCATGCTAGACCTCACCAATTACTTTTGCTGAAAAGTGCTTGGCTTGGAATCGCATGAGTGAAGAATAAAAGTGACCATCTTCTCCTCTCCCACCACAGCAACTGAGGCCAAATAAAATATAAATATTTGAAAATTTCATGCCATGCATACATAGCATTTCTACTGTAGTCAAACTAAATTGCAGGAAGCTCATCTTCACAGCCAAACCTTGTATCTGTCAGCAGGAGAGAATGCGGAGAAAGGACCTATGGAGACTTTTAACTCTAAAGTAATATGGAAATCCTTTCTACAAAGTCAATGGCAAGCATTATTTAGTAATTCAGTTTCTGCTTAAACCTGTCTGGTGTGATGGGATAATTTCTTCATTCCAATGCAGACTAATTTACTGCTAACTGGAACCAATGTAACACAATTCTACCTTATGTGGAACTTAAGCAACACCCCTCTGATGCTTTCCATTCATTAGTCTTATTTCCATGCTATGAGGTTACCCAGAATGTCAATTCCTATTCTACAAGATGACCTTCCAGTTATTCATAAAGAACCATCATATAAGATACAGCATAGTACCTGGTGCAATACATTTTAGTGACTATTATTGTTATTGTCATGTTTACACTGTTTTCTTTTGTCAAGTTAAATATCTTATACATTATCGACCATTCCTTAAAACCTCACTTTTCTATAATTGTTCTCATTTTGATGAACTGTACTTTGTCAATGTGCCTCCTCAATTATCATGCTCAGAGATGAACAGTTACTCCAGATGAGGTTTGACCAACATAAAGAAAGACATGGTACCATGACTACCTTTGTTCTAGACACTACTTCTGTTGATTTAGCTCAAGGTCACATTTATGCTTTAGAAGCCAGGCCATACTGTTTGTTGGCTCATTTTTGGTCTTTTAGATGTGCACTGTGCTTTAGCCTGATGCCACATATATGTTTTATGATGGTTAAGTTTTCTTTAAAATTTAAGCATAGGACTTCACATGTATCACTACTAAATTTTATCTTTTAAAATATAAGTTTATAGAGTTTTTTTTTTTTTTTTTCAGATGGAGTCTCGCTCTGTCACCCAGGCTGGAGTGCAGTGGCTGATCTCAGCTCACCGCAACCTCTGCCTCCTGGGTTCAAGCGATTCTCCTGCCTCAGCCTCCCAAGTAGCTGGGATTACAGGCTCAAGCCTCCACACCCAGCTAATTTTTGTATTTTTAGTAGAGACAGGGCTTTGCCATATCTCTACTATGTTGACCAGGCTGGTCTTAAACTCCTGATCTCAAGTGATCTGCCTGCCTCAGCTCTGCAAAGTGCTGGGATTACAGGAGTATTCTTCATGAAGTTTGTTGCCCCATTTCTTTGGCACCAGGATTCTGGTCCTGCTCTTAGATTGACTTTTTCTAGATACATCTTCTTTTTCATGATCTCTGGCCTTGGAATACAACTTAACATTTGTTTGAGATGTTTACAAAGTCACCAAGTTAAGTACACGAATATAGGAATAAAAGTGGAATTTAGTTACCAGTTAGTAGAAGTTCCTGAATGATGATCTGATACGGCCTCTTTTGAAGCCGACACTGGGAATTACTAACAGCTTAATTTGTAATATTTTGTACCATGGATGGTGGATTATGGAAATCTCTTTCTAATTTATAGTATCAGTGATGGTCCATATATTTAATAAATTATGTCTGCATTTCTGCTGCTTTGTCATATACTAACAGTTTTTTTTTTTTAATAGGTGATATGTGGGGTAGATTTTGGACAAATCTGTACTCTTTGACAGTTCCCTTTGGACAGAAACCAAACATAGATGTTACTGATGCAATGGTGAACCAGGTAGGAAAAAGAGCCCTTAAAAACTAAATCTAAATTCTCAACTTCATTTATTTTATGTCATCCTTCTATTTTATTTTATGTGAAACCATGTAAATAAAAAATTTAAGCTAATTGAAATTTATTTCTTACATAGCTATATTTTCATGGAAAAATAGTTTACAATGGCCTCAGATACCTTGAATTGCAGGTGTAGTATTGATCTCATTGAAAGGTATTTAAAATGGAGATTACCTGAGTTTTCCGTTAAGCAGTAAGATGTAGAATTGTCAACTGGTTGGTATCACTCTTTCCAAAGTTTGTCATTGCTAAGTAACCAGCCAGTAATCTCTATGGATAGTAAAAACAAGAATATTATGAGGGGATTTTGCATATTAAAATTATTAGTGTTAAAAATATTACAAGAATCTTTAAAATAATTTTAAGTAACACCTTTATTACTACTTTGGTTTAATTATTTAAATGTGCTGGGTTCCTCAAAACACAAGTAAGTACATAGCCCACAGACCCAATAAAGCAACTACACAGTCGAGACTACAGAGCAACCAGCTAACAACAGCATGACAGGAACGCTTCACCTAACAGATGGAGAGTGGCAAATTGGAGAGAAAAACAAGACCTAACCTTCTACTGTCTTTGAGACCCATCTCATGTGTAATGACACCCATGGGCTCAAAGTAAAGGGATGCATAAAGATCTATCATGCAAATAGAAAACAAAAAAGAGGAGGGGTTGCTATTCTTGTATCAGATAAAACAGACTTTAAACCAGCAACAGTAAAAAAGGACAAAGAGGGTCATTACATAATGATAAAGGGTTCAATTTAACAAGAAGACTTAACTATCCTAAATATATATGCACCCAACATTGGAGTACCCAGATTCATAAACATAGCACTTTTAAACCTAGGGAAAGACTTAGACATCCAGAAAATAATAGTGGGGGACTTCATCACCCCACTGACAGTGTTATACAGATCATTGAGGCAGAAAACTAACAAAGAAATTCTGGAAATTCCGGACTTAAACTTAACACTTGACCAATTGAACCTAAGAGACATCTATAGAATATTCCACCCAACAACTATGGAATATACATTATTCTCATCTGTATACGAAACATACTCTAAGACTGGCAACATGCTCAGTCATAAAGCAAGTCTCAATACATTCAAAAAATTAAAATTATACCAAGCATATTCTCAGACTGCAGTAGAATAAAAATAGAAATCAATACCAAGAGGAACTCTCAAAACCATGAAATAACCTGGAAACAACTTATTTCTGAATGACTTTTGAGTAAACAATGAAATTAAGGCAGATATCAAAAAATTCTTTGAAACAAATGAAAACAGAGACACAGCATACCAACAACATATCTGGGATGTGGCAAAAGCAATGTTAAGAGGAATGTTTATAGTGCTAAATGCCTACATCAAGAACCTAGAAAGATATCAAATTAATAATCTAACACCACACTTTAAGGAACTAGGAAAACAAGAACAAACTAATTCCAAAGCTAGAAAAAAAAGAGATAACTAAAATCAGGGCAGAATTAATGAAATTGAGACCTAAAAAATCATACAAAGGATCAACAAAATGAAAAGTCAGTTTTTTAAAAGGATAAACAAGATGGAAAGACCTCTAGCTAGATTAACAGAGAAACAGAGAAGATCCAAATAAGCACAATCAGAAATGACAAAGGTGACATTGCAACTGATCCCACAGAAATACAAAGGATCCTCAGAGACTATTACAAACACCTCTATGCACACGAACTAGAAAATCTAGGGAAAACAGATGAATTCCTGGAAACACACAACCTCCCAAGACTGAATCAGGAAGAAATTGAAACCCTGAACAGACCAATAATTAGTTCTGATATTGAATCAATAATTTAAAAACCTACCAAACCAAAAAACAAAAAAAGGCCCAGACCAGATAGATTCACAGCTGAATTCTACCAGATGTAAAAAGAAGAGCTGGTACTAATTCTACTGAAACTATTCAAAAAATTGAGGAGGAAGTTTTCCTCCCTAACTCTTCTATGTGACAAGTATCATCCTGATACCAAAATCTGGCAAAGACATAATGGAAAAACAAACTACAGGCCAATATATTTGATGAATATAGACACAAAAATCCTCAATAAAATACTAGCAAACTGAATCCAGCAGTACATCAAAAGTTAATTCACCATAATCAAATAGGCTTTATTCCTGGGATGCAATGTTGGTTCAATATACGCAAATCAATAAATGTGATTCACCATATAAATATAATTAAAAGCAAAAACCATATGATTATCTCAATAGATGCAGAAGAAGCATTTGATAAAATCTAACATCCTTTCATAATAAAAATCCTCAACAAACTAGGCACTGAAGGAACATACTTCAGAATAATAAGAGCCATCTATGATAAACCCACAGCCAACATCATACTGAATCAGCAGAAGCTAGAACCATTCCCTTTGAGAACTGGAAAAAGTCAAGGATGCCCACTTCACCACCCATATTCAACATAGTACTGGAAGTTCTAGCCAGAGCAATCATTTAAGAGAAAGAAACAAAAATCATCCAAATAAGGAAAGAGGAAGTCAAATTAGCTCTCTTTGCTGATGATATGATTCTTTACCTAGAAAACTTTAAAGACTCCTAGATGTGATAAATGACTTCAGTAAGCGGGGGCATACAACAATGAATGCACAGAAATCAGTAGCATTTCTATATACCAAAAACTGAGAGCCAAATCAAGAACACAATCTCATTTACAATAGCCACAAAATTAAAACATGTATGAATACATCTAATCAAAGAGATGAAAATCTCTACAAAGAGAAGTACAAAAAACTGCTGAAAGAAATCATAGGTGACAAAACAAATGGAAAACATCCCATGCTCATCGATTTGGAAGAATCAATATCATTAAAATGGCTATACTGCTCAATGCAATCTACAGATTCAATGTTATTCTTATCAAGTTATCATTATTTTCACAGAATTGGAAAAGCTATTCAAAATCCATATGGAACCAAAAAAGAGCCTGAATTGCCAAAGCAATCCTAAGCAAAAAGAACAAAGCCAGAGGCATCACATTACCTGACTTCAAACTATACTACAAGGCTACAGTAACCCAAACAGCATGGTACTAGTACAAAAACAGACACATAGACCAATGGAACAGAATAGAGAACCCAGAAATAAAGCCACACACTTACAGCCATCTGATCTTTGACAAAGTCAACAAAAATAAGCAATGGGGAAAGGACTCCCTATTCAATAAATGGTGCTGGGAAAACTGGCTAACCATATATGGTTATGCAGCTTCACTTTTTATTCTGCAGTGGACTTTTCCCAGGAGTATGTTACGTATGCTCAAATGTTCATTGCATTGCTTCTTACAGATTTAAAACTATTAACAAGCAAAGGTTCAGCAATGCATAAACAGTAAATTATGGTGCAGTTGTCTGAAGAAATTTTATAAGGCAAATAGAAGTATGATGCAGAAGAATGAAACTAGAGCCCTACCAATCATCACATACAAAAATTAACTCAAGATGGAATAAAGACCTAAATACAAGACTTCAAACTATAAAATCCCAGAAGAAAATCTAGGAAAAACTCTTCTGGACATTGGCATGGGCAAAGAATTTGTAAGTCTTCAAAACCAATTGCAACAGAAACAAAAATTGACAAGTGAGACCTAATTAAACTAAAAAACTGCTGTACAGCAATTTGAAACAGATGGAAACAGAGACACAGCATACCAACAACATATCTGGGATGTGGCAAAAGCAATGTTAAGAGGAATGTTTATAGTGCTAAATGCCTACATCAAGAACCTAGAAAGATACCAAATTAATAATAGAACACCAGACTTAAAGGAACTAGAAAAACAAGAACAAACTAATTCCAAAGCTAGAAAAAAAAGAGATAACTAAAATCAGGGCAGAATTAATGAAACTGAGACTGAAAAACTCATACAAAGGTTCAACAAAATAAAATTCAGTTTTTTAAAAGGATAAACAAGATGGAAAGACCTCTAGCTAGATTAACAGAGAAAGAGAGAAGATCCAAATAAGCACAATCAGAATTGCAGTAAACAGACAACCTACAGAATGCAGTGAACAGACAACCTACAGAATGGGATAAAATATTTTCAAAACATCAGAGAAATGCAAATCAAAACCCATAATGAGATACCATCTCACACCAGTGAGAGTGGCCACTATTAAAAAATAAAAAAATAACATGTTGGTGAGGCTGCTGAGAAAAGGGAACACTTACTCACTGTTGGTGAGAATGTAAATTAGATCATCCACTATGGAAAGCAGTTTGGAGATTTCTCAAAGGACTACAAATAGAACTACCATTCGACCCAGCAATCCCGTTACTGTGTATATACCCAAAGGAAAATAAATTGTTCTACCAAAAAGACACCTGCACTCGGGTGTTTATTGTAGCACTATTCACAATAACAAAGACATGGAATCAACCTAAAGAAATAAATAAAGAAAATGTGGTACATATATACCATGGAATACTATACAGTCATAAAAATAATGAAATTATGTCTTTTGCAGCAACATGGATGCAGCTGAAGACTGTCATCCTAAGTAAATTAATGCAGAAACAGAAAACCAAGTATCACATGTTCTCACTTATAAGCTGACCTTGGGTATATACAGACATAAAGATGGGAACAATAGACACTGGGGACTCCAAAAGGAGGGAGGGAGAGAAGAGCAGCAAGGGCTGAAAACCTTCCTATTGAGTACTATGTTCATATCTGGTTGATAGGACCAATAGAAGCCCAAACGTCAGTATCATGCAATATACCCTTGTAACAAACCTGCACGTGAATTCCCTGAATTTAAAATTTAAATAATTTAAATTAAAAAATTCTCAAGCCAGGCGCGGTGGCTCACACCTGTAATCCCAGCACTTTGGGAGGCTGAGGCGGGTGGATCACGAGGTCAGGAGCTGGACACCAGCCTGGCCAACATGGTGAAACCCCGTCTCTACTAAAATAAAAAATCAAATAAAATAAAATTAGCTGGGCATAGTGGTGTGCACCTGTAGTCTCCAGCTATTTAGGAGGCTGAGGCAGGAGAATCACTTGAATCGGGAGGCGGGGGTTGCAGTGAGACCGAGATCACAACCACTGCACTCCAGCCTGGCGACAGAGTGAGACTTCCATCGAAAAAAAAAAAAAAAAAAAAAAAAAAATTCTCTGTGTTCCCTTCTGTTGATGCAAATGATATTATAGTTATAAATTATGTATTTTTGTTCATTCGACTAAAATTCTACATTTCTGAGTAGAATACCTAATGATACTTCTATTTGCCTTATGAAATTTCTTCAGATAATTGCACCATAATTTGCTATTTGTGCATTGCTGAACCTTTGCTTGTTAATAGTTTTAAATCTGTAAGAAGCAATGCAATGAACATCTTCACATACATAACATACTCCTGGGAAAAGTCCACTGCAGAATAAAAAGTGAAGCTGCAAGGGCCTCTAAACTCTTGTAGCTGTTCTAGCTCCACTTTGAAGTTGAACAGCAGGATAGGGCCATCTGGATGTAGATTTTTAGTCTTTCTAAAGGGTTTTCACACTCATCTCTTCTATTGTCATCTCTAAGACTCAGGATAGGTATTGTGACAGCTCCATGCTATAGGTGAGGAAACTGAGGCTCAGGTAAATGATTTGCCCAAAGTCACAAAGACAGTCAGTCATTGGCAACTAAGGATTGAACTCAGAACTCCTAATAATTTCAGCCTGGTTTTCTATTCATTCATTCATTGTTCATTCAACAGATGTTAACTGTATTTCCTAATCGACACTGTTTTGGTATAGGTTCATTCTACTTAAGAATGTCATACTCATCAATACCAATTGCCTGACAATAAGTCCTTAATTTTTAAACCATCTATAGGCTCATATCCTCTTTCTTATTCCCAGGGCTGGCAAAGGAGAAAAACCAGACTTGACTGGTCTTTGGGATCAGAGGAAGTTTTCTGTTACTAAAAGTGATTCATAGACTAGCTGCCAATTACACAAACTTAGCTCACCTAATGTAGGCCTTACCTCCTAAGCAGGCTTGGCCAGCTCCTGAGACTTGTTCCCAGAAGAGTTTTCTGGGTGGCAGATGCCTACTGCTGCCTCTTTTTAGTCCCAGAACATTGTGAAAATTTGAACTTCATACAGATCATGAAGCCAAGGCCCAACTACCCATTGGCTGCTAGGCCACATCTGGGCCTTTTTGATTCCAAAAGCCTATGCCTTCAGATCCACCTTATAGTTTATGTCTTCCACCAAGTCTAATACAGGGCCTTTCCCCTTGAAGGAGATCAATCAACGATTGTTGGCTTGAGTAGGAAAGTTGTGTTTTTACTTGGAATATAAAAAATAAAACCAAGAAAACATTATCAATAATCATACTCAGTCTACTGTTAACATTTTCATGTACTACCTCATTAAGTCGCTCATATATTCTACTTTTTTACTTACTATTAAATTGTATTTTATAATATCAATTAAAATTCTCAGATTGAAAAATTTTATGGATACATACTAGGTATGTGGGATACATGAGATGTTTTGATACAGGCATGCAACATATAATAATCATATCATGGGGAATGGGGCATCCACCCCTTAAGCATTTTCCTTTGAGTTACAAATGATCCAATTATACTCTTTTAGTTATTTTTAAATGTACAATTAAATTATTATTAACTATAGTCACCCTGTTGTGCTATCAAATAGTAGACTTTATTTTGACAGGATCTCACTCTGTCACCCAGGCTGGAGTGCAGTAGCACGGTCTCAGCTCACTGCAACCTCTACCTCCTGGGTTCAAGCAATTCTCCCACCTCAGCCTCCCAAGTAGGTGGGATTAGAGGTGTGCCCCTCCACGCCTGGCTAATTTTTGTATCTTTAGTAGAGACAGGGTTTTGCCATGTTGGCTGGGTTGGTCTCGAACTCCTGGTGTCAAGCAATCTGCCCGTCTTGGCCTCCCAAAGTGCTGAGCCACCACACACAGCCTCATTCTTTCTATTTTTTTGTACCAATTAACCATCCTAACCTGTCCCTGCCACCTTCCCACTACTCTTTCCAGCCTCTGGTAACCATCCTTCCACTCTGTATGTCCATGAGTTCAATTCTTTTGGTTTTTTAGATCCCACAAATAAGTAAGAACATGTAATGTTTGTCTTTCTGTGCCTGGCTTATTTCACTTAATATAATGACCTTCAGTTCCATCTATGTTGTTGCAAATGACAGGATTTCATTTTTTTTATGGCTGAATAGTACTCCATTGTGTTTATGTACCACATTTTCTCTATCCATTCATCTGTTGATGGACACTTAGGTTGTTTCCAAATCTTGGCTATTGTGAATAGTGCTGCAACAAACATGCAAATAGTGCAACAAACATCTCTCTTCAAAATACTGATTTCCTTTCTTTTGGGTATATACTCAGCAGTGGGATTGTTGGATCATATGGTAGCTCTATTTTTACTTTTTTGAGGAACCTCCAAACTGTTTTCCATAGTGGTTGTACTAACTTACATTCCTACCAACAGTGTAGGAGGGTTCCCTTTTCTCCACACCCTCACCAGCATTTGTTATTGCCTGTCTTTTGGATATAAACCAAAACATTTTCATAAACATAATTTGGGTGGCTGCACATTATTCTGTTTTCAAAGGTATCATTATTTAACCATTCTGATGGTCATTTCAACTTTTTTCTCTATTAAAATAATTCTCAGTGTAATTGTTGAATCTAATTTCTGATAACTTTTTAGGTAAGTTCCTTAGAGACAGCATTACTGAGACAAAGAAAAAAATTTCAAATGCTATCCATGTGTGTTATCAAATTGCCTTTTGGAAAGGTTATGCCAGTGTATATATCCAACAGAAATAATGCTGCTATTTTAAAATTACATTAGCACTTTTCCATTTTAAAAATTTATTGTAAATTGACAATTTATTATTGTCAATTTATATATTTATGGGGTACAAGGTGATTTCATGATTTATGAATACAATGAAAAATAGTTAAATAAAGCTAATTAACATATCAGTTACTTAACATACTTTTTTGTGCAGTGAGAACATTTGAAATTTACTCTCTTAGCAATTTCAAAATGTACAATGTTCTATTATTAACTATATTTACTATGCTGTGCAATAGATCTCAAAAAAATAAAACCAACTTATTCATCCTGTTTGAGACTTTGTACGCTTTGACCATCATCTCCCCATTGCCCCCACCCCATAGCCTCTGTAACCACCATTCTACTCTCTGCTTCTACCAGTTCCATTGTTTTAGATTCCGCGCATAAGTGAGAACATGTGGTGTTTGTTTTTCTGTGCCTGGCTTATTTAATTTAAGAATGTGGTTGTTTTGATGCTGGAATTAATACTGTTCTCTTTTCCCAGGCCTGGAATGCACAGAGAATATTCAAGGAGGCCGAGAAGTTCTTTGTATCTATTGGTCTTCCTAATATGACTCGAGGATTCTGGGAAAATTCCATGCTAACTGATCCAGGAAATGTTCAGAAAGTAGTCTGCCACCCCACAGCTTGGGACCTGGGGAAGGGCGACTTCAGGTAGTGGGGCTGATACTTACACAACTGATACTAAATGGGAGACAACAGAGGCAGGCTGAAGTTTAACTTGAATTCTTTCTCTGCTTTTCTGAGCACAGAAAAGATAAGTTAACTCTCCTTGAACTAAGGCTGGGAGTCCAGGACAGCACATTTGGGTTTTCCCAGGAAAAGAGGATTGCCAACAGTCTCTGACTTGAACCTTTAGACCATCTGCTTTCTTTGAAATATTATGCATCCATTGACATTGTATGGTAATGGGGATGGTTGCATCCATATCAGGAAAGATTTGGTGCTAAGATTTTTGTAAGATGGACATGTGAATCACACATTGATCTTCCCCTCCATGTTTCACTCTTGTGAGTGAGACAGAATAGGTGAATAAATAAGCTTGGATGGAAGGGAGAAAGTGGTACATGTCGTAAGAGAGACACAGGGCATGCCCTATGGAGAATCAGAAGAAAACTGACCACACTTGCAATAGGAGATAGGATCACACCGTGCTTTACAAGTGGGATTTGAATTAGGTTTGGAAAGTCAAGAAGGATTCAGATACACAGAGTCAGGAGGAGGACCCAAGCTGTGAGAACAGCAGGATCAAATACAGAGAGGCAGGACCCAACCTGTGTATTTAAGTCAGCAAGTTAGGCTAGAATGAGAAGTAAGTTAAGGAGAGTTTGTGTAACGTGGCAGAATGAGCACAGGCTTCGGAATCCTAGGTGTGTCACTTAATGACTATGCAACCTTGGACAAGGTATTTAACTTTCTTTGGTTTCAGTTTCCTTATTTTATAAAGTAGGATAGTAACTCCCAGGTTGCAGGTTTGTGAGAGCCTTAGGTTGGATTCCCTAGCTTGAAAAGGAGATCGTTTCACAAATGCTTCATTGAGGAGAGCTCTGAGGCAGAGGGGAATGAGGGAAGCAGGCTGGGACAAAGGAGGGTGGTAAGTAAGGATATGGTCTTTACTGGAAACTTGGCCTCAGCCTTATCCCATGAAGCTCTGTGGAGCATAACTTGAGCCACAGACTAGGCCACACCTCAAGACAAGGGGACTAGCCTTTTGTATTAGGCAGTCTTTGACTGTGGACTGCCCCAGAGTGTGGGGAGCATAACCCCATTTGGTCAAAGGCAGTGAAGGGAGCAGCTGTTGGCCCTTATCAGCTGTGACTCAGGCAGCTAGGGGATGGTGGATAAAGTCTCAGCAGGCCCCCACCAGCATTGACTAGGGTAGGGAATGGATCTACAATCCTTTTCTGTAAAGGGCCAGATAGTAAATAGTTTAAGCTTTGCAGATCTCTGTTGCAACTACTCAGCTCTGCCCTTGTGACATGAAAGCAGCCATAGACAATACACAAACAAATGGATGTGGCTGTGTGCCAATAAAATTTATTTATAAAACAGATGGCTGGCCAGCAGGCCATAGTTTACTGATACCAGTGAGGCTTAAAAATGAGAAGGTATAAGTAAGTTTTCAAGAGCAAAATCTTACGTACAGTAGGCGGTAAATATATAGTAGTTATTTTTATAATTATTTCAGAGGAGAATAGAGAGAAACCAAATTTAAAAAGTAGGTTGGGGTTGTGAAAGGAAAGTAGATTTACTGAGCATAAGATGAATACATAATTGAATATTTCCTTACCTTCCCCCTTTCTCTTGCAATGCGTGGATTACCATGCCCTCCCATTATCCCCTCCAGCTCACTTTTCTCCTATAAATATTGAAGCCCTCAAAATTATTTTTGGAGAAAGGCACAAACCACAGACTGTTTCTATAAATTCTGTGTTCTTTTCTTCTGGGCATGTTCTTAACCTTGGCAAAATAAACTTGTGAATTGATTGAGACCTATCTCAAATAGTTTTTGGTTTACAGGGTCATATTGGTGTATAAAAGGTGGCTGAGTCTATTCTCGAGCAATGAGGAGGCCTCACAGGATATTGGACGGGGTGGTGACATGATCCAAGTGGTATGAAATAAATTTGGGAATCTACTGAAATATGACCCCTACACCCACCTGAATGAAAATGCTCTTGCTAAGTTAAAAAGGACCACCATCTCATTGCCAAATGCAGTTCTTATCCCATTGGGCTATAGCAGCATTAGACAAGATTTACGAGTTGTCTTTCAAATGCTATTTTTTTTTTTTTTTTTTTACCAACTTCCACATTGTCATTCTTTTCCAGATTTCCTTGAACCTCTCTGATTGTACTTTCTCCATCTCCCCTGAATAATCTTCCTCTCCCCACTCCTTAGGTACTTGGACCTTCTATAGGTTTATCTTTGGTCCTCTTTTCTTGCACTCTATCCGTGCTCCATGGCCCATCATATCTACTTCCCAGCTTACATGCTAATGATTCCCAAGTTTCAATTTGCAGCTCCTTCTACTATTTCTCTATCCTGGCAATAGCAAATAGCTTGCAGCGTCCTGAATGCCACGTTTCCACCCCTCTACCCCTAAGGCTTTCTCATTGAGCACTAGGAACGTCAACCTCTGTGCCTTCTACCGGGCAAACTCCTGCACATTGATTAAGGTCCATATTGCTCATTGCATCTTCAGTCATGCCCTTCTTGGTGCTTCTAGAGGACTGTGCCTATGTTCACTCATTTTTATGCTCAAGGCTGTGTGTACTGATCATTTATAGAGTACTTGCCTCAGAGTTCTTATAGCAGAGAACTCTGCTTATCTGTCTTCCTCGTAGTCTATGAGCAAGAGAACAGGATTCAGCCATGCCTATTGCTTTATATTGAGCAACTAGTACTGTTTCTAGGACATAAAAGGTGGGTAGTCAAGATTCACTGGTGAATAAATCTTGGAAAGATGATTCATGCTACCAAAACCCCATACAACTCCACTGTAATTGTTAAATGAAAGTCAGTGAGATTCATTTTCATCTTGTCCATTTTCATGCAGGATCATTATGTGCACAAAGGTGACAATGGATGACTTCCTGACAGCTCATCATGAGATGGGGCATATCCAATATGATATGGCATATGCTGCACAACCTTTTCTGCTAAGAAATGGAGCTAATGAAGGATTCCATGAAGCTGTTGGGGAAATCATGTCACTTTCTGCAGCCACACCTAAGCATTTAAAATCCATTGGTCTTCTGTCACCTGATTTTCAAGAAGACAATGGTATGGACATTTTCTCATGGCTTGTTTTGGAGGTTCTTTAATCTGATACGGGCAAAGGTATCTATTATCTTATGTAGGAAATATTTACTTTTTGCCGCATAAGGTATAAGGTATTTATGGGTAACTGGAAATTACTACTGGTGAAAAATTTTAAGTATATATCAGAACATGTCAACTTTCAGTTTTGTATTATTGAAAAGGGAATAAGAGAGGTAACTGAATGAATGGACTTGGGATCCTGTGAAACATCTAACAGAAGTTTTTTTTTTTTTCTTAAAGATGATGAAACAGTGTCACAGAACTGAAATGGCTTGTCCGATTAGTGTCAGCATTCTAACTAGACCCTTCTGGTTGTAGGTAAAAACTTCCCAAAACTTTAGAGTTGGAATAGATTCTAAAAACCATTCTATAGAGGAGTAAACTGAAGACAAGAGAGGGAAAGTAGCCTGAAGTCAAAATGCAATGCAGTGGCCGAACCAAAACAAGAGCCTTAATCTGAAGCCTTTTCCATAATACTATGCAAAGCAAAGTATAGCTTTAAATTTTTGAATTCTTAAAGAACAGGTGGTTTAATATCAACATTGGAAGGGATTGAAACATTTTGTTCATCCTGCTGAAGCGTGAATTTCCCCTGTAACATCCCCTTAAATCTGTGCTATCCTTCAACATTTCTGCCTGAGGCATCCCATTTCCTTTTATATGGCTTGGACTTGATGGAACATGACAAATGTTCAGGAGATCGAATTTCTTCAGTGAGGATGCCATGGCTTTTGCTTCTTCCTCATAAAAGGAGGACAAATAAAGCCTAATACCTTCTTCTCTTCCATGTATTCTCTCCTCTAATTTTAGTTATTTGTGACATAAAGATCAGCTCCTCTGTCTGGAGCATTTGGTCAATGAGATCAAGGTCATGAGCTCCATCCTTGAGTAGACAATTCACTTTACCTTGATCTCTGGTTCCAGATCCTTGGTGACCCCACAAGGGCCTGGGAGCAGGCCAGCGTAAAGCCTGTCATCATGTTGCAAATAGTTACTGTAAGCATAGTCCTAGTGGCTTACAGACCAGTAGCAGCATCCTCCCATGAAGAGAGTAACAAAGGTAGTTAACAGTAACCACACCTGCTTCCTAATTTTAAAATATCATTAATTCAAGTCAATGAACAGATATTTTATTATTTTAAAATATTCCCTGACAGCAGGTAAAAATGGTTGATGACTGTTTCTTAAGATGGTATTAGATCAGTGATGAAATAATCTGTACAACAAACCCTGTAAGATGAGTTTACTTATGTAACAAACCTGCACACATACTCCTGAACCTAAAATAAAAGTTTTTTTTTTTTTAAAGATGGTATTAGACATGATTAAACCACTGGTTTGGAAAACTCCTGCTTTTTTTCTTGACTCTGCCCCGATTTGTGAATAATGTTAAATAAATTCCTTTATTCCTTCCATTCCTCCCTCCCTCTTTCTCTTTCTTTCTTCTTCCAAACATATTTATCGAGCACATACTGTGTGCAAGACATTTTTCTAGACACTAGAGACACAGTGATGTGAAAAGTAGATAACATCCCCTGCTTACATTTCAATACATTTCCTTTGTACACTAGAGATGGACTCCACTGCCTCTTTATGTCACTAATAAAGGATAAAATGAAATAACATGATTTGTTAAAGCCTTTTAAATTCTTGGTAAGGAAGATATCCTTACATTTAAAGTACATTGTACTTTCCACCATCCAGTGGATAGTGCCCTCCAGGGGGGCTCTTTTGTTTTCTTTCCCCTCTCCGATTTACAGGCTTCTCACTGAATCTGTTTAGCATTTGTTTATTTAACAAAGACTCACAGAAAGCATCACATAGCAGACGTGGGAGTAGGTTATACAGTCTTAAATGAGACATTAACAGTCACTGACTTCATGGAGCTTTCCAGAATAAACAGTGTGACTGGGAAAGTGGATGAAAGAGCTCTAATGAACTCTGATAAGAGGTATTTAAGGGAGGAAACCGAAACTAATGAAGAAAATGAGGATTAGAAGTAACTTTGGGTTTTTATTTACCTGTTCTGTTCCAGGGCTTCAACCTACTCCAAATCCCTTAGCTGAGAAAATAAATATATACATATTATTATGTATACTGTCAATTTTTCTCATGTATCCTTATAGTAAGTATATCTTGAGGAATAATATTTTGAGGTTAGGAAAATTATCTTTAACACAAAACATCCACTGTCATCTTCATCATAATATTTATCCGTTTCCATTCTACTTTCAGAAACAGAAATAAACTTCCTGCTCAAACAAGCACTCACGATTGTTGGGACTCTGCCATTTACTTACATGTTAGAGAAGTGGAGGTGGATGGTCTTTAAAGGTGAAATTCCCAAAGACCAGTGGATGAAAAAGTGGTGGGAGATGAAGTAAGTCGATGAATATGTAATCAGTAAAATGTTTTCTAATGAGTTTGCTATGTATTTAAAAGCATTTGACTGGCGTGTACACACACACACACACACACACACACACACACAGAGGCACACATTAACTAACTCCTTTTGGTATTTTTAGTTTGTTATATTTTACATTTTAGTCTCCATTTGGATGCCATCTCCTCAGATAAAATTTCCTTGGGTCAGGTGACACTACTTCATACTCTATATTCAAGTATTGGCTTACTCATTAAACTATGATATTATGTTGAAAGTGATCAATTTATCCATTTTACATATTCTTTTATCCAGCCTTTTAAACAAAATGGTGACCCCACATTTTAGGCAAAGCACTGGGGATACAATGCTAATAATTTCAGGTATGGTCCTCAACCCAATAAAACGTTTAGTTTATGGCAGGGTGTGGAAAATTAAACCACTGCAATGTGTAGTGTTGTGATGGAAGGGTACAGGGTCCGTTAATGTCCAGGGGAGATCCAAAGCCCAACTGGGGGTGTCAGATGAGGAGAGGCACTTAAGCCCTGAGAAAGATGTGGGGAACACAGAGAATTCCAAGCTAGAGAGAACCTGACACATTTGGGCAACAGTGACCATTTCCATAGTTGTAGCACTACATTACTCATTGCTGTGTCACAAGTGCCTCACACTGTGCCTGTCACATGCAAGTATGAAATAAATAGGTTTTGGATGAAAGAATTTTAAGAGAAAAGAAAAGGAAAAAAAGAAAGGAGAGAGGGAAGGAGAGAATGGAAGAAAGAAAGAAAGAAATCTATCTTCTTTTTACCATCTTAGACCCTCATCAATTATTTCTTTCTTTGTTTTTCTTATATTTTCTTTTTGAAATGAAGATCTCATGTGTAACAAGCAGTTCCACATGCACAGGTTTAAAACAGTACACTTCTTCTGTCAAGATTCTCTCTGTTAACATACATCTTACTTGGGAGGAAATATGCAGCACCTATAAGAACTGTTTCTAGTATTTAAATATTACTGAAGTTATGTCTACAGTGATCCTGCAGTTTTAAAGGAAAAATGTATTCCATTTAATCAAGGTCAAATACATGATTTTGCTACCTTTTTTTCTGGCTAGATTAATCTTTTGATCCCTCTTAGCTTATTTTAAAGGCACATGGAATCAGATCCTTAGAGTGATTCATTAATGCATCAATTGTTCCTTTGTTCAATAAATATAAATAAATTCTTTCCGTAGTGACAGGCACCATGTTTGACACTGAAATTAGAGAGAAGACCAAGACACAGCCCCACCCTCTAGGTACTCAAGTCTCTAGGGCAAGAAGTTACTATAGGTGAATAACAACAAAACAGGAGATAAATGGCAAAGGAGGCACAACTAGAGAAGGCTAAAGGAGATTGGGGGTTAATTCTGCCAGAAGGTGGATGGGATCAGGGCCAGGCTTCACAGAGGAGGGAACACTTGAGCTGGGTAGGCGTGGAGAGTAAGAAAGATTTCAATTTTATTAAATTCTCTCTGCCAGGAGCACATGAAGTGTGGTGCCTGAGAGGAATTATTAGGGCTTTCACTGTACACTTTTGGCCATGCAATGCACTTTATGAATTTTATTAAATTAGTCTTTTGAAGACATAGCTAGTTTCCAAGGGTATATTCTGGCTGAATTAAAACTAAGAGATAACCATGTAATGAGCTTTACTGTCTGATTTTAAAAAAGTTTTATTTATTTTTTATTTTTGTAGGTGATTTTTTTTACCTTGTTTCTATTTCACCTGACAACCATTTCTAGTATAAATACCATTGATTGACTGGACACGGTGGCGTTTGTAATTCCAGCATTTTGGGAGGCTGAGGCGGGTGGATCACTTGAGGCCAGGAGTTCGAGACCAGCCTGGCCAACATGGTGAAACCATGTCTCTATTAAAAATACACAAATTAGTTAGATGTGGTAGTGCACACCTATAATCCCAGCTACTTGGGAGGCTGAGATGGGAGAATCGCTTGAACACGAGAGGCGGAGGTTGCAGTGAGCCAAGATCGTGCCACTGTACTACAGCCTGGGTGACAGAGTGAGACTCTGTCTCAAAAAAAAAAAAAAAGATTGATGAAACTGCACTAGTTATGCCCACCTGCTTGTGATGGGTGATCCACAGCTAACGTATTGTTTTCTTTTCTCCCCAAAGGCGAGAGATAGTTGGGGTGGTGGAACCTGTGCCCCATGATGAAACATACTGTGACCCCGCATCTCTGTTCCATGTTTCTAATGATTACTCATTCATTCGGTAAATTACAGTTTTCTCATTTCTGTTTAACTTCTAGGGTTTGTGGACAGCTGTACTAATAATGACAAAAAGTAGGGATAAATGAAGTGATAATTATAATTTTTCTACCCATAACTACCAAGCTCAATACAGATGCTCCTTGCTTTCCAATGGGGTTACGTCCCAATACACTCATCATAAGTTGAAAATACCTTAAGAATGCACTGAATACACCTAACCTATGGAACACCAAAGCATAGCCTAGTCTACCTTAAATGTGCTCAGAACACTCACATTAGCCTACTGTTGGGCAAAATCATCTAACACAAACCTTATTTTATAATAAAGTGTTCAATATCTCATGTAATTGTTTAATACTGCGCTGAAAGTGAAAACCTTTGGGTACTTACCATTAGCATACACAACTGAAAGCACTATTGTAAAGTCGAAAAATCAAAAGTCCAACCATTGTAAGTTGGGGACTGTCTGTATAGATGATCAATTTCAATTCAATTTAAATTAACACAATTTATTGGGTTCAATTAAATTTGTGTGAGATCTTGTCCCTGTCATCAAGCAATCAATAGTATCATTGGGAGAAATAAAAAGTAGTTTTGTTTGTCTTCTTGTTACTGGCAGTTTACTGTGCATTGTAACAGAAAGAGAATTTTAACTTGAAGTCCAAAACATATGTTCTTCACCTAGTAACCCCAGTCCTTGAATTTGCTGGAGCTCAGTTTATTTGTAAAATGAAAATAATATTATTGACCTGTTATGAGGATGGATTTGCATCATTTATATGAAAGGGTTATTAATCTGTAAAACACAAAACAAATGTTAGCTAACATTTACCAGAGTAATATTGCCATGTTTATCAACGGATACATAAAATGCAAATAGGTTATGATGAGTGAAGAGTTCATGTCTGGAGAAAGAGATTTGATCAGTATCTCTTTGGTTACTTGGGCCCCAGATTTAAATATATGCTCCAATCTATAACTCTAAGACAGTAAGTAAACATGGTACTGCTTTTTTGTTTTTGTCTCTTGTGCAGATATTACACAAGGACCCTTTACCAATTCCAGTTTCATGAAGCACTTTGTCAAGCAGCTAAACACGAAGGCCCTCTGCACAAATGTGACATCTCAAACTCTACAGAAGCTGGACAGAAACTGCTGTAAGAAATACCTCAAAATGTTGAACCTCTCCTAGTATTCAGTATTACTCATTTCCATGCCTAGGTTTGAATTTGATTTCTTTGTTCTAAAAAGAAAATTTCATGGCCTCAAAATGTCCTCATTTACAAACCAAACATTTAATTTGTGGTCACACAGGAACCTAGACCATACAACAATTGGATGGGCCACCTCTTTTCTCCCTATTATAACTACAGCCCTCTCTTTGTGGTAATTGGAAGGAAAGAGCGGTTGAGGGAGGAATATATCCATTAATATGCATTATTTTCTTATCTGCCAGAAGCAAATTTAGTCAAGTCAAAGAGAAGAAACCATAGATCATAGATGTAAATATATGTATAGCTGGAACCCCTCAAAAGGCCCTGAACCCCCTCTTTTTTGTGTAGCAATATGCTGAAGCTTGGAAAATCAGAACCCTGGACCCTAGCATTGGAAAATGTTGTAGGAGCAAAGAACATGAATGTAAGACCACTGCTCAACTACTTTGAGCCCTTGTTTACCTGGCTGAAAGACCAGAACAAGAATTCTTTTGTGGGATGGAGTACCGACTGGAGTCCATGTGAGTACACCCAGTTGACAAGTTTCACACCCATTCCTTGTCTACTTCTTCTAGTCTCCTTTGGCCCCAGTCTCATGAGGACTTGTGACACAGCTGAGAATGTTTTCTTTCTCTATAGTACCTGCTTCTTTCTCTGCTATGACGACAGCTGCCGTTTTATGGCAGAAAAATCACAACTGTCGAGCACCTATGTATGAGACATAGTGAAAGTAACTGTACAAACACATACAGATGCATACACATACAAGAGTGTGTACTCTTTCAAGTCTGTTTTATTAACCTCATCTTTAAAATACATATTATAACTTTCTCCAACCAATTGTACTTGAATCCTGCTTTCCAAAGACAAATACTTTTTTTAAAAAACAATTTTAATGCTATTATCTCTTCTTTCTGGCAGTCACTTTCATATTTCTAAATAATTTTCTTACATTGCTATTTTGTCATTGCTCAGTTTGAAACCTTCACTTTGGTCTATTCTTCCACTTCCATTTCTTGCTCTTCCAGTAAGGCCTTATAATGATTTTTAGTAAAACAGTTATCAGTGTTTACATCACTATGCCTGAAGAGCCAAGTAATATACTGTTTTGTGTCCTTTCTTATGTGGCTTGTTGTCTAAAAGTTTCTACCTGCCTAAATTTTTTGGCCTACCTAATTTGCTATCTACATTGTATTTGTTTTTCTCCCAAATATTTCAACGTATCTATTCTTTTCAGTCCCATTTTTTTCCCCTAGAGACTTCCCTCTTGGAGTCTTACATCCTCCTGTCCCAACATTTGTTGTTCTCCTGGGTTGAATCCACTGCTTCCTAGATTCCATGTCTTCTTTCTTGGATTACCTCTTGTTTTTCTGGAGCACAACCTCCAACTGAGTGTCTAAGCAAGGGCACAAGGGGTAGGAGGATCAACTGTTCTCCAAAGTGGTTTTAGCCACACCCTGACTTCCATCCCTCTTCTTTTCAGCCCAGTATTATTTTCCCACCCTCACCTGTGCTTGAATTCCAAACCTCTTTTGGATTTTTTGGCTCTTTGTGGGTCTGTGCTCCCTCTGTGTACAAATTAGGTCACGGCTTCCTGTCCCTGAGAAAGCAATTACCCCCTCTCATCATTTCTCATTTTCCAAAAGTCTGTCGATACCTTTAAAAGATCCCTTTACTATCACTTTAGTGGGATCTTGGGAGGAAAAGGAAATAAGCACATGTGGGCAGTCTGTCATCTGTAACCAGCGGTCTGCGATTTCTCTTTAATCAGATGCTGACCAAAGCATCAAAGTGAGGATAAGCCTAAAATCAGCTCTTGGAGATAAAGCAGTGAGTATTCTGGACCGTGAATTCATTATTTTTGAGTGCACAGTCTTCACATTAAATAGGACACAATAAACCCTTTTCAGTGTGATCTGAAAGAGGAGAGGCCGTGTGGTTCTTTTCAAAACTATAAGTTCCAGATTCTGGCCTTTGGCTTTGGGTTTTTAAAGTAACACATTCCTTATTGGATAAGCTATTCCTACTTTTTATTGCCTTGAAGGTGTTGTGAACTTCAATGAGAAAACATCTGTATCAATCCTTAAATATCAAACACCAATCCTTTCAATTGACTCTTGTCACCATTACTTTTATTCTAGAAAGATAACATGGTTATATTTTGAAAGATAGTTTTTAGAAGCAGTACAGTTAGGTGTTTTTTAGTTTGTTTTGTTTTAGTAAATCATCTGTATCCTGGCTTCACTCAGGGTGTGGCCCATGGACCAGCAGCATTTGAATCACCTGGAAGCTTGTTAAAAATGCATAATTTCGGCTGGGCGCGGTGGCTCAAGCCTGTAATCCCAGCACTTTGGGAGGCCGAGACGGGCGGATCACGAGGTCAGGAGAGATCGGACATCCCTGGCTAACACCTGTCCGCCGCTGGCTGGAAACCCATCTCTACTAAGTAATGCAAAACAAAAAACACTGAGCCGGGGCGAGGTGGCGCTGTGACAGCTACTCGGGCTGGAGGTGGGGAGGGAATGGCGTGAACCTGGGGAGCGGAGCTTGCAGTGAGCAGAATAGCACTGCGACTCTGCAGCCGGGGACGAGAGCACGAGACTCCGTTCAAAAAAAAAAAAAAAAAAAAAAAAAAAAGCATAATTCTCAAGCTGAGCCTGGATCACTCTAATCGAGAATCTGCATTTTAGCAAGTCCTCCAGGGATTGTTGTAATACAATCAAGGACTGGGAGCGCTCTATTTAGCAGCAACTGCTTCTCAAACTTTGGTTCACATGGATCACATGGGAAGTTTAAAAATATTAATGCCTGTGGTTATATGACCTCCGAGATGTCTCGATTAATGTTCTGGGGCATGACTCAAGAGTTTGGGCCAAGGTGTTTAAAGTCCCAGGTGATTCTGTCGCAGTCACAGTTTGAGAACCACTGTTATTTAGAGAAATGCATTTTGGCGTCAAAATTTTTACAGAAATTATGTTATTTACCCCTTTTATTGAATTATTGACTTAGCTATTGCTTCTCTCATTGTCCTCAGTGATCCAGTCTGAGAGTAGTAGCTTTGATTGGGAAGAGGAGAGGAAAGACGTAGTCTCGTAACATGGGCTCAAAAGCCTGAGGTTGGGGCATGACCCACCTGAAGGTTTGCACGCGGTTAGGAAGTCCAATCTGGGGTATGAATAAAATGGTCCAGATGCTACAGCAATGTTGTCTGCATCGGATAATGCAAAGATTGGTGTTTCTACCACCTTACCTTTCTGCAAAGATTACACATTGTCAAGATAACACAATTGTAGGTCTTAATTTTCATAGATTAAACATCAGCATAAATAACTCAGAGTAAAAGATGAACATTCAAGATAGAAAAAAATGAAAATGAAGTGCATTCTTTCAACTCATTCAGAGTTCAGTTCCTATATTCTTAATAATCATGGGTGATTGTGGGACATTTCTCTGTCATATTTTTTTACTCTTCTTGGTAACTAAATTTTAATTAGTCTCGGCAGGATCAGGCAGGTTATCTTTTTTCTTGACATTGTATATCATCCTCTTTCATGCAGTGAGGTTAGTAAATGTGTTCAGTGGTTTGATGCTGTAATGTCGAACCAATTCACCACGCAACAATCTGTTTTGATGAAAAACAGATATACTATTTAGTGCATATACACATCAGGTCATATGCTGCTCCAGTTCAGACGCTGATCTTCGATGGTGACTCCAATCGATCATGGCATGTATTTTGAGATCAGCCTTTAATAATATTTATATTTAAGTAGAAATAGTAGCCAGGACTGATTAGGTACAACTCATTGAATAATGCTACTATTAAAATCCTGCCCAACCTGGGTTGAAAACCAAGCCTGAAGTGGAATGTACATTCGTTTTGTTGAATATAATCTTTTTAAAGGAAGCGAGAAAATACAACTAGTTGCCTTCATTGATTCCTAACTGCCAGGCTACTGGAGGAAAGGGTGAATGCTTTCTTTTTAAGTCTTTAAAAGCTATGCAAACATAAGCTATTTGTTTAGCACTGGAAAACAAGAACAAACAGAGTAGTTTGCTGTTTACAAAGTGTTATTTTTTATTTGAACTTCAAGTTTTTCTTTTACACTTATAGATAAGTACATTTCTGAGAACTTACTGTAAAATAGTAAAACTGATTTTATCCACAACGTACAGACATTTTGCTACAAAACCCACAACTTTTGTTTGACTCCCGTGGGTAAACCTACACTGAAAGTGTTAGTTTCAGTTTACATCAAACTAAAGAAAAAGGACCCGTGAACCCAATGGTTCCTAAAGCATGGTCGCCTGACCAGCAGCATTACCACCACCTGGGAGTTTGTTAGAGCTGTAAATTACTGGGTTTTATCTCAGGCTTCCTGAATCAGATGCTCTAGGGTTGGACCCAGCACTCGGTGGTTTAACTAACCCTTCAGGTGATATGGATGCACACTTAAATGCTGACGGTCACTGACGTAATAAATAGCAGGAATCTCTGGAATATTAAGAATAATTCTTGAGGAGTATCAGATTATAAATGTGTCTTATGAGTCCAGCTGAGCAGTGTCTTTCTTCTGAATTTGCAGTATGAATGGAACGACAATGAAATGTACCTGTTCCGATCATCTGTTGCATATGCCATGAGGAAGTACTTTTTAGAAATCAAACATCAGACGATTCTTTTTGGGTGAGTTGATTTGCTGGGTTCTCAAGTTACTCTAACTAGGATTTCTCTTAAGTCTGAGGAGATACTCTGCCTAAACTTTTCTTCAAGTGAAATTGATAAAAATCTCCTAGTAACTTATACTTACTTGGTGTCGTGGAATTTGGGCGACTCCACAGAGGGCTGATTGTGCCTTATTTGACTTGTAGATTGCAAGAGTATCGTTCTTACTAAACAGCTGTCACTCTCTTCTTAGAATGCTGTCACACACCCTCAGCACTGAAAGAAAAAAAGGCAGAACTTCCTGCCTTCATTGACCTATATTCTAGTATGCATGTTGTGTGTGTGTCTATGTGTGTAATATGTAAGTGAAATATAGTAGAATTACAAGGTACTAAGTGCTAGGGAGAAAAATATAAGAGAAACGGGTCTGGGGAGGGTTGGTGTGTGTGTGTGTGTGTGTGTGTGTGTGTGTGTGTGTGTGTCTGTGTGTGTGTCTGTGTGTGTGTTGGGCAGGGGGTATGTCAATTTTAACCAAAATGGTCAGAAAAGACGTCACTATTATTTGAACAAGTATATGAAGCAGGAGAGAGAGAGTGAAAGAGAGAGCGAGAGAGCGTGAGAGATGCAGACAATGGGCAAAGTGTCTCAGCTGGGGGAAACAGCAGGTGCAGACACTGAGGAAGGAATAGCCTCGGCCTGTTAAAGGAACAGCAAGGAGGCCATTGTGGCTGGAGCAGATTAGCAGACAAGTGGAGACGTGGCCAGGATGATGTTAGGGCATAGAGGAAGAAGGGAGAGACAAAAGGTCATGTGGGCCTTGAGGGCCATTCTAAGGACTTTGGCTTTTATTCTGAGTTAGATGGGTAGTCACTCAAGGGCTGTGAGCCACATGATCTACCTTATTTTGTGCTAGGATCACTTGACAGCTATAAGAGCACAGTCTTGTCACATGATATGGTAGACCCCACTCATTACCTTCACCCATGGGTGCAACACGATGTTTTCTGCTGGATAGGACCAGGCTGTGTGTGTAAATCTCTGTGTGTGGTACTGAGCCATCTCTGCCCACCACATTGTTTGCCACAATCCTGGGCCACCAATTATTCCTTGTTGATTCTCCTGCTGTTTTCAGTTTGAAAATTTTCTATCATTGAAAAAGATGTGGGTTTTATATGAAGGCAAATAAATAGTGTCAAGACTTGATATCACATTTTTATGTAGTTGATTTCATGTGCTTTGGGCAGCATTAACTTTTTTTTGACAATTACATCCTCCCATTGTTGGCCCTCCCCCATGTCTCTCTACCCTGTGATCCTTTCTCTAATCTCCTTTTCACCCTCCCCCATGCCTCTCTACCCTGTGATCCTCTCTCTAATCTCCTTTTCACCAGCAGGGGAAGTCTTCATTCTCTTTATTGTGTCCTCTGTGCCACAAGTGAAGATGTTTGTTTTGTTTGTCTACAGGGAAGAGGATGTGCGAGTTGCTGATTTGAAACCAAGAATCTCCTTTAATTTCTATGTCACTGCACCTAAAAATGTGTCTGACATCATTCCTAGAACTGAAGTTGAAGAGGCCATCAGGTGACATTTTACTTTCATCTAAGGGCGAGGGGGTTAACAAATACAACAATAACCAGTATTTTGTGCGTTCTTCCTGTGTGCCAAGCATTGTTCTGAGTCATTTACATGTGTTACTTCATGCTACAAACTCCATGTAATTCCAGAAGGATCCCACAGCAAGGGAATAATCTTGATTTGAGTTCCCCCAGATGTAGGCCCTTACAAAAGGAAAGGAAAACTGTAGATTACATGTTATCAAGCAAGTGACCACTACGGGCAACTAGAGCTCAGTCCTGCTGGGAAATCTGAAGAGACTGTGTAGAATGTGCACCTGAATTGTCCCATCAGAGGGCTGAGGAAGCTGGGGTATTTATTTACCACCTCCCATCAGTTATTGGCTGAGAACTGCTTCCAGGTGGCATTAATTCCCCAGCATTTCAGCCCTGCAGGCATGTGGTCTGAGAATGCTCTCTGGTAAAGGGGAGCAGGTGCTGGTTAAAGAAAGTCTGGCTAGAACTCATGGAAAATAGTAAGTGCAGAAGGGACATGGACAGGTATTGCCATCATTTGCTCTAGGGACTTTGATGTAGGATTCATTTAACTGCCCAAAGCCTGAAACAAGTTAGGCAAGTAGAGCATTCCTTGGCCTCTACGCTAGGTGAGGGGCTTGCAATGAATGTTTAGAAGATACAGTTTGTCCAATTTGCCTCAATTGTTTCCCACAACAGACAGCAGGAGTGAAAAATGGATCGACCTTGCAGATGGTTTCCTGTCATTATAAAAAGGCATAATATACCTACTGCTTCTGGGCAGCTCACTAGGTGGCCCTCTCGAGCTGCATCAGAGTCCTGTTTAACTTTGGAAGCAGATCTAAGACCTGCTGGGCAGGGTGTGCCTAGAAAAATCTGGCTTGGTTGGAATGTATGACCCAACTGTGCCCAGAGACTCACTTACTGCCTCCAGAAGACTTGTGTCTGTCTTAGGGAAAACTTCTAGCTGAGATCTTTATGAAAAAGCTCAGCCTTCCTGGATACTCAGCTGCAAGCTACAGGGGACCTCAAACTCTCTGTTTCCAGGATGACTCTTTTCAGATATTTTCTGGCTGAGGTTGCCAGGGGTTACCTGACTAATTCTGCGTTGCTCTCTCTCCCTCTCTGGTGGACTCTGACCTCCTGACCTGGGCTATACCCAAGGGTAGGAAGATGAGATGCCAGACACTTTGATCTTTGATCCCCAGAATGTTCTCCATATCACTGTTTTTTTTTTTTTCTTTAAACAATCTTTATCCTTTTGCCTCCATAAAAGTCAGCCATTTCCCATCCCAGTGCTGAAGAAACTGGCAAAGTTCCCTTTCTTATGTGCCTCCCCAGTGCTACCTCCAAATGCCAATACCTTTTATTTGGAAAATATTATTATAGAGACTTGGTCACAGGACCTGATTCGTTTGTATAATAGAAGAAGTATATCCAATTATCCATTTCCATTATTTGATATAAAGTCATTGTAGATGTATTCTGACAGAAGGGAAATTCTTGCCAAATCTGCTAACTTTGCCCTTAAACACAGCAGTCACAAATGAATAAATGCCAACCATTTATACATTTCCACACTTGCAACTCAATTTTCCAATGGAGCTGTTGATGAACCTGATCTAGGTTGCAAGGCATGAAAGATGCATAATTGTCAAAGATCTTATATATTTAATTAGACCTTATTTACTTTGCTCTCTATTATGATTTTAGGTGTATATTCCTTTTTTTTTTTTTTTTTTTTTTTTTTTTTTTGGAGACAGAGTCTTGTTGCTCTGTCACCCAGACTAGGTGCACTGGCGCAATACTCGGGTCACTGTCAAACCTCTGGCCTCCTTGGGTTCAAGCGATTCTCCTACCCTCAGTCTTCCCAAGTAGCTGGGACTATAGGCACGGTGCCGCCACGCCGTGGCTAGGTGTATTCTTATGATAAGTTTATAAGACCTTTCAGAACAATGATATAAAGAGTAATAACGGGCGGGCGCGGTGGCTCAAGCCTGTAATGCCAGGCACTCTTGGGAGGCCGATGACTGGGCGGATTACGAGGTCAGGAGATCGAGGACCATCCTGGCCTAACACGTGAAACCCCGTCTCCACCTAAAAAATACAAAAAACTAGCCAGGGCGATGGTGGCGGAGCGCCTGTAGTCCCAGCTACCTCGGGAGGGCTGAGGCAGGAGGAATGGCGTAAACCCGGGAGGCGGAGCTTGCAATGAGCTGAGATCGCGGCCACTGCACTTCCAGCCGGAAGACAGAGCCGAGACTCTGTCTCAAAAAAAAAAAAAAAAAAAAAAAAAGATGTAAATAACTACATGCAATTTTATTTTGTCTAAGTGTCCTCTTTGCTATGTTTTGCTTTTGCAAATAGGATCTCCAGGAGCCGTATCAATGATGCTTTCCGTCTGAATGACAACAGCCTGGAGTTTCTGGGGATACAGCCAACACTTGCACCTCCTTACCAGCCCCCCGTTACCATATGGCTAATTGTTTTTGGAGTTGTGATGGGAGTGATAGTGGCTGGCATTGTTGTCCTGATCTTCACTGGGATCAGAGATCGAAAGAAGTAAGTGGCCTTTCCTAGACTTAACTATCTGAAAATAGAAAGATTTAGAGAACAGTAACTGGAAAATTTTCAGTAAGTGGTAGATTGTATAGGCCAATTACTCAGTTGGACAATTTTGCACCTAAATACTCTGATGCATTCCCTAGAAATTTACTAGATGTCATCAGCAGTTCCCCTTCCTAGTAAGCCCACACAGTAAGTATCTGGCCTGGGATTTATGAGCATGCCCTAGTAAACTCCATCCCAGCCACAGTGTCATTTCCCTCCTACAAAGAGGCACTGTAAACTCAGCAGGTATGGTTGGGCTCAGGGAATGGTTCTCACTGCTCTCACTGCTGAATCCTTTTCAGTCTAAAAGTGGGGACTGGATTGTTGGAGACTGGATTGCTGATGGGTTTGAACCGTGAAACTGTTCAAGAATGGGCTGTGAGATTTCTTTCAAACTGCTACTCTTGTGTTTTTTTTTTAATTTTAATTTTAATTTTTTTTTTTTTTTTTTTTGAGACAGAGTCTTTTGCTCTGTCACCCAGGCTGGAGTGCAGTGGTGCAGTCATAGTTCACTGCAGCCTTGATCTCCCAGGCTCAAGTGATTGTCCCACCTCAGCTTCCTGAGTAGCTGGGACTACCGGGGTGCGCCACCACACCCAGCTAATTTTTGTATTTTTTGTGGAGACAAGGTTTTGTCATGTTGCCCAAGCTGTTCTTGAACTCCTGAGTTCAAGCAATCCGCCTGCCTCGCCCTCCAGTGCTGGGATTACAGGCGTGAGCCACCGTGCCCTGCCCAAACTGCCACTCTTTACTCACCTTTATTTCTCGTGGGGTAGCTCAGACTCCATATCATTCTCTCAGTTCATGGTTAGGCATGCTCTAATTTGTTCCTGAACTGAATATCAAAGCTCATTGAGGATTTAAATTACTAGAGACCTGATTTCTAGTCTTGCTTTGCTACTAGATGTTTTTCTTCTGTCCTTAAGAAATTGACTCTTGCTGGGCTTATGAAATGAAGGTTAATATTTTATAGCACCTAACAAAACTCTATGCACACCTCAGGTTGTTTAAACATATTCTTGATTGAATCTCTATATGTGCTAGTCTATTTTGCTCAATTTTCTTCACTATAGAGATTTTTCGGTTACCCAAAATAGTTTCATCTAAAAAATTAGGCATTGAATGTGTAATACATTCATGTAGTTAAAATTAAAAAATACAAATGTGAACATGAAGAGTCTTCCTTATCGCCTTTTGCCTCCAAGTTCTCTTCCCAAAGCCAAACAAAATTATCAGTTCCTTGGAGATACACACACGCACACACATACACACACACACACACACACATATATATAGAGAGAGATATATATATATAGAAAGAGTTATATATATAGTCTTTTTTCTTTTTTCTCGGATATATATATATATCTCCTTTTTAGTATACAAATATATACTTTTTTAGTGTATATATGTGTATATGTGCATATGTATATCTTATTTTTTAGTATACAAATGTTAGCAGGCTATAAATAATGTTCTGCATATTTTGTTTTCCACTTAATGGTTTTTTAACATTTTTATTTATATAGGTGTGATCCACCACACCCAGCCCACTTAATGTGTTTTAGAGATCATTACACATTTAGTTGCACAAAAAACTTCTCCTTTTTTCTGGCAGTATAATTTCCCACTTCACGAATGGATTGTAATTTTGTTAAACAGTCATCTATTGATGAACTTTTATGTTGTTTCCAAATATTTATGTTTACTTAAAAAAGAGTTGTGATGGCTTCATATAGGTAATTTCCTGTGTGTGCCAATATACCCATAAGATGAATCCTAGCAGCGGGAGAGCTGCGGCAAAGCACACGTGCAATTGCTGATTTTGATAAATATTGCCACATTGCCCTCAATAGCGGCTGTACCAATTTATACTCACATCAACAGTTTATGAAACTTCCTGTTCCTCCCACCCAGCCTCCTTAACACAGAGTGCTGTCAAACTTTTTGATCTTCATCAATCCGATTGATTTTAACATAGGTATATTAAGGCAACCTTGCTCTATTTAACAGGAAAAATCAAGCAAGAAGTGAAGAAAATCCTTATGCCTCCATCGATATTAGCCAAGGAGAAAATAATCCAGGATTCCAAAACACTGATGATGTTCAGACCTCCTTTTAGAAAATCTATGTTTTCCTCTTGAGGTGATTTTGTTGTAGGTAAATGTTAGTTTCATGGTATAGAACATATGAGATGATAAAGATATCATTAAATGTCAAAACTATGAATCTGTTCAGAAAAAAATTGTCCAAAGACAACATGGTCAAGGAGAGAGCATCTTCACTGACATTGCTTTCAGTATTTATTTCTGTCTCTGGATTTGACTTCTGTTTCCTAATAAGGATTTTGTATTAGAGTGTATTAGGGAAAGTGTGTATTTGGTCTCACAGGCTGTTCAGGGATAATCTAAATGTAAATGTGTGTTGAATTTCTGAAGTTGAAAACAAGGATATATCATGGGAGCAAGTATTGGACCTTGTATGGAATATGGATGGAACACTTGTAAGGACAGTGCCTGGGAACTGGTGCAGCTGCAAGGATTGAGAATGGCATGCACTAGTTCACTTTCATTTAGTCCATTGTCAAGGATGACATGCTTTCTTCACATTAACTTAATCCAAGTACTATGGTGATTTGCCTACAGTGATGTTTGGAACAGATCATGCTTTCTTCAAGGTGACAGGTCTAAAGAGAGAAGAATCCAGGGAACAGGTAGAGGACATTGCTTTTCACTTCCAAGCTGCTTGATCAACATCTCCCTGACAACACAAAACTAGCACCAGGGGCCTCCGTGAACTCCCAGAGCATGCCTGATAGAAACTCATTTCCATTGTTCTCTAACTGTGGAGTGAATGGAAATTCCAATTGTATGTTCACCCTCTGAAGTGGATATCTAGTCTCTTAAATCTTTTGTATTTGCCCACAGTGTTTGAGTAGTGCTGAGCACAAAGCAGACACTCAATAAATGCTAGATTTGCACACTCCTTATGCTTACTTATGTGCTGGGGCTTCTTTACGTTTTGTCTGCTTTTCACTTCTGTGAACAAAGTTATCATCTGAGTGTCTGGAGCTCCTGACCTCCCAAATGTCTCCTGATATATTGCAAATTCTCAGATCGCTTTATTGTACAAAGCAATTGTAAAATTAGTCCCAAAAAAGTTGTGTACAGAGTGTATACACCATCAGGTTGGGAACCAAACCTGATGCTGCTTTTATATTTCTCACAGTCACTATCCCAGTGTAAGCACAGAATTTCTTAGATACCTGAAGATTGATTAAAACTAGATTAAATAGATTAACATATCCAAACTCTACCCATTAACTCATTCTATGTGGTGACCAGCATAGTGTTAGAATGACTTTGTACTTCATAAATTCTCTGTGGTAATGGTGGATCAATTAGCCAAGTCAGGGGAAGATGACTTTCATAATCTATAAAATAGCCTCAAAATAAGGATCATTTGAGGCTCTTTGATGTCTTAATTATCTGACACCCACGTAGCAGAGATAGAGTTCTTTGTTATTTTGTGAGATACAATCAACATTTCACATCGCCATCTGCATCATCCTGCCATTCATTGGGCCCACAGCATAATTTACTCCTTGGCAAAGCAACCATTTCATAGACAGTTTTTTTCTTTTATCTTGCATATGTCCCATCTTCTGTAATATATCATGAAAATCTTCTGTCAAGCTACTGCTATCTAAACATCCTTTGTAGTTGCCACATGGTCTTTATGAAGTTCTCAGTCCTTGTCTTGGTTCAACACAGTGCAAGAATAATTTCTGCAGGAACCACTTTCATCATCTAACACCTTCAAAAGAGCCTCCCCAGACATGGCAAAGGAGCCATGGTCATGTCACATAGTGTCCAACTGTAACACAGAAAGAAAACCTGCTTATTTCCATAACTTAATTTTGGGGTTTTCTCTAGAACAGTCCTCACTCTGCCCACCAGGTAAAGCTTGTGGTCCTTTTCCTGTGTAGGAGCATCCTCTGAAAGGATGGAGACTCTACAAAGAGGGACCAGTGCCTGGGCCTAGGATGGAAGTTGGCAAACAATGACCCATGGGCCAAATCCTGCCCACCACCTTTTTTGTGTTGTTTTGTTTTGTTCTGTTTTGAGATGGAGTCTTGCTCTGTCACCCAGGCTGGAGTGCAGTGGCACAATCTCGGCTCCCTGCAACCTCTGCCTCCCGGGTTCAAGTGATTCTCCTGCCTCAGCCTCCTGAGTAGCTGGGACTACAGGTGTGTGCCACCACACCCACCTAATTTTTTGTGGTTTTAGTAGAGATGGAGTTTCACCATTTGGCCAGGCTGGTCTCGAACTCCTGACCAAGGTGATCTGCCTGACTCGGCCTCCCAAAGTGCTGAGATTACAGGCGTGAGTCATTGCACCCGGCCACCCCACCACCTGTTTTGTCTGGTCTGTGAACTAAGAGTGATTTTACATTTTAAGTGGTTGAAAAAAATTAAGATTTCATGATAAATGAAAATGATA
>NW_016809119.1:372121-384088 GCF_001698545.2 Rhinopithecus bieti | reverse complement strand
AAAACACTGATGATGTTCAGACCTCCTTTTAGAAAAATCTATGTTTTTCCTCTTGAGGTGATTTTGTTGTAGGTAAATGTTAGTTTCATGGTATAGAACATATGAGATGATAAAGATATCATTAAATGTCAAAACTATGAATCTGTTCAGAAAAAAATTGTCCAAAGACAACATGGTCAAGGAGAGAGCATCTTCACTGACATTGCTTTCAGTATTTATTTCTGTCTCTGGATTTGACTTCTGTTTCCTAATAAGGATTTTGTATTAGAGTGTATTAGGGAAAGTGTGTATTTGGTCTCACAGGCTGTTCAGGGATAATCTAAATGTAAATGTGTGTTGAATTTCTGAAGTTGAAAACAAGGATATATCATGGGAGCAAGTATTGGACCTTGTATGGAATATGGATGGAACACTTGTAAGGACAGTGCCTGGGAACTGGTGCAGCTGCAAGGATTGAGAATGGCATGCACTAGTTCACTTTCATTTAGTCCATTGTCAAGGATGACATGCTTTCTTCACATTAACTTAATCCAAGTACTATGGTGATTTGCCTACAGTGATGTTTGGAACAGATCATGCTTTCTTCAAGGTGACAGGTCTAAAGAGAGAAGAATCCAGGGAACAGGTAGAGGACATTGCTTTTTCACTTCCAAGCTGCTTGATCAACATCTCCCTGACAACACAAAACTAGCACCAGGGGCCTCCGTGAACTCCCAGAGCATGCCTGATAGAAACTCATTTCCATTGTTCTCTAACTGTGGAGTGAATGGAAATTCCAATTGTATGTTCACCCTCTGAAGTGGATATCTAGTCTCTTAAATCTTTTGTATTTGCCCACAGTGTTTGAGTAGTGCTGAGCACAAAGCAGACACTCAATAAATGCTAGATTTGCACACTCCTTATGCTTACTTATGTGCTGGGGCTTCTTTACGTTTTGTCTGCTTTTCACTTCTGTGAACAAAGTTATCATCTGAGTGTCTGGAGCTCCTGACCTCCCAAATGTCTCCTGATATATTGCAAATTCTCAGATCGCTTTATTGTACAAAGCAATTGTAAAATTAGTCCCAAAAAAGTTGTGTACAGAGTGTATACACCATCAGGTTGGGAACCAAACCTGATGCTGCTTTTATATTTCTCACAGTCACTATCCCAGTGTAAGCACAGAATTTCTTAGATACCTGAAGATTGATTAAAACTAGATTAAATAGATTAACATATCCAAACTCTACCCATTAACTCATTCTATGTGGTGACCAGCATAGTGTTAGAATGACTTTGTACTTCATAAATTCTCTGTGGTAATGGTGGATCAATTAGCCAAGTCAGGGGAAGATGACTTTCATAATCTATAAAATAGCCTCAAAATAAGGATCATTTGAGGCTCTTTGATGTCTTAATTATCTGACACCCACGTAGCAGAGATAGAGTTCTTTGTTATTTTGTGAGATACAATCAACATTTCACATCGCCATCTGCATCATCCTGCCATTCATTGGGCCCACAGCATAATTTACTCCTTGGCAAAGCAACCATTTCATAGACAGTTTTTTTCTTTTATCTTGCATATGTCCCATCTTCTGTAATATATCATGAAAATCTTCTGTCAAGCTACTGCTATCTAAACATCCTTTGTAGTTGCCACATGGTCTTTATGAAGTTCTCAGTCCTTGTCTTGGTTCAACACAGTGCAAGAATAATTTCTGCAGGAACCACTTTCATCATCTAACACCTTCAAAAGAGCCTCCCCAGACATGGCAAAGGAGCCATGGTCATGTCACATAGTGTCCAACTGTAACACAGAAAGAAAAACCTGCTTATTTCCATAACTTAATTTTGGGGTTTTCTCTAGAACAGTCCTCACTCTGCCCACCAGGTAAAGCTTGTGGTCCTTTTCCTGTGTAGGAGCATCCTCTGAAAGGATGGAGACTCTACAAAGAGGGACCAGTGCCTGGGCCTAGGATGGAAGTTGGCAAACAATGACCCATGGGCCAAATCCTGCCCACCACCTTTTTTGTGTTGTTTTGTTTTGTTCTGTTTTGAGATGGAGTCTTGCTCTGTCACCCAGGCTGGAGTGCAGTGGCACAATCTCGGCTCCCTGCAACCTCTGCCTCCCGGGTTCAAGTGATTCTCCTGCCTCAGCCTCCTGAGTAGCTGGGACTACAGGTGTGTGCCACCACACCCACCTAATTTTTTGTGGTTTTTAGTAGAGATGGAGTTTCACCATTTGGCCAGGCTGGTCTCGAACTCCTGACCAAGGTGATCTGCCTGACTCGGCCTCCCAAAGTGCTGAGATTACAGGCGTGAGTCATTGCACCCGGCCACCCCACCACCTGTTTTTGTCTGGTCTGTGAACTAAGAGTGATTTTTACATTTTTAAGTGGTTGAAAAAAATTAAGATTTCATGATAAATGAAAATGATATGAAATTCAAATTTCAGTGTCCATAAATAAAGTTTTATTGGAACCCAGCCACACCCATTCATTTTCATATTGTCTAGAGCTCCTTTCATGCTACGGAGCAGAACTGAGTAGTTGAAGTAGAGACGGCATGGCCCACAAAGCTCTTTACAAACTTTGCCAAACCCTGGGCTATAAGGAAGCAAGGATTAAATGAAACTGCAAATGCAAAAGGGCCATTGTGGAGCTCACAGACCAGAGAAACGTAGTGATCAGGCCAGAAAGGGCAGGTGCTAGCTTCCTCTTCTCTGGTGTCTCTCAGTGAACTATTCTTCCTCATTTGAGACCCTCCTCCCTCCACATTTAGGTAAAGATGGGGCCGTAGGTCCAATCTCTCTTCCTCATAAACCCACTCCCAAGATAGAATACAAACTGAGAAACTCAACTTGCTAAATCTACTGTGTTGGAATCTTAATTAACTCAAGTAGATGTGAGGTGAGTTTTGCCAGACCCTCTTGACTTTGTGTTTGACTTCTGGCGGGTCAGAAAATGCTCAGCAAGACTGGGGAGCATCTGTTGGATTTTACCTAGCAAGTGACTTATCTGAACTTGCTCTGCAGCCTGCCCTTTGGGAAAGTTTCTTACCACATAGTCTTCCTTTTTCTTCACCGCCAAAAGAGCGTAGGCAGACTCTTGGTTTAAGATAACAATAATAAATTCTGGATATCACCACTAAACACAGTTATACAGCATTAAAAAAATCATTATACACGTTTGAAATACTATGAATAGTGTTCTTTTGCTTGGCTCCTCCTAGCATCACTGGACTTGTTTTCTGATAAACCTCTAGTGGTACCTTAAATTGTTGCCTGACTTGATTTTTGCAGCTAGGCTTCTAAGCAGGCCTTTGGCCTCTTTTCATAGTAAACAATTCTGTATTGTTTGAATTTTTGCTACAAGCGTGTATTTTGTTATAAAGAGGATTATTTTTAAAAGGTAAATATACAAAATAAGAAGAAGAGAGGAAAAAAATCTTCAAGAGGGAGACCAGAAAGACCCAGCTTGTGCATGAGCTCATCCTCTGAGTGGGGAAACAGTCTGTGGTGCAGGAAAGGCTGGCACCCCCATCGGACTGTGGGTCCATTGAGACAGAGGGTTTGGGTCACCTGTTCTTTCTTTTCTCTTGGGTAGGAAAGAACCTAGGATATAGTCAACACTACAAAAAAAATTACAAAAATAAAATATACAAATGCCCTAGTGATTATTTTGAGTTACATTTCATTATAAATTGAGATTTGTGTGCCTCTGTAAAAAATAGAAGACTTCACGAGTGTCAATTCTCTGTTGAAATGAAGGAATTACTAATGAAATGTCAAGAAACAAATAAGCAAGAGGGAGCATTGAAACTAGCTGGTGGCTGAAGGGCAGAGTGGGATGAGAGAGGATAGAAATGTCTCTGAGAGATTATTGACTGATCTCTGGAAAATAGCAGCAGGGTGTAATTGGGGTGTCTCTTCATTGTAATGGTGCCCTCTACAGAATCGGTCTCCCCCTTCTTGACGTTATAGAAAAGACAAGGGCATACTCGGAAAGAGGTTAAAACCAGTGGGTTCAGTAGCAGGCCGTGAAGAAGGGCATCCCCAGGTACAGTTTTAAAGCTGAAATACTATTTAGTAATAGCCATGAGAAGCTAAAATAGTACTTCTGTATTTTTATGTTAAGATAGCAGACTGATAACTTCAGTTATCAAACTAGCCAGAAGCCCCAGATCCCCAAACTCAAGGATTTAAAATGATTAGAAAGCAACAATGTAATTAATTCTAGAAATCGTACCTTAGCATCTTAAAAAGCTTGCTTTATGTGCAACATATTTAATATATTATTTAATATTATTTAACTTTAGTTTTATACATGACATTAAGAGTCATTGTACTCATCTGGATATTAGGAGAGAATTGTGCCATTTGGATTGAATAATGGACCGCCTAATGATACCCCACCATGTAATGAGGTCCCGTAGGGCAGTTCAGAACAACTGCTTCAGTAACATCTGGGAGTTCGCTAAAAATACAAATTCACAGGCTGCACTCAGACCTCCTCCACCAGGTTTTATGGAGGTAGTTTCTAGGAATCTTTTCATAAACTCTGCATTTGATTATCATCATGCCTACTGGAGTTTGAAAACATTGAAATATGAAGACAAATGTCCACATTTCTGTACTTGGTAGTATATTTAATTGTTGTGACAGTGACAATATAAAGAAAAGAATGACTATCCAATAAGTAATTTTTCAGTTCTGCTCAATCTTTACACATGAACGCAGTTTCTATATTGCAATCTGAAAATGTGCTTCTGCTATAGGCTGGAAAGTGTCATATCAGGAGCAGCATAAACAAAATTACTAATTTGATCTAAATTTCAAGGAAATCTTTTGTTTCCTGCCTTGTTCATTTCTAAATAATATACAATACAGAGAACACTATTAAAAACTAGCTAAATTACATTATGCCTTGCTACTTTCCTTAAAATGAATGAAAATGCTGGCCAACATCTATATTCATTCTTATCAGCACTCCTAGTTTCTTCTTTAAGGCTTGTCTTTTTCCCGAAGTGGTTCAATGGAAGACAGGAGTTGCTGAAATGTGGGACGCTTTTCTGGAAGCTAAACAAAAACAACAAAAAACCCAGTGTTTTAGATGATGAAAGTTATGATCAAAGATAAAATATATAAAAGATTTACACCTAAGAAAGCTAGCAACTTTTAAAATGTGGAAACACAGTAGGCATTTCAATTGAGGTCAGAAATAAGGCAAGGACGCTCACTATAATAATCACTCTTAACATTATGTTGAAGGTGTTAACCAATGCAAAACAATTAGAGCCCCAATAATTGGAAAAGAAAAAGTCTCTTTATTTGCAAGCGTTTTAGTGTATACCTGGAAAATCTGAGCGTATCAATGTTAGAATCAACTTAAAGACTAAAGGAATTCACTAGGACAGCAGGATATAAAATTAACATACAAAATCAGTAGCCTTCACATATACCTACAGTAACCACTTAGAAGTTATCATGGAAGAGAAAACCCCATTTATAGTAACACCACCACCAAAATAAAACACTAAAAAGTCTCCCCCTCTAAAATGAGGACGACTTTGAAACACTGATGAAAAATGCAAATGTAGACTGGACTATATAAAAAAGCATCCCTGGTCAGGCACAGTGGCTCATGCCTGTAATCCCAGCACTTTGGGATGCTGAGATGGGCGGATCACTTGAGGCCAGGAGTTTGAGACCATCCTGACCAACATGGTGAAACCCTGTCTCTACTAAAAATACAAATATTAGCCAGCTGTGGTTGTGCACAACTGTAGTCCAAGCTACGTGGGAGGCTGGGACATGAAAATCACTTAAGCCTGGAAGGTGGAGGTTGCAGTAAGCCTAGATCATACCACTGCACTCCAGCCTGAGTGATAGAGCAAGACTCTGTCTAAGAAAACCCAACCAAACAAACAAACAAACAAAACAAAATAAAAACTTCCTTCGTCCTAGACTAGGACAAGTCAGTATCATAAAGATGTCAAATTTTCCAACTTAAAATGCAAACTAAATACAATCTTCTCAAAAATATGAATGAGTTTGTTTCAAGCTAAACAAATTGATTCTTTATAGAATTAAAAAATATGTAAAAATGGCTAAGAAATTATAAAGTAAGGTGAGCAATACGGGGTGCTAGCCTACCTAGTATTCAGGTACTACCTAGTATTCAAACATATTATAAAGTCTCTACAGAATCAGAGCAGTGTGGTGCTAGCACATGAACAAAGAGACCACAGAACAGAAGAGGAAGTCTCCAAATAGATTCAAGTACATATGGAAATTTAATATAATATTAGGGTGGCATTTCACCACCATTAAGGTGGTATCTCATTCCTGGTGATAAGATGGTCTTTTAATAAATAGGGCTGACAACAACAGAATAGTCACACAAGATTATATATTTGGAGCCATATTTGATACCATATACCATAACAAACACAAACTATATCAGAAACATAAATGGAAAATAATGCAATCATAAAAGTACTAGAGGAAAATCCAGGTGAAAGTCATTGTAATTTGGGCATGAGAAAGCCTATCTATGACAATTTCCAGAAGCAATAAAAACAAATATTGATATATTCAGCTATATTAAGAAAACTTCTGCATGGTCAAAAAAAAAAAAACCCACCCACCCTCAATCAAATAAAGCTGATAACTTAAAGTATTACTCTCCCTAATTTGTAAAGAGATCTTTAAAACCTGATAGAAAAAAGAAAAAAGACATGGTCTACTAGAAAGTTTCTGTTAATCACAACACTTATGTCTTCATCTCAGGACAGTCTTCAGATAACCACAGCGGAAAGAACATTATTCAAAAGTGTGGTAGAAACCTCAGTTAACAGGGAGAAGATGAAAGCTTAAGAGCATAGAATACATCTACAAATTGGGGAAGAGGGTGACCCTGGCTGGCTCTTTATAAAGGACCGCAGTTTCTCCCTATGGACCAATACTCTCTACAAAATCAACTGTGCCTTAATTATTATTTATTTTAAATTACATTTTTATAGAGCTAGGTAGTACCTGATGCAGGAAAGCAATCACATAAGGAAGCATTTATTTGAAGTTTAACGTGAAATCATACAAATAAAATGTGTATAAACAAATCCACATTGAGTCATAACACAGATAGCAAAGGACAAAGTGAAAACAAAGAAAACTAATTGGCAGCTATATACAGTTGGACACAATTGTGTAATTGTGTCTTGTACACTAGAAAGTCTTCTACAAAATAATCATCTTAGATCAACAGAAGACCAATCTTCAATGTCGTCCTGCAAGATGGGTTACTTTAACATCTCATCCTATTTTCTCCAATGTTCTCCTTTAGTATGGCTGGTAATTGTTTTGGTGATTGCCACCCCCTCAAGATGCCTTGCCATAAGTGCTCTGTTGGCCACTGTAGTCTGCATATCCCTGTCCATATCCATGGTTCCCATAGTCAACATTTGGGGGAAAAAAAAGGTGGGGAAATCTTATATACTGTTCCAAATGCCATAGGGTGGGAAATTACAGAGTGCTCATATTCCAGGCGATAATTTAAGGCTAAACAAAAAATAATGTTATGTGATGCAATCAGCAACTCTTCCAAAGTGGGACTCTAGGCTCCAGTACAAGAGATTAGAAACTATTTAAGTTGTGTGTGACAATTTATTCTTAGCACCAAGCATACTGCCTGGTGCATAGGTGCTTTGTAAATACATATATATGCACACACAATATTAATAACAGACAAACAGAACTGTGTACTGGGCACTGTCCTAAGGACTTTATAATGTTAATTCATTCAATCCACACAAAAATCCTATGAGGTAAGTATTACATTACAGGTAAGTATTACAGTACAGTGAAGCACAGAGATAATAGGAGGTTTGTACAAGGTCATATAACTAGTAAGTGATCAAGACAGGATTCAACCCAGGTATTCTGATGCCAGAACCCACAGGCTTAACCATTACACCAATCTGCCTTTTACTAGTGAATGAATGAATGCAGCATTAGGCCCTTTGTCATTGAGGAAGTGCCATATAATGATTATGAACATGGGCTCTTAGATTAATGTTCTCAAAAGCCTCCTTTTATCATGTTACTGCTCAAAAGTCTTCAGTGGCTCCTCATTGCCTATAACAACCAAAACTCGCACTTGTAGAACCTGAACCAGACCTACTCTTCCAAACTTATCTCCAGCCCTTCCAACGATAGCACCAACCTATCATGCCATGCTCGTTCCTGCCGCCACACCTTTGCTTGTGCTGTTCTCACCTGGACACCCTTTTACAATGTCTCCACTCACATACTTAGGACATTTTGTAGAGATTTCCTGCTTCAGCTCAGGTACCAATGCATTGAGGAAGCTGCTTTATCTCAGGAAGCTGGTTTCTCTTTCCTCTGAGCTCTTCTTGTGTTAGATTGGTGCAAAAGTAATCACGTTTTTTGCCATTGAAAGTTATGGCAAAAACCTTGTCTTTCTAATTCTGGCACATAATTATAAACTGCTAGGTGTTTTCAGTCCCATTGTTATGTGTGTGTGTGTGTGTGTGTATGTGTGTGTGTACGCGCCCGTGTGTGTGTGTAAAGACTTTGAGTTCAGTAAGGGCACACATGGAGCCTCATACTTCCTTAACAACCTCCATTAGTTCTATGAAGTTAGTGGATGCTTTGCAAATTAATCCCCTGAAACTTCAGCTCCATGTCTTCCCCATAAGATACCCTTATCTTCTACCTGAATGGAATGCTTTTATTCGGTGTTTGGGAGGCAGGGGAGAGAAGACGGGATAGTGTCCATTATGTGTTCTCTACGTGTGGTTAGATGTTTTCTGCTACTCATTTGCTACTTGAGGAGCTCCATAGTGTTGCAGTTAAGAACAGGGACCCTGGCACTAGCTAGCCTACCTCTTACTAGCTATGTGACCTTGGGCAAGTCACTTAACCTTCCTGAGTCTTTGTTTACTCTTCTGTTAGTTTTAGCAATGATAATACTTACCTCAGTGTGTTTCCTGATGCCTAAGTAAGTTAATATTTATAGTGTTCTTAGAACACAGCTGGATATAAGTTGTTCAGTAAATTGTTTGGCACCTGCATGTTTTAGATTACAAACATAGGGCAGGGGCTGAGAGCCATTTTCTCCTGCTCTGTGCCAGGGGCTTTCCCTCAAAAAAGCTTCGTCCCAGTGGTGATGCAGTAATCATCCCGGATGTGCTTGAGACCCCTTCCAGCCCACCCAGAGGATACACTTGCCTCGTGCCAGCAGCTGTACATGATCTGGTAGATGGTGTCCGATGCCAGGTAGGGCCGGTAGAGCCTGTGGCCCTGGGAGACCTTCAGAACCACCTGGGAGTTGTCATACAAGTCATAGGGCTGCTTCCCCAGGCTGAACACCTCCCACATCAGGATCCCTGCACCGCACCAAGAGGTGGCCCAGATGAAAAAGGAAGAGAGCTGTTATTAGAAAGTACAGGGTTTGTGGAGTGAGTTTCACACAACAGGTCAGGAAGGCTATGGGTCAGAGCGAGGGATCCCTGGGAAATGAGTCCCAGCGAAATGAGCAGAGCTTGGAAGGTGAGCCCGTGCCATCGCTTCTGGAGCCTGGGGTTTCTTCCCCATGTTCCCTGATACCTGTACATCTGTGCTTGCTGGAAAATGGGTGAATGGCAAGGGCGGCCACAGAGGAACCGCTTGGGGCCAAGACATCATTCTTGAGCTACTCCTGGGAAGTGGCTGAGATTTCATTCAGCCTCACACAGCCTCACTACAACTACCTGTGTAGTGAGCCCCTGCCCCAACCCTTATGAATGAGTGGTTGATGTCCTCACCCTTCTGTCTCTCTGCTTTGGCAGCTGCGTGCAACAATTTCATTGCACAATCAGATTACCTTTCAGTGGAAATTTAAAGAGAAAGTCATTGACAACATTCTCCTTTCTATTGCTGCAGTGGCTCCTAATCTTATATGGGTCGGGGCCCTTTTGGGAATCTGAGGAAAGCCACTGGCCGCCTTTTAGAAAAGTGAATACACAGCATGTTTTGTGTTCAGTTTCAGGATGTTCACAGTCCCCCAAAACTCATCCAGGAAACTGCAGTCCCCAGGTTAGGAAATCTCGGTTCTGGTCATGGTTGTCAGGAGGGTGGCATTTGGGGTCAGTTAGACATGGCCTTTGAAGTTGACTTCTGTCATTTACAGGCAGGATAAGTTTCTCAAGCCCTCTCAGCCTCAGGTTCTCTGTCTATAAAATGGGGTATTTGCACCTCATGGACTTGCTGTGAGGATGAAATAGGATAAAACACGTAGAACACTTAAAAGAGCACTGAGATGTTTCAAGTTCTCTCTAAATGGCGGCAATTGTGCTGTGCTGGCCAAGGTCAGAGAATGTCAACAATCAGCTACTTTCAAATATTTATAATAAAGCAACCTTACAAATTTTATGGCTGCTTTTTTCTTTTAAAACACACAATCTAAAGCAACCATCCAAAAGAATGCAGTTTCCTCATAACTTTCTCTTTGGAAGGCTACACACTTATTTCAAACTATCTGTGGGGTTCTTTTTTGGGAATTGCTATCAGAGGCCTTGATTCATTTTGGGTATCCTCACTGGGATATACGGTTTAAGAATGAATTTAGTGTTTATAAACAGCTGGAAAATATCTGGGGCCAACTTCTATGGCATACAGTAAATAATCAAGCTGGGTAATACAATTTTTTGGTCAAAAACAAGCTGTAATTATTAAATAAGGGCATTGATTTTTTGGTATCATTTATAATTGATGTATGATTATCAAAACTAATTTTTTTTTTTTGAGACAGTCTCTTGCTGTGTCGCCAAGGCTGGAGTGCAGTGGCACAATCTCAGCTCATTGTAACCTCTGCCTCCCAGGTTTAAGCGATTCTTGTGACTCAGCCTCTCAAGTAGCTGGGGTTACAGGCATGCACCACCATGCCAGACTAATTTTTGTGTTTTTAGTAGAGACAAGTTTTGCCATGTTGGCTGGGCTGGTCTTGAACTCCTGGCCTCAAGTGATCCGCCCGCCTTGGCTTCTTGAAGTGTTGGGATTACAGGCGTGAGCCACTGCACTCAGCCTCAAAACTAATTTTGATAACAAGGTACAAAAGTTAATCAGCACAACATGGCATCAAGTAGTCACCAAAATGCTATCTTTGTGATTTTTTGTTCTTTTTCTATGTGTATTTGATTATCTTTTTTCTTTTCTTTTCTTTTTTTTTTTTAACAACGAACAATGCCACTTTTACAAAGGGAATAGTTTTAAAAATTGTGTCACATAGAGAAATAAATGACTAAATTTTCCCCTTTTCAAAGGCAATCTTGTAGGTGACAAGCAGTAAATCAAATTACACTTCTGAACTAAGGCATGAAATAAGTCTCAGTCACATTTGGATTACTTCTCCTGGGTCCATCCAACAGTGATTGAAAATAGCCTTGATATTCTCACAACATAGAAAAAAATCAGAAAATGTAGTCACAATTTAAGAATTGTTTCCCTTTTCTAATGACCTTTACTAAATTTTAATATAGATATTTTAGTAAAATAAGAGTCAGCAAACTTATCCTATAAAGGGCCACATAGCATTTTAGACTTTTTGGGACATGCAGTATCTGTGGCAACTACTCTACTCTGCTGTTGTAGCACAAAATGAGCCATAGACAATACATAAATGAATGGGCATGACTGTGTCCAATAAAACTTTATTTACAAAAACCAACTGACCTGGTCCTGGGCTGTGGCTTGCCAATCCCAATCTAAAATATAAATTTTAACAGAGAGGAGACTGCTTGAAACTAGGCAGGAGTCAAGGAAAATACCAAGTCATGTGTGGTATTTACACTAAGAATTGGTCAGTGCAGAAGGGAATGGCTATCACATTATTTTCATGCAGACGATCGATGTCTTTTCCACTTTTTGGGCTTAGCAAAAACTGAGATTTAGCTTTCAATGACTCCTTGTAAAAAACTATTTGAAAT
>NW_016809119.1:367672-371256 GCF_001698545.2 Rhinopithecus bieti | reverse complement strand
CAAGAACAGAAAACCAAACACTGCATGTTCTCACTTATAGGTGAGAACTGAACAATGAGATCACCTGGACTCGGGAAGGGGAACATCACACACCGGGGCCTATTATGGGGAGGGGGCAAGGGGGAAGGATTGCATTGGGAGTTATACCTGATATAAATGACAAGTTGATGGGTGCTGATGAGTTGATGGGTGCAGCACACCAACATGGCACAAGTATACAAGTATACATATGTAACAAACCTGCACGTTATGCACATGTACCCTAGAACTTAAAGTATAATAATAAAAAATAAAAAAATTAAAAAAATAGAAAAACACAAAAAAGCAAAAATAAAATTACTCAGAAACCCACCCTATGAATCTTCTGCTGTTATGAATAATGATGAACAAAAATATCCTATGGAGATATCAAAACCAAAATACATGTTGAAGGATGTTCACTAAACTCTTTGTTTGTAATAATGATAGAATGAAAGCAACCTCAATGTTCCCAATGTTGAGGAGTAATTAAATATATTATGGCACACTAATACAATAGAATAGCATGTAGCCATTAAAAAATGAGATAACTCTTTACCAAAATAAAAAGGTGCTCATGGTATATGGTTATGCGCAAAAGCAAGTGTGTATAATGTGATTTCACTTTTTTGTGTGTGGGAACAAATAGTAAATGTGCATATTTGTGTATATGATTGGATACACTTAAGAATGAGGTCTGAAAGGATACCCACCAAACATCTGAGCAGTGGTTACTCCTAGCACTGAAAATGAGGGACGGATTCTGTCAGAGTAGGTAGCTAGGCAGACATGAGCAGGGCAGGAGAGGTCCCCCACCCCCAACCCAGGAATGTTAGGTGACCGTCAGGTAATAGGCAGTTGTTAACCGTCTCTCTAAAATAATAATTGGTCACAGCTGGTGCCAGGGAAAGGCAGTCTCCCAATAGATAGAAAATACTTGAAGCTGATGATCAACAGCTTCCTGATATGATCTCAGGAGTTGGGCAACTGGGGTCAAACATGCGCACTAAGAAGCAAAATGATGGAGTTTAACTGGTGTATGACCTTCCTCTAGGAATACCCAACTGGTAAAAGAAAAATGCCTCAAATGAGCATGAGCACAACCTAACTAAACACACTGTGCGTGCGGCCCTTACCAAGTGCTGGCAGGCTACTGCTCATGCAGACAGCTCACCCCAAGGGAAGAATCAGGGGAGAAAAGATGCAAACCTTGGAATTATGCCAAGGTATGAAACCCTAAGTCAAGAACCAAACAGGGCAGTTGGATCTCTCAAGTTGCCCTTTTGGCCCTCTTCCAAGTGTACTTTACTTCCTTTCCTTCCTGCTCTAAAACTTTTTAATAAACTCTCACTCCTGCTCAAAAACTTGCCTCAGTCTCTCTCTCTGCCCTATGCCCCTCAGATGAATCCTTTCCTTTGAGGAGGCAAGAATTTGAGTTGCTGCAGACCTTTATAGATTCACTGCTGCTAACAATTCTACTTTTTGCTTTATACACTACTGCTATTTTTCTTATAATAAGTACATATTATTTATGGTATTGATAAAAGAGAACATCATATATTTGCCCACAAAAAAACACAACAAAAACAAACACATAATGACTCTTAATTAGAGAAAATAAAACAACAGGAGTTATGGCAATTGGAATTTTGGATATAATTTACACACCAAATGTTTTAGAGATCTCACTGTAATTTAAAACAGCTGATTGGGAAGATCATTCTTCTAAATATTAACAATAATATTAATAAACTACACTTTCATAGGATTACATACAGTACATTCCATACTTTTCTCCCTAGAACCCCTCAGTTCCCCAGACATTACCAGACACCCAGACACTACTCTGGCACTCCTGGTTTGGGGATGCTTGTGGCTTAAACCTTCCTTCAAGCTGGTAGGAGCAAATGAAGTCACAGGCATCTAATTGATGTGGCCACAGAGCTTCATAACCAACAGGGCTGGTACATGGCTTCCAGGATCTCTTACTCAGAGCAAGATCTCTTGTCTCCCTTTTCCAAAGCTACAGAGAACGTGACAGCATGTTCCCTGGATGCTGACATAACAGCCAATATTCCTGCTTTTAGAGTAAAGTTCCCTTGACCTGGGAGCTTCTCCCTGCTTTAAGAACCTGTCAGCAGATTATTTTTTCTTGCCCTTGAGAAAGCTACATGTTTGGAGTGTCAGTGTAGGGGACTCAGTGTATGGTGGTTGGAGTGATGGTAACTAGTACACAGCTAAAAGGACATCTTGCCAATATTTAGGGCTCCCAGAGGAATTACTGTATCTTCCATGGTATGTGCCACAGGGGTCAAAAGGCATCCCCTAACACTGAATTTTGGAGAAGACATTAAAAAAACAGATCCTCCTATGGCATTTTAGGGCCATGTTTGCTAAATATTAACCTGGCCTTGGTCAACTCTTCAGATCTCTTTTAAACTGCATTATTCACCTTCAGAATTACATGTTGAGTCAGCACAACTTTATAGTTGTATCTTGTCTCAATGTCAGGGATATCTACTTACCCTCTAGACTAAACTGTGGTCATTTTGAGGGCAGGGACTATCCTATTCATATCAGTATCTCCTGCAGGACTGAGGTATTCAGTAGGCACTCAATAAATGTTGAATAGAAAGGTCAATGTATATGTCTTCATTTTCTATGTAAAACTATGAAAATTTGCTCTGAGGCTTAAATAGTATTAGGATTCAGGATAAAGGTAAAAGATGACTTTTAAAAAACTATCGTAATCAAAATAATTGTTCCAAATCATCAAGTGGTGGTAGAATGCCCATCAAGAGAATCTCAGAGTCTAGTTTTATACCTTACTTTGTGATGCAGAAAATCTAATGATGTGACAACAAAATTTTCCTAGTGTGAATGCTCTACCCATTTGAACATCAGGTTTTTTTTAAATAACAAACAAAAAGAGCTAGCAGATCCTTGATTGAGTTAAAAAATTATAAATATTTATCCATTCTTTTTTAATGGCTGAGTAGTACTCCAAAGTACTTGAGGGGCTGGATACCCCATTCTCCATGATGTGATTATTTCACATTGCATGCCTGTATCAAAACATCACATGTACCCCATAAATATATACACCTACTATGTATCCACAAAATTAAAATAAAAAAATTTAAAAGAAATTTTAAAACCCAATAATGTGGCTGTAACATACTGTATTTAAATTTAGGATCTTTCATGGAATTTATTTAGAAGTTTAGAAAGTATTGGATTGTTGAAGGAACTAAAAGTGACTTCAGATAATTTCTGAAGAACAATCCCATCTTATAAGCGAAGGAATGAGGTGAAACGTGTTTCACAGGTAGTTAGAGGCAGTATGGGAGGGACTTAGGTTTCTAAGTCCCCAGTTCAAGGCACCTTCTATATCCCCACAAGGCCTTCAATTATGATGGTGTTCCAATGTGAATGGAAATCCCCTTTCACTGGTTGCCCTTTTGGAATTGGCTTACCTTGTCATTCCAAAGTCAGATACTTTCACACAGAGATCGCTGTCCACCAAGCAGTTACGAGCAGCCTTTAAAGGAAAACAAAGTCACCAA
>NW_016809119.1:361255-364939 GCF_001698545.2 Rhinopithecus bieti | reverse complement strand
GGTTTCCAGCTTCATCCATGTCCCTGCAAAGGACATGAACTCATTCTTTTTTAGGGCTGCATAGTATTCCATGGTGTATATGTGCCACATTTTCTTTATCCAGTCTAACATTGATGGACATTTGGGTTGATTCCAAGTCTTTGCTATTGTGAATAGTGCTGCAATACACATACGTGTGCATGTGTCTTTATAGTAGAATGGTTTATAATCCTTTGAATATATACCCAGTAATGGGATTGCTGGGTCAAATGATATTTCTGGTTCTAGATCCTTGAGGAATCGCCACACTGTCTTCCACAATGGTTAAACTAATTTACACTCCCACCAACAGTGTAAAAGCATTCCTATTTCTTCACATCCTCTCCAGCATCTGTTGTTTCCTGACTTTTTAATGACTGCCATTCTAACTGGCGTGAAATGGTATCTCATTGTGGTTTTGATTTGCATTTCTCTAATGACAAGTGATGATGAACTTTTTTCATATGTTTGTTGGCCACATAAATGTCTTCTTTTGAGAAGGGACATTCAGTTTTTACAAGCTCATTAACTTGTTCGTATACAATTAATCTAATTTTAACAATTTACAGGATTATTCTGTAATGTTCAAATGTGTAAAGAAGTCTAAATTTAACATGTGAAGTCTTAAATATTTTAATAAGAATTTATTAAATTTTAAGTTATTTTCTTCCTTCTTAGTTTAACTATACAGACAATGCTTATCATGTCACTCAAGGTGATGAGCTTGGGAGTATTCATCTTTTAGCAGTTTTGGAGACTTGCATGGTACTCAACACTGCTCCCTTCAAAGGGAAGGCTTGCGATGGCACAAAGGTCCATCACCCAGTAAAGGAATATTCCTTGAACAAATTCAGTCACTACCCAGGCAGCTCAAGGTGGGGCACCATATTAACTGATACTCCTCACATGATAGGCTTCAGTTTGGCCCCTACATTTGGGATTAGACTTTTTCCCATTGTGGCACAGTTTGACATCTTTCTTTATGATTAGGTGATGTTTTTAAATGACTTCTTGTGTGTTTTTTTATGGATACCAGCTTGGTAATGGTAAAAATATGTTTTAAAGTTATACCAAGACACAGAGGTTACACCATGAGCCTGTAACCATGAGAAAAATCTGGCAGAAAGTTCCCATCTGGCAGAAATCTGTCCTACAAAAGGAGAATATCAAGGGCCCCCTTCCCAGTTTTATGACAGTCCAATCGCTGAAGGCAGAACCAGTTACATAACTGCAGGCACCAATGCAAAATGAAAATGCAGGAATCCTTGTTTAAAAATCACGAAGTATTATTTCAAGATGGCAACAGCAGAGCATTAAACCAAGCACAGGGCCCTTCTAGGTACTGGGGGCCCTTGCAACTATGCGGATCTCATATGCTCACGAAGTCAGCTGGGGCAAAAGGCCTATATTCACATAGCATCTCTGCTTCCCAATAATTGTGCAATTATGGTAAAAGTGATTGTTCTGACTTTCCTGGTTCCTTTGGTCTTCATAAAAGAATGACTAAAGAAATGGACACGAGAATGTCTGCCTGGGTTTGTATCTCTGCTTTTCCACTTTTACTAGCTTGCTGACTCCGGACAAGTTATTCAACAGTTCTGTGCTTCAGTTTCCTGTAAATCTAAGATAACAATGGTACAACCCTCATAGGTTTCTTATGGGAATTAAGCGAGTTAATATTTATAAAGTACTTAGAGAAATGCCTGTAAACACTGTACAGTATAATTATTTAAGTAAAAATTTTTAAAATGCTCTCAATCTCTAGCAGGCTAGGAATTTTTTTTATTTCAACTATTTTTTGATCAGAAACCTACTATAACATCATTTTTCATACCATACTGATAGATTCTCTAAAAGTAGAGTGACCAACTGTCCTGGTTTGCCTGTGGCTGAGAGATTTCCTAGGACACAGGACTTTCAGTGCTAAAACTTCCCAGACCTCGGCAAACCTGAACGGTGGTCACTCTGCAAAGTCTGATTTACTATGTTGACAAGAAGAGGGAGAATTATATATAACTGAAAGAGAGAGGGAGAGAGAGGGATAGAGAGAGAAAGTGAGAGAGAGAGAAGACACAGATGGAAAGAGAACACATATGTATTGGCAAGAATTGAAGGCTGTTGTGCTGGGAGCTGAGACACATTAGGAAGAGTATTAGACTGTATTGAAGGTACCAAGATGGAAAAGGATATTGTTGGTAGAGCATTAGTTTTCAGTACTGCATTAGTTCTGGGTGGTAGCACTCTGTTCTTCATCCCACCATGCACTTCCCCACAGGGCAAGGAGGCCACAGGGCCAAGGAGGCATGCCTACTCAATTCCTATATATCCCTTTCTCAGCCACCCTTAGAGCACCAGGACTCTGAAATCACACATCCATGTAGTCCTGAGTCCTCTTTCAAGACCTGTGCTGACTCTTCCTTGAGGGGTCTGTCCGCTTAAGGGTAAAGCACGCTACCCCTAGCCAAGATTATTAGCCACTAGATAACTGTTTGCGGGAGACAGAGAGGGAGCTTGTGTGTACTGAATGTTCCGTCTGCACATAAGTACTGAGGCCCCTTATAGTGCAGGACGGAGTTGGGTGTTGGGGCAGAGGGGCAGGGGTGGAGTTTGGAAGACCACAGGCCAGAGGCTGGTTTCTTTGTAGAGTCTTGGAATTCTAAATTTGAATATGGCCTTTCAGGTTGTTATGAAGGTATATTTGTCAAAGTAGGAGCATAAGACTGATTTGATTTAACAGTGTGTTAGTCCGATTTATAACTTCTAAATATTTATGTCAAATTTATGCAAAGTTAAGAGCAGGCCTATTAGTGCTAATGCCCTCCCATGATGAGGGCTAAAGAGCCATTCCTTGGGAAAAACTTACGTCATAGTCTGGGCCTCCTGAAAGAATTCGTCTTCTGACATGGAGCCCTCCTTGATCATCTTAACAGCAACGTCATACTGCCCCTTCCACTTGCCCAGCTGGACCACTCCAAACTGGCCACTTCCCAGCTCCTTCAACAAGGTAATCTCTTCTCTTTTCAGTTCCCAGATTCCTAACAAGGCAAGATGGACATTCTTTAGGATGAGCATAGAAAGTTTTGGGGCTAACAGCTTCCCAAGTGATTTCTTCTCCAATGGGAGTTTCACAGTGACAATATAAACAAGACTTTTTATTTTAAGTTGATAAATTAAAAAAAACAAACCCTTAGTGATGTGGTCTTGTGACTACTTGACAATGGCACCAGGACAACACTATTCTCGAAGTAGCTACAGTTATTTGACAAGAAGGCTCAGAGCAAAAACGATTTGCCAACCAGAGGCATCTTGGAGAGGCTCAGCATCAAAATGTACCTGATGTCCTTAGGTTGGTAAAACATTGTTAGATTTTTTAAATAAAAAAATTAAACTGTGATCGGGGTGGATGTGATCGTCCTAAAACATAAGGTTGGATACTAGCTCTGCTGAGTGGGCACAAAATCCAGGAAAGAAAAAGGATAGACAGTGGGGTGCTGGAGGCTAATAATGGGGTCTAATAAGAGAAAACAAATTGATGATCTTTTTGGTGATGCTAGAAGCTTACAGATTTAGGTTGAGAGGACAGAATTTTTTTTTTTTTTTTTTTTTTTTTTTTTTTTTTTTTTTTTTTTATTGTTTCTCTCTTTTTTTTTTTTTTTTTTTTTTTTT
>NW_016809119.1:341202-358965 GCF_001698545.2 Rhinopithecus bieti | reverse complement strand
CCTGCTGAATTGTGTTGGTGATAATGAATAAGCTTTGGAATGGAATCAAAACAGTAGTTTTCTGCCAGGTATAACTTGTTCTCAGCATTTGTATGCACATGGTAATGTTTGACAGTTCCTTTTTTATCACTAATAACAGAGAGAATGTTAGAACGTTTTAAATAAACAATTAAAACTTGATTAAGCAGGGTTAAATAATTATTTTAGATGCATTTGCAAATTTTGGAGAGGGAAGTCAGGGAGGGTTTCTCCGTCTTGGCATCTGATGTTTTTCTCAGTCTTGACATCTGGTGTAACTATAAAAGTAATTATGGAAGAGAGTTCTTCACTGAACCCAATGTATCTTTTGGTGCACGTATAGAATTCATGTACAGTAAAATTCCAACTTTCCAGGCTTCTCCTCCCTTAGTAAGTGTATAAAACTGGAATCTTTCTTTGATAATCGAGAGGCTTACAGTTCTTCAGGATCATTATTCTGAGCATGAATTATCTTATAGGATAATAACAGAGGTGGAAATGAGGGAGGTAAAGGTGATTAGGCTGTTGAGTATCCTCACCCCAAAACATGGGAGGAGGCTCTTTTGGGGCATGCAGAATGAAGTAGGTGGGGATGTCCTTTAATTCCTCATGTGAACTTGTACCCTCTCCACATAAAACACTTTTTTCTTTTCCTCTGCTTTTATACAATAATGCTGAATTGATGCATGTTGATTTAAGCTAATCAGGAATAATACACCTGTCTTAGATTGTAGACAATTACATAGTGGTCAAGAGCCAGGCTTTCATTTTAGTTCTATCACTCACTAGCTACCCTATATGGTTATGCTTGGCATATAAGAAACAGTTAATAAATTGTTGCTGTATAGAAAACTAACACAGGGACAGAAAACCAAATACCACATGTTCTTACTTGTAAGTGGGAGCTAAATGATGAGAACACATGGACACATAGAGGAAAACAGTGGACATTGAGGCCTACTTGAGTGTGGACGATGGGAGGAGGGAGAGGAGCAGAAAAAATAACTATTGAATACTAGGCTTAGTACCTGGGTGATGAAATAATCTCTACAAGAAAGCCCCATGACAAGAGTTTACCTTTATAACAAACCTGCACATGTACCCATCAAATTAAAATAAAAGCTAAAAAAATTTAAAAATTCTTGCTGTAACATCAACTGAGTAAAAATTGCAAGTACTAAAGGAGAAAGGGTTCTTCTCTTTGCTGCAAATGTTTAATCAGCTTTTGGTGTCAGCATACAATTCACTCAAGGCCATTGATGAGGTTTCATAAAAGAGGGCTTCTGTATTCATTTGATTCTTTATCTATTTGTTTATTTATCTACCTGGCTACCTTAAAAAATGAATCTGGAGTCAGGAAACTCAACTAGGAAGATATCTGATACCAGGTTTGGCTGAAACTGCAGGGCCAGAGGACCACAAAGCTTTTGATACTCAGTCAACAAAGTCTTCTCCTAATTCTTACTGGGTTGGCTTTAGACAGCATCCAGGTGTTACCATGTGAAAAATAATATATGAGATACACTGGGGACGTGGATTCTGGCATTGGAAAGTGCTGTGGGACAATTCAGGGTACATCCTATTATCTCAAGTGTAGGTAGGCACTCTGTAAAAAATTTCAAAATAAAATAACGTTTTTATTACTTAATTATTATAAATATACATATATGCACTGTGGGGTAGGGCACATGGAGAAGGCACCAAGGCAGACAAACATTCAATATAGCTGCTAAAAAAGAGTTGCACACATAGAAATTTTTAAAAAAAGATCCTAATCAGTATTTGACCAGATTCTCATTCCAAAACATTGGGGGTTCGGCGTAAGCACAGAGGTGTAGATGAAGGAATATGACTTGGCTATTGGAAGCCCAGCTTCAACTAGTCACTTATTAGCTCCAGGTAGGTCTTCATAAGTTCTTTTTGAACCTCAGTCCTCTCATCTGCAATATGCTGTAAATAAAAACAGCTTTCCCATTTGCTTTGGAGGATGATTAGAAGGAAAAAAAGAGCTAGCTACCAATAAGAAAGTGGCTTGTAAAACTCTGGAGAAGGATTCTGATGATGATTTGCATGAGATGACTGTGGGGTGTCTTTTATGCCCAAGTGTTAGGGTACAGGGAGTGCAGCAGGTAGAACTACTCTTCCCCAGCAGCAGCAACAACAATAATAGTAATTACTGTTAGTTTATTAAGTGCTTACTATGTGTCAGGCACTGTTCTGGATATAATATATGAATTAACCCACTCCACTCATGGAACGTGACAATCATTATGTTCCCCTTTCAAATGAAGAAGTTGAGGCACAGAGGCTGAGAAACTTGCTCAATGTCACAAAGCCCTGAAATAGTAGAGCCAGGATTTGGATCTAGAAATTTGGCTTCAAACAAGAACTTTTAGTCACACACAGAGGACAGAGCCCTGGAAGGAAGCTGTGTAGAGAACACAGCGGCACTGAGTCAACCTTCTGCTAACTCTGAACCCAGTGGAAGGACTTACTAAGAACTGGACACTGGAGTAGGCACCTTTGCTCAGCAGGTGGCTAGGGCTGAGAGTATAGAGGCTCCACTGCTATTTTTTTTTTCTTTCTAGGCTTAGACCTGAATGAAAGGGAATCACCTGGGAGTCTCTTAATAAACATTTACTGAGGCATGCTGTGCTCTGGGCACTCTGTTACTGCCTAGGGTGGGGCAGGAGAGGATTAGCCAGAGAATGGCCTCTTGAAAGTAGTGGGGCAAGGATGGTGGGGCAGTGGGGTGAGGGTGGTGGAGGCAACTACAAATGGTCACATTCAACAGAAATACTTTGATTTAAAATTCCAGAGTTTAAAGATGATGTCTTATCCCAAAATGTGACTGTGACCAGCATATTCAACGAATATATGCAGAAAGGTAAAAGAAATAAATCCTTATCATACTTACTTCACAGCCTTACTAAATAAGGACACTGTGTACATTCCCACTTGGCTCGAATTTCTAACCATAAATGCTCCTTCTTTTCCCTAAAAAGGAAGGAAAATATAGAAGGAACAGAAAATATTTTCATTATTCTCGAAAATGATTTTGCATGGTAGGTAGTTGGAAAATAAATCTTTTAGATTGACTTTATATGTCACAAAGGGCACAGGTTTCTCACTCAATCTCTTTACAGATCTTCCCTATGTGTATGAACACTTCCTCTCCAATTAATGTTTAACCCTATCACATACTTTTCTCTGTGCTGTGCTTATGTAAGCCTAACGTTTTCATCTTTAAGAAATGCAATTTAGAACCATGTATCACCGTATCATGCCCTTGGAAGGTTTTAGAAAACCAAACATCCAGAATAAATCAGTTGTTAAAGTTCTATACTCAAGTTGTCTTTCTCAATGACTTGTGCTAATACTAAGCAGATGAAGGTTCAGAAAGAGCAGATTATAAACTATGAATGTGACAAAACACCAAATGAAGTCATTACATTCTCACTAGTACCCCTCAAAGAAATAAGTGTAGTGTTTAGTGTTTTTATCAGGTTAAACTATATCAAAGTGTCATTTTTAGAAATCAAAAGAGTTTGCTACTGGCATTCCATACTAATTAGTAATAAAGTCAGATAAACATATACTGTATCACATCTGCTATACTCTGGTCTAGGTGCTAATGAGCAATGACAGAGCTCAGGTTAATGGCTACATTGACGGCCTCCAATAAATCATTTCTTTTATTCATACTCTGAGCAGTCCCTTCCCATACTGACTCTAGGCTGAGTCATGTGACTTGCTATGACCAATGGGACCTTAGCAAACACAACAAAAGCAGAGACTTGAAAAGTGCTTGCACTGTGGGGCTCGTCCTCTTCAACCACTGCCTTGAGATCACCATGCTGTGAGGAGGCCCAAGAAAGGCACATGGAGAGGCTGCTTGGGGAAGAACTGTGGAACTCCACTTGACTGCCTCAGCTAAACCCAAGCCCCTAGTCAACCCACCACCCAAATGCAGCCACAGGAGTGCCCCTAAGCAAAACCTGCCTAAGAACTGCTGGCCCAGCTGACTCACAGAATCATGAGATATCATAAATCCCGCTGTTTCAAGCCACTAAATTTAGGAGTGGTTTATTATGCAGCAATAAATAATGGACACAGAAGTAGTGGCTAGACATGAAGAGTTGGGCAACCCGCAGACTGGACAAGCAACACTACAATGACTTGACTATATAATTAGCAGCAAGGTTTCTATGAGAAATGCATCAGCCTCTGGACCCCAAAATACAAAGAGATTCTGTGAGGCTGTTTTAAGGACAAGACTATTTACCTTTTGTCTGAGTAACTGTTCAGATTGTGATCTGGAGATGTTACCAGCAAACCAGCTGCAAAAGGAAAAAAATTTATATGTGAGAATCAATAAGTTTTAGATTGTATAGCTTGACACTCAACTTTCTAATCTGTAAAATGAGGCATTGGCTTACCTCAGGGGTTTCCAAGCCTAACTGCTCAAAAGAATCATTTGAGGAGCTTTTCAAAACTACAGATGCTTAAGTCCCCATTACCAAATTCTGATGTTGGGGTGGGGTCTGCACATCTAATTTTTAAATGGGCTGGCATTTAGGAATCTTTGGTTTTCTTCTAGGTGACTTCTGAGTTTTCCTACATTTTACCATTTTGAGTAAGGACTAGAGATTAGACCTATGAAGAATATTCCAAGAGGAAAGTCAGGGCTGCCAAGGATGAAAGCCCTTGTCTTCCAGTCATATAATTTCCTTGTAATAATCTGATGATAACATCTATTTTCAGATCAAATGCTTTTACTTTATATGTGGAGCTCAACAGGCCAAGAGCTGTTCCTCGTGTGAGGGCAACAATGTCTGTGGCCTTTGGGTTTTAGACAGAATGTCCTACTTAGGAAATGAGTAAAAGTAGGGTATGGGGTGGGATGTAGCATGGGTTTGGGTGAGTGGGAGGACCAACTGGCCTGAAGATAACATCTGCAGAGGAAAGAAGTACAAGAGGAAGGTGAGGGCAGAAGGGAGGAGTTGTAGGAGAAATTCAATGTAGAAGGTATCTCAGAACTTGGCAGGAATGGATGGGAAGTGATTCTCTGTATAATCTCTGTATGAGTTTTGGGAAGGGATGTGAGCTGGTGGACAGTTCAATAAAATAGAAAGAGCCTTAGGCCACCCAGCTTGGAGGTGCGGGTTCTAGGCATGACTTCCCTATGTGTAATTGTATGACTTCGAACAAGCCACTTGGCCTTGTTTGACCTTGGACTTCCCTACCCGTAAAACTAGGGAGAGGGTTGATCTTGATAAGTCTGAAAGTCTCTTTCAACTCAACCATTATGGATACTGTATAACTAATACTTGAAATATTAACTGATAGGTTTTCTTATTAGTCAACATTTTAAGGTGATACTAGCTAATCAAAAGGCCCTTCAGGAGCTATGATACAGGATATATACCTACAGGGGAATAGAAGGAAGAAAATCAGGAATCAGGAGAGAGAACTGGAGAGGCAAGGTGATATAACCTATATACCCTATACATTATACCCCCCACACACATGCAAATGTTGCCTGTGTCATAATTTTGCTGAGGCCTGCCTCTTATTGTTTTAAATAATATTTTAGTATTTCAATGACAGCAGCAGAGTCCTAGGCATAAGGTTTTTTGTTGTTGTTGTTTTGTTTTTTTGTTTTGACAGGATCTCACTCTGTCACATAGGCTGGAGTGCAGTGGCATGATCTCGGCTCATTGCAGCTTTGACCTCCCAGGCTCAAGTGATCCTTGCACCTCATCCTCCCAAGTAGTTGGGACTACAGGCATGGGCAACCACACCTGGCTAATTTTTGTATTTTTGTAGAGACGAAGTTTTGTCATGTTGCCCCGGCGGGTATCAAACTTCTGAGCTCAAGCGATCTACCTAGCTCGGCCTCTCAAAGTGCTGGGATTATAGGTATGTGCCACTGTGCCTGGCCTGGCCTAGTCTAGTTCATTAACACATGATTTTCTATCTAAATCTCAGTGCTTAGTGCTTCTGTCTTTAATGGAATTGACTGGAATTGCTCATGAAATTATGGCCATAAAACAAAAACTCCCATGACACCGATAGAATAGGAAGCTGGGAGAGCATCAAGCACAATGTGAGGTGACTGAGTCCCAGATCCTATAGCCCTATAATCCCGAGCTCCCTTTGGTATCTTTTTGATTTTGAAGAGGACAAGTCTTCCCTGAGAATTTCCTCAATGTCTGTCTCTCACGCACCACTTGCATTCAGAAAAGATGGGAATAGAGACTGTCTAAATGGTCATATCTCGGCTTACCCAATCAGAGAAAGATTTCCAATTTATTTAAATGCTAAAGACTACAATCCACAATTAGAGGTTCACTCCCATTGGTTTAAGTCTTTGTGTTTCATTAAAGTGCAATTATCTTTGGAAATGACCATGGGTTGGTCATTCTCAGTCTTTTATGCCTTAGTATGAATTATTCCATCAATGCTTTCCTGAGAATAGATATTAGGGAAGAAAGTAAAGCCGAAAGAGAGCTAGAAAGTGGTAAAGAGACCATGCCACAAAGAGGTGGAGGGTATAGCACATCTTCCCCAATGCAACAGGTATGGCTAGGGCCAGGCTGGGTTAGAGATGAGAGGAGGAGTGAAAACAGTAGCACGTACTTTGGAAAAGCTCTTGTTTCACATGTAACCAATAAATCAATAATACAACACTTGTACAAAAACAGAACTGGAAATACGCATAATCCTAGTGTCCAAGTGAATTCTGTGCCATTTGGTATCAAGTGTCTGAGAAATGCAATATGCTGTATTATTCCCACCTCTTCTTAACACTAATCTTTACATCTAGGAGACAATTATTTGTCCCTATTTGTAGAATGATGGACCCTTAGATTTTGGAAGGAAACTTAATAGCCACTTAGGCCAACCTCCTCAGTATATTTGGGGTGACCACACATTCTTATTTGCCCAGAAGTCCAGTTTATGCCTGATGTCCAGGTGTAATTTTTATTTTAATTTTTGTGGATACATAGTAGGTATATATATTTATGGGGTACATGAGATGTTTTGATACAGACATGCAATGTGTAACAATCACATCATGGATTATGGGGTATCCATCCTCTCAGTCATTTATCCTTTGAGTTACAAACAATTAATTATACTCTTTAAGCTATTTTAAGTGTATAATTAGCTGGGTGCGGTGGCTCACACCTGTAATCCCAGCACTTTGGGAGGCCGAGGCGGGTGGATCACCTGAGGTCAAGAGTTCAAGACCAGCCTGGCGAACATGGCAAAACCCTGTCTGTACTAAAAATACAAAAATTAGCTGGGCGTGGTGGCAGGCACCTGTAATCTTAGCTACTCGGGAGACTGAGGCAGGAGAATCGCTTGAACTTAGGTGGTGGAGGTTGCAATGAGCTGAGATCGTGCCATTGCACTCCAGCCTGGGCAACAAGAGCAAAACTCTGTCTACAAAAAAAAAAAACCAAGGTCACCCTAAGAATAGAGATTTGTTGATATAAATATCGCCATGTTCAAGGTCTCATTTGTGCTACCCTGTAAAATTACTGCATCATTAATAACTTCTCCAAAAATATTACTCAATGTTAATAAGAGCTTTCAAACATCACCTTAATTAGAGGTCTCCAGGAAAGAAATAATGAGCAGAAACATTATATGCTACATCTACAAAGACAAAGTAAAATGAAGGTGATACGGGACATATGATAAATCCAATGAGTATTTGCAGCCAATTTAGATAATCCAGTTTGGGGGAAAATACTTTCATTGGTAACAACCCAGCTCATTGTCACCTGTCACCTAGATAAATGACCCAGAACCGTACATAAGTTTACCCACGTAAATACAACCTCCTGAGACAGTCTCAGTCATCTGTTTTAATGTCTTTGAGGAAAAGAGTAGAAGTATCTATGTCTAGTTTTAGAAGAACCCATAAGACTTTCAATACTCACTCATAATCATCCAGGTTTTCCTCTTCTTCAGATGAACTTGACTCAGGGAATCCCCTTAAGAAAAGTTGAGAAAAACGTAAGTGCAAAAAAGCACCAAGAAATAATCCAAGTGCCTAGCCATGCAATATCAAATCCCACCCTGATTTTATCCACCTAACATTTAGATTGTTAGGTTTCTCCTTCTGCACCTGGGAAGGTATCAACACAGCAACAGTAAAGAGAGAGTCACTCAAAAGTTGGGCTTATGCCAAGTTTTGACGAAAGAATGGTTCTTTGATACAGGAGATCCCCAGGAAGCCCCCAGAGCGACTTGTATTTTTTTGACTTTTTCCAAAGAGTGGGCTCATGAAATAGATGAAGACTCCTTCAGAGATGGGTGTAGTATAAAGTTAAAAAAAGATTGGGTTGTGTATATAGCTATTCTTATGGAAGAGTTATTCAACTCTAGATTGCGTTTCTTCCCGCTAGAGATGCCTAGGTCAGGTATACTAGTGTTCGTGCTACTACTGGTGTATGTCATCGATGCTGGCTAGGAAAAGTCAGTGCAAGAAAAACTAGAACCCAAAAGTCATCNAGAGCGACTTGTATTTTTTTGACTTTTCCAAAGAGTGGGCTCATGAAATAGATGAAGACTCCTTCAGAGATGGGTGTAGTATAAAGTTAAAAAAAGATTGGGTTGTGTATATAGCTATTCTTATGGAAGAGTTATTCAACTCTAGATTGCGTTTCTTCCCGCTAGAGATGCCTAGGTCAGGTATACTAGTGTTCGTGCTACTACTGGTGTATGTCATCGATGCTGGCTAGGAAAAGTCAGTGCAAGAAAAACTAGAACCCAAAAGTCATCCATTCAGGGTCTAGAGAGGCAAACTACATAGACTTTTTTGCTTTATATTTACCTTAAGTACAAAGCCTAGCTGCAAAATTATTGCAAGTTTGTTAAGTTTTCCTGAAAATGGAAGCATATTCTGGATGTAGAGGAATATCTGAATTTGATTTACCATGAAATCTTTGTGGTGGTGTGATTTACATTTCTTTCTTTTTGGTTACTACTTGCAACATCTTCACTGCTGCTGCTACTGCAAAAAAGAGACATTTTATAAGTTAATAAACATGTTTCTACTTATAAATTTTAAATGACAGAAGTAATTTTGTTCATATATGTTTTAGCTTTATTTGACATTTTGACCCACACATTTCACTTGTTTGGGAAATTTAAGCTAATGAGTTACTTTCACATTTTGATTCTTTCAGGCATTCCAATAAAAGCAGTAGTTTGGCGACATTCCTAAACAAAAGAAAATTGTTAATAATGGCTCATAATGACCCCAAACAATGGAAAATCTAGATTAATAAATCATCTTGATTGGATTTGCCCTGATTTTCTTATAGATATGCAAGCATTCTGTCACTTATATATTTTAAAATAACTTATTTTCCTCGTTGCTAATGTGACTACAATTAAAATTCTTGAAAATGCTGATCTTTTTACTCCTTCTGGACACAGATGGATAAGCAGGATTTTCATCATCCTCTGCCATAGATCATTTTATCTCTTTTATTTGGAGTATTAAGCAGAGCATGAAGAAGTGCCTACCTCTCAAAGTCTAAAGGCTGTTTTATCTGGAATGTAGGACCTATTTCCTGTTTGCCTTCATAGCCCAGACTTTTTTTTCAAAACCACAGTTCATAGAAACAAGCTTCCTTAGCAAGGAAATGCTCCCCTGGCTCTATTTCAAGGAATGCCTAGATAAAGCCCTTAAACTCTAAAATGCCAAACCTTCCCAAAGAGCCTTGCCCACTAGAATAGCTTTTATTTAGCCTTGTTGTTTCTAAAAACACTTAGAGAATGTCCATCAATAGTGCGTCACTTAGGTTTACCTAATAGCTATATAATGAGTACTTTACAGACATTAAAAATAATCAGGTAATTTGCACAACAATGTAAATGTACTTAACACCAATGAACTGTACGCTCAAAAATAATTAAGATGGTAAACTTTATGTTATGTATATTTTACCAAAATTAAATGAAAATGAAATTTTAAAAGTCAGGTGTATCCTCACATATTCAAATAGGAAAATGCTGAAGATGTCAAGTGAAAAGAACAAATGGCAAAGACTGTATCGTCAGAACTTACTTGCTTTTTATGCACATGGCCACATGTGCATAGAAAACATTTTAGGGGAATGTAAATGGAATATTCTGTAATATTTGAATGATTTAATAGGAGCATAGATTATCTTACTAAACAGAAAACAGATTAAAAGAAGCTCAGGGGAAGATTATAAGAATGACAGAAAGTTGATAAAAAGTATTATCCCATATATGAGCTGAGAATCACGGCTGCACTTTAAAAAGTCAAGCTCCATGAAGACCTGTTAGCAATTATTATAATTCACTCTCAGATGCAATGCTGCTCATGCTAAGAGGTGGTCAATCAATCCTTTGTTAAAATAACTAGATTCCTGAAGTTCTAGGGAAAATCCACAGTTGGGACCAAACCTAAGGAGGTGCAAATCTAAGGGAGTGTCAAAAACTCAATAATCAAGATAAATAATATTTTAATGAACAAAATATTGAGATCTTAAATAAAGGTTGGATCCGGCAATTTATGAGTTGGTAGCTGGGTAGCAACCCCATGTGAATCAACAGTTCTTCCTGGTTATTTGAAAACAGGTCAGTCAGTTTCACCTCACACCTCTCTCAGTGAATCACTGGAGTTTCTGTCAGGAAGGGGACCTGGAACACCATTAACACGACTTCCACTCTCCTTGCATCTGGGTTTACTGATCCTCTCCTTCCACAAGAATGGTGGGCTACAGGCACACAAATGTAATCCCATCCCTTGGGCACCAGGTATAGATTAATACACTAGGATTCTAGTTCCACTTTGGAATGAAAGGGACCATGGCTTATTATACTGAAAAAAACAATCAAGAAGAATACACTTACATTATTTCAAATTCCATATGGCCCTGTATTATTGAAACTTTGAGTAATTGGCCTTAGGCAAAAAGGATGAGGATGGAAAGAACAAAGGAATAAAAGGACACAGGAAAAATAACTATGAAAAGAGACACATGGTGAGTCAGAGAGATGATCTGTATCCATTGTGGGGAAAGGCAGACATAACTTCCCTGCAGGGATGCTGATAACTGAGTGAGAAGATGGCAGAGAGTAGACAATGTGATAGGAAGGAGGTCTGAGACAGGAAATAAGGAAGGGGAGTCACTTGACCTTTTCCATATAGTCATCTTGCAATTCAATTCAGCATTTATTTGGCATCGAGTGTAGGGCAAATTCAGTGCCAGATCAAGAGATATATACATACACAATTTACATGTTGCCTTCAAGGAATTTTCAATTCTGGCTTTAGATAGAATCTTTAGGCTAAAAACTGTGAGAAGACTAATCAGGTCAGGAAAGGTGAGGTTGTACATTCCAAGAAGGCAAGCCATGGCCTTGCTTGAAATGCTATTTGCCATCTGGCTAGTGACACTGAAGCACATTGCAGAAGTAAGCCCATCCTAAGCTCTTTCATATAAAGGATAGATTTTAAAGATTCTGTATTCTGGAATGTGGAGATATTTGGGGGGAGAAGGAGGAGAAAGGGAAGGGAATACAATGATCATGCATTCTTGAGATCATTAGATTGGATAATCTAAATGGAAAATCTATGCTTCTCAGCCCCAGTGGGGCCACTGCTTCCCCAGGCTTCTGGCTCAAGCACTGAACATTTTCTGAGAGGACAGCCTAAGGCCTGGATCAACAGCTTTGAGGCTGAGGTTCAGGGTAGCGGGGTAGTGTTTGCTTTACATGCTGGGCAGCTGGTCTGAAAGCTGGGGATTACCTTTTCAGTTTTCTTACTTGCCCCCAGTCAGGGTAGTCTTCTTTTGGAATATACTGCATGTTGAAGTTTGGCTGGGAGCCATAGATTTTCTTTGAGTTGCTGTCATATTGGACTACAGTGGTACTTGAAGATGGTGGCTGGAAGCCATAGTTTTTCATTGATTCGTTGTCGTATTGGGCTAGAGTGGTACTTGAAGATGGTACATCCATTTTGAGAACAGGAACTGCCCGAGGTATCTTCAGCTTTGGAAGGGAAGAGATTTTAATACATCACAGTGAGGCACAGATTCAGGTACCGGGAACTGACAATTAAGTATATCAGTTCTTGAAAGAAAGAGAAAGGAAGGAGGGAAGGGAGGGAGGAAGGGAGGGAGAAAGGGAGGAAGGAAAGAGGCAAGGAAAGAAGAAAGGTATGAGCAAGGATATGGAGCAACTGGAACTCATACTTTTGCTGGTTGGAGTATGAAGTGGTACAACAACATTGGAAATTTGTTTGCAGAATCTAGTAAATCTGGATGTGCATCTGGTCATACCCTATGACTCATAAATTATATGTATATATACCCAACAGTGAAACCAAAAGACCTGTAAAAGAATGTTCATAGCAGAATTATTTTAATTAGATAAAAACTAGAAACTGCCTACACGCCCGTCAAGAGAATAAAATAATAAACACGTTGTGGTTGTTGAAGGCTGAACAATGGTCTCCCGAACATGTTCATGTCCTAATTCCCAGAATCTGTGAATACCTTACACGGTAAAAGGGACTTTGCAGATTGTAATTAAGTTGAGGATTTTGAGATGGGGTGACTATTCTGGATTTTATGGGGATGAGCCTGATGTAGTCAAAAGGGCCCTTATAAAAGGGAGGTAAGGTGGTCAGAGATTAGAGAGCTGTGAGAATGGAGGCAGAGATTAGAGAGCAGAGGAGCTGCGACCTTCTGGTTCCGCAGACGGGGGAAGGAGCCAGGAACCAGTGAATGTAAGTACCCCTTAGGAACTGGAAAATGCAAGGAAACAGATTCTTCCCTAAAGCTTCCAGAGGAAACACAGCTGTGCGGATCCATTTTAGACATAAGCTCTTCCGAACTATAAGAGAATAAATGTTTGTGGCTTTAAGCCACTAAATTTGTGTGGTAATTTGTTAGAAAAGTAATAAGAAACCAAAACAGTTGTATATTCACACAATTGAATTCTATACAATGATGACAGTAAACTACAATCACATACTAAAAAAAAGGCAAATCACATAATTTGAAGAAAAGAAGACACACAATAAATGACTATACACTTTATAATTCCATTCATATAAAAGTCAAAATCAGGCAAACAATCTATGATGTTATAAATCAGGTTAGCAACTACTTTTGGAGGTTAGTAATGACTGAAAGGGAACATCAGTGTGTCCCTGGGGTTCTGTGATGTTGTGTTTCTTTATCTGAGGGTAGATTATAGAGAAGTGTTCAGTTTGTGAAAATTCATCAAGCTGAACACTTAGGATTTGTGTGCTTTTCTATGTTCATGTTATACCTCAGTTAAAATTCACAATATGTGTGTGTGTGTGTGTCTGCGCGTGTGTGACAGACAGAGATGCATTTAACATTTTTGTCAGGCTGTATTTTACTTTTTCAGAAATTTCATTTACTTGGAGTTAAGGCTTTGACATTCTGGAAATTTTAATTATGCAGGACAGTGTTATTTATGAGCTGTGAAGTGAGCTATCTCCAAAGAAAAATGCACTGGGAAGTTCCTTAAATGGAAATCATTTAAGGAAATCTCTTAGAACAGAACAGCTAGAGAGCTGATTTTTATTTCCTCCATTCAGAAAATAACCCCTCTACTGAACACTCTGGTAAAAAACAAAACAAAGAAAAACATACTTTACATGATACCCTCTGATCCATGGTTCATCTGGGAAGCTTATAATCAAAACAGGCTTATGAACCCTTAGCCACTGATTTGCCTAACTGATAATTTTCAATATATTGGCCAAAAAATTCCCTGCTGGAGACTAGATGCAATGGTTTCTGGCTCTTAAATTATCTTCTGCTCTTAGAGTTGTCAAAAACAAACTTTATTGGTAATTCATTCTTTTTAAAGTGCAGAATTCAGTGACTTCTGTAAACTTATCAACTTTTATAACCATCACCACAACCCAGTCTTTCCCTCACTCCAGTAAGATCCCTCATACCTATTTGCAGTCAATTCCCATCCCTACTCTGGTCCCAGGCAACCACTGATCACTCTTTGTTTTTATAGATTTGCCTAATCTGGGCGTTTCTCCTAGGTGTTTTAGAGGGCCATACTTTTCAAGCTTCAGGACTGAAACATATTTTCAAACCCAAACAGCAATGTTGCTAATAACAAAGTAAAAACTCCTAACCATTATAATTGTTTCCTAGGGCTTCCATGACAAATTGCTACAAGTCTGGTGGATTAGAACCACAAAAATTTATTATTTCACAGTTCTAGAGGCTAGAAGTCAAAATAAACGTTTCAGCATTGCTGTATTTACTCTGAAGCCTCTAGGAGAAAATCTTTGCTTGCCTCTTCCAGCTTCTGGTCGTTCCAAGTTGCTATGGTTTGGATATTCGACCCCTTCAAATTTTATGTTGACGTGTGATCTCCAGTGTTGGAGGTAGAGCTTAACGGAGGTATTTGGGTCATAGGGGTGAATCCCTCATTAATGGCCTAGTGCCATTCTCATGGTAGTGAATGAGTTCTCACTCTATGATTTTCCATGAGAGCTGGTTATTGAAAAGAGTCTGTCACCTCCCTTCCCTCTCTCTTGTTTCTTCTCTCTTACCATGCAATTTCTGTACACACTAGCTCCCCTTCCTTCCTTAGACTGGAAGCAGTCTAAGGCTCTCATCAGGTGCAGATGCCAGTGCTATGCTACTTGTACAGCCTGCAGAATGGTGAGCCAAATAAACCTCTTTTCTTTATCAGTTACCCAGCCTCAGGTATTCCTTAGTAGCAACACAAATGGACTAAGAAACAGGTGTTCCTTGGCCTGTGGTAACATAACTCCAATCTCTTCCTAGGTCTTCACATGGCCTTCTCCTCTGTGTATCTCTCTGTGTCCTCTCATCTTACTAGTCATTGGATTTATGGCCCACTCTCATCTTTTGTGTGATTTCATCTTGATCTTCAACTAATTATGTCTGCAAAGATCCTAGTTCCAATAAGGTCACATTCTGAGGTTCTACATGGACATAAAATTTGGCGGACATTATTCAGTCTACTACAATAATGGATTTTTTTTTCTTTCATGTTGATTCACAAAAATTATGTGGCTTTTACTTAGAAAGAGAGAAGTAAGTGTGCACGAATGTGTGTAGCTGAAAATAAGTACCCAAGACACCATAGATCCAATAGGTGGGTGGAGATGTCCCCTTGCTTTCAGGTGAACTTCTAGAGAGCCACTGGGAAGCCATTTTGTGTGTATCCTGGCATTTGAGGAGGCTCACACCTGCCTGGGAACCCTAAAAACAGGAGGCTGTGGCTATGAATCTAAGACAGTAGAGCAAAAAGAGAGCAGTAGCCTGTACTTCAAGAAAGAGCTACATACAGCTTAATTAACCAGAGCAATCAAGGTTTTGTTTGTTTTCTTATAGGCCAACTCCACCCTTGGGAAAAAATTGGCTGACAGCCATCTTGAAAGATTGAGGGCTGAAAATCTGAAAATCCAAGAGCTGAGGATCAAAATCTCTCCCCTGTCATAAAACTACATATGGATCTGCCCTTCAGTAGGAAATTCCCAAAAGTCTCCCATGAGATAAAGAATCAATGCTGGATAATTCACTCAGATACCACCACCACATCATGACAGAAACAGCTATGTGTGTCTTTTTTTAATTAGACCTTGTCTTCCTTGGAACTAACTCTGAAAGGGCCATGAACCTCAGCCACTCCAAAATCCCTCCCCAAAAGCAGGCTGCCAGGTGATGCAGGCCCAAGCTAGGCGAAGGATGTTTAACTTGGAATGATGTTTGCAGTCATGTGATAATAACATTGGGTGGAACAATTCAGAGGCTGTTCTCATGATCACAAGTAATGGGGAAATTTTTATCATTTCAGAGTGACTGCAAAACTATGGAATCTGGCAAAGACTTTATTTGGAAGCAGGGAAGAAAGCCCACTGAATAGTTTTGAAGGGATAATGGAGGGAAAGAATTATATTGTTTTCTGCTTTTGTCCTGTAGAGTTCCATTTCAACACCAGGGTGCTTCCATGAAGCAGTCTTGGCCATGTTGATGGTAAGGAAAGAATGACAGCTAATAACAGCTGCCTGTTATGTGTGATGCCATCTTAAGGACATCTCCCACATGTACACATTTTTTTGGTGACTATTTATGGGCTTACTGGCTAGGAAAAGACACAACAATTAAATACAAAAATATGAGATATTACAATGGTTCTATATTTGAATCCACTATTCAATACCACCCATAACTATTGTCTGGAGCTCATGGTTTTTCTCTCTTTCCTGGGAAGTCTAAATGAATTCCACATTTTCTAGTCTTGAATCTGGCAACTCTTGATTTGTTTAATATATCCTGACCATGAAAAACATTTTTAAAATATTGACTTACCACTCTGTCTGGGAAGGTAGGAACTCTGTATTTCTCTTCATTGACTGCAATATGCAGATTAGCATCTGAGCATTAAAACAAAGTAATATCAGAAGGAAATTTAAACAAAACAAAGAGAAACACTCAATGTTATGAATTAAAAGAATGAACCAGCTTGTGTGAGCAATACTCCAGATTAAGTGAATCCAGACACAACATCTGGAGTGATTCTGTAGCTTTCCTATATAAGGCCCAGCTCCTATGTAGGCCATGTATCCTGGAAAAAGGGTGGATTAAGGCATCTTGGACAAAAAGAAATAAAGACACCCAACTTTTTCTTTTAGTTGTTATGCCCATGGACTTCCTGGTAGCTCAGCAGAAGAAGCCAAGGGAATAAATTATACTTGGACAGATAGACAGTATTACAGCTGCTCAGGAACTGCAACACCTCTACACTCTGTAGTTTTCCTCAGAGGCACAGCACCTGTGGCACCCAGAACACATGCTGAGTGTCATCCAGACAGAGCCTAGGAAGGCAATCCCAAGGCAGTGCTCTCTCTGGCCTTTTTCCTGCTCCTTCCAGAAAGTTAGGGCATGGTCAAAGCTGGAATCTGACCTGCTAGGTAATGATAAAAGACCATAGACAAAACCACTGGGGAAAATGATTAACACTATAAGGAGACATTACTCCTCGGTCCCTTACAGTGGAGGCAAGGCCCATGTGCAGCCAATCTGTAGAGTTCATGAAATCACTATAATTCATGAGTATACAGAGCAATGTGATCTAGTTGAGATTAATAAATATTCATTGTATAGTCTAATTAAGATGCAAAACACAATGAATACTTATTAATTGATTTTGGGGGGATAAAATGACCAGTAGTAGCATTAACATGATTGTTGGGTATCAATACTGTTATGAAGTGAATTTTAAAAATGTTTTATGTGCCTCTATCTTTTCCAGTTCATGAAGTTCTATTCTGTAGCTGATCTCATTCAATTCTGTAAAGCCATTGTAATCCAGGCATATTTTGTCCAGGCTGGTAAAACTGTTACCAAAATAAGTTCTCCTATTTTGTATTTTTCAACAACTTTATGTTAAATAATTATAAACTTTAAATATGTATAAGTCCCTCTCGTTTCCCTGGGAATACAACTCTGGATAGAATCTGATTTCACATAAAGCAACCCCTTCTCTCATGTCATTAAGAAATTAACACACATATACAGAATGGCAAACTGCTTTAAAAATATATTTTAAAACTTGACCATCATTTTAGTATATATGGTGATGAAAAGTGATACTTAAATTATATCTTTCTTTCTTTTTTTTTTTAAAAAAAAGAATGTTGTTTTTTCAGTTTGT
>NW_016809119.1:332492-340039 GCF_001698545.2 Rhinopithecus bieti | reverse complement strand
GTGATGTTCCCCTCCATGTGTCCATGTGTTCTCATTGTTCAACTCCCACTTATGAGTGAGAACATGCGGTGATTGGTTTTCTGTTCCTGTGTTAGTTTGCTGAGGATGATGATGGCTTCTAGCTTCATCCATGTCCCTGCAAAGGACATGAACTCATTCTTTGTTATGCCTGCATTTATTATTTAATAAATATTTCATCTTTAAAATTTTTCTAATTATTCCAATAATGGCCTTTATAATCACTCACTTTTTTTCTGATCAAGGATCCAATTCACAATCACACATGGCACTTTGCTTCCCTTAATTTAGAACTGCTTCTCATCCCTTCCTTGACTTTTGTGACTTTGACATGTTTATACTAAGGAATGAATGGTTTATGGGACTACTTTCCTAGGAATATGTGCATATTTTAAAAAGCCACAGGAATAGGGCAATGTATAATTCAAATAAATGAAATTTTAATCTATAACAAATTAGCCTCTTTTGAAATACAACAGAGAAACCTACAAGATCTTAGTATATTTTAAGAAGAGTATCTAGGTGAGAAGGGCTGGTTCTATGTGTGCCTTTAACTCTTTCTCTCTTGACTTAATGTTCATCTTGAGATTTCCTTATGTTGATCCCAGGAGAGTTCTGCTTCTCCTTTACAGTCCTGACTCAAGGAAGTGTATGGAGATAATACTTACTTTACCGGGTCTTTGGAAGGCTGTTAGATAATGTATGTAAAGCAACTAGCAGTGTTTGACCCAGAGTAAATAGGTGTTCAATAAACAGTGGGCTTTAGTGATATCATTCCCTTAATTTAACTTAGTTCAGTTTAGCTGAAAAGCTGGTGTTTTCATGTGGCAGAAATCACAAAAGGCAAAAAGAGTTAAAATTATAAAATGTAAGTTTCTGATTCTGGTTCCAAATGGCCATTGCAATCTCTTGGGCACATTACTTGCCTTCCTGCTCTCTAAGCTCCTGGCCTCCGCGTGTTGGGATTCCTATTATTTCCTTACTACATGGATTTGGTTTCCTGAGTAACTAATTCTTTTTCCAACCAAATCCAAAAGTCAACATTGCAACAATCTCACCACCTAATAGTGACAATAAGAGGAACTCATATATTCATATATCTATAGGACTTTACATTTACATATTTTCCTTTACATATGTCCTCTAATTTAATCGATTCAAGAACCTGAGGGGTAGCTATTGTTATTACACCTCTCACACAGTTAGGTAAACTGATGTGCAGAGAGGTAGTACAATTGCTCAAGTTCACAAGCTTAATAAATAGCAGACCTGAGACTCAGCCTCAGGCTTTTTCTACTACATCACAATGTACAGGTGCCAACTCCTCTGCAAAACCCCCTTCTGTTTAAATTTTGGAAGGAAGGGCACATTTTTTCCACATCTGGTTAGCTGAATTCAGAACCATGATAGTTGACACACACTCCACACTCCTGTTACCACTGAATCAGCCCAAACCTTCTAAGTGTAGGTTAACATCTGGAAAATTCTGTCTTGAATGTCTACCTCAGTTTATAATGCTTGAGCCAAATAATAGACACAAAAGTCAGGAGGAGTCATTATAGCACAGTGAAACTTTGTAGGGGAGAATATTTGAGCAGAACTTCTTTCTTTTCCTGCAGCAGGTTAGTTGGCCAACTTGACAGCAAATCCCACGCACCTTCTTTCTCACTATCTTCCAGCACAGAGACTGGAAAAAAAAAGATACTGTCTCTAGCCTCCACATCAATGGCCATCAGATATAGTTCTGGATAATGTGACATAAGCACAAGTTTGCAGGGAGGCTTCTGGGAAGGCTTGGAATCTCTCCAGCAGCCTCTAAGGATAACAGAGCAGAAAGCTAGGAGGAGCCTGCATACCTACTGACTTCACTGAGTTGCTGCACTAGCCCTTGACTGACTGCCTACCTTTGCATTTGTTACTGTGGGAGAAGAACAAAAGTGGATTTGTTTCAGCAACTGTTTGATGTCTTTTTACCTGCAGCCCAAAGCATCGCTAACTGATACAAACTACTTATTGTGCATAGAGACAAACCACTTATTGTGCATATGGCAGCTGTAGTGATCGGGACTCTCTGCAGTTTTATGAGGGGCTAGGAGATGTGTTTTTGCTTCTTTCTCTGCTCTTCCTTTACATTTCGTATGTCTTCACATGAGCTGCTCAGGCACATGAGATCTAGCAGGGCATGACCAAGAGCTGCACATAGGACATAGCACCTACCGCTCAGGAAATTCCACCAAAGGAGACTAAATGGGAAGCAGAATCTTAGAGCCCCTCCTTGAAGCCCTAGTGCAACCACAGTGACTCATGTTTGTGCATAAGATATTTTAATATATTTATGAGTGTCTCATTTGTGGCTCGTGACTGCTCTAGGAGAAAAGAAATGTGATCTCCTATTTTACAGGTCAAGAAACTTAAATCCAGAGATGTTAGATGATCTTATTAGGCGACACAGCAAGGCAGGACTTTGCTGCAGGTGTATCTAACTCTAGAGGGGTTGCCTTTCTCATTTCAATGAGCTGGTGGTGGGTAGAGGGAAGCTTCTGTCCCCCAATGGACCACTTGCTACCCGCAGAATGGGTTGCTAAACCTTTTATGCAAAGGAAAATTAAGCCCTATGTGTGAAAAGGGTATATTTGCATCAAAGTGGAGTAACTGCGGGTAATTTGAGGTGTACTGAGAAAGAATCATAATCTAAAACTTAAATAAAATAAAATAAAATAAAATCTTCCTCCATCCAGGAGCATAATACCTGAAATTTCACAACAAATGGAACAATTCATTTGAGTTAAGTATTGTTTTCACACCATTACCCATCTTTAAAATACCACAGAGGGAAATACTATAGTACCAAATCATTAACAATGATTCTTTCCCTTCTACCAAAAGTTGTTACCAGGGCGGCCTAAACATTACTGAATAAAAGCTTCAATAAATCTTCAGTTTTGCCTAGCATTTACAATGTATTGGTTAAAAAGTCAGGTTTAGGTAATTGAGTTCTGAGTCCCTCATTACTGTATCTATGACACTGGCCATGTTTTAAAAACTTCACTTGTCTGAAAAATGAAGAATAATATTACCTCTTTCCACAGAGTTGTTAGGAGCGTTACCTAAAAAAATGTTTTACAAGTATTTGAAAAGTAGCTGGCGACAGGTAAATGCTCAGTATAAGTATTAGATGTAACTTTCTATAAACATCAAAAGTCTGGTAGCTACAGCACTTGACATATCCCCATGATGACCTAGACTTTCCCCCCTGGTAAAGGCAAGCATACTGAGTGGAGAGCAGGTGGCCTGGCTTCCCCTAAGCTGTTGGGAAGGCACAATACTGGCTCTGTGCGGGACAGAGAATCCGACCCACAGGCTCCCTGTATGTAACAATGCGAATGCAAAAATGAGGATGAGTCTGACACATTCCCTGATGTTAGTAGGAAAATCAGTAGATTGTCTCTTGGCATTGAGTCTTTTGACTGCCATATCTTTCCTCCACCAAGCCTCAAAAAACGCTCTCTTTTATGACATGTTTTTGACCTTTCTCTTTCAATGTTTCTTTTTTTGAATTACCTTTTTGCAATGCTTTCAACCACTGACTTCGGCTCTCTTCATTTGATGCATAGACATAGAGAAGCCCATCTTTATAGACAATCTGGAAAGGAAAATATTTGGGGTGTGTATATATAATTGCACTTAGGTCACTTTCGTGCACCTGCAAATTTTTTGTCATCCAAAAGAAACCTTGAATTTGCTTATATAGTATACATCAGGTCTGGAATTAGATTTTAAAAAAAAAATCTGCTTAAAAAAATCCTCCAGCTATCAGTTTGTTTTATCCCAGACACTCCTACACTTGGGAAAATTACAGCGATGATGCACCCAATAGTAGTAGTGAACACTGAGTTCTCATCGCGGATGCCCCGGACTATGGACATTAATATGTAAGACTTTACACGTGTCTTAGGATTGTTCTGGTCCATTTGCCTACCCAGTGCATGATTTCCTTACAGCCCACTGGAAAATGTTTAACTGCTCTATCTTTAAAAATACCTTCAAAGATGGAATGCTCTTTACTATGTCATCTCTGCCAATATCCATATATTCTGATTATTATACAGTTCATACTCACTTTGAGTAAAAATATGTCTCCCTGTTACTTCCATCTGTTTCATCATGTGGCACCCCAGGAATCCCCAGAATATATACTTTTCTATTTCTTAAGACAAATGTTTGAACATTTGAAGGTTACAATATCTTCTCCAGATCCTTCTCTAGTTTATTCAACTCTGATTGGTAAATATACACAACATTTGTTAAACACTTACTAGTTGCTGGGCTCTTTCCTAGCTACTTCAATATTTTAATCTTATTTCAACTCTATGAGAAATGGAAGTTGAATATGTGTTTATGGTTGCACAAGTGTAAGTGGTGGGACTAGGAACTCTGTGGGGGCTCCAAACCCTGTGATCTTTTGAGCACTCTGTGCCTCTGTGAGGTGAGTTTGCAGCACCTTCCATGAGCATGACCTCCCCTGGTTTCCCCCAATTGGGTAATTTTTTCAATGAAAAAAATGTTTATGTAGAGATGAGTTCTCGCTGTGTTGCCCAGGCTGGTCTTGAACTCCCAGCCTCAAGTGATCCTCCCTCTTTGGCCTCCCAAAGTGCTGGGATTACAGTCATGAGCCACTGTGCCTGGCCTGGTAATATTTTTTCCAAATGGGAGGTATGGGTTGTTAATCAACTGGATTATTGTATTTCATTTTTGGCCACAGGTTCCTAATACTAGCACAGGGTAGTCAGGCCGTCTGAAAGACAATCCACCTACCTTTAGATCAGAAATGTAATTTTTTATGATATAAGAAAAGTAGGGCATGACTTAGATTAGGCCACTTCCAAAAGGTACTGTCAGCATACACTCCATACCATACCATTGTTTAAAATACTTCAGGATAAAATGAAAACTCCTTAGCATGGTCACCTCTCCAGGCTCATCTCTTTCACTGCCGCACGGGCTTCTCTATTCATAGGGACTACTTAGTGCTCTCTAAACATGCCATACTATTTCACTCATCAGTGCCTTGACACCTTGACACCTGCTGCTTCTTTTATCCCACTGTCCTTCTCGTATTTGCTGGGCTAAATTTTACTTGTCCTTCCCAACTTGAGTGTCACCTCCAATAGAATCTCTCTCTAGCCTCTTGGAGTGAGGAATGAAGCTTCCACATCCTGGGACTCCATGGGTGCGTTCTGCTGACCTCCACCTTAACACTCACCCTCACTGCTTTGTAATGGTCTGTGTATTAGTTTATTTTGCCACTTCCCTGTCAGTGCCTTGGGGTAGGGGCAGTGTTTCGTTCCCCATAGTATGCCTACTACTATGTACCACATCAGAGATCCTCAGCAATGTGTGTTAAAAGAGATGATCAGACCTGAGGCAGGTCAGGTCACTGCGACTTACACTCCTGTCTTGCTTCCCTTCCCTCCAGAGAAGGCAGATTGTGGACAGAATTTTAGCAAAATGCTCAACTCCCATGTGGGAATATTCCAAGCCTTGTTATTGTCTGAATAGATTATTTTGAAATATCATTATTTTTCCTGGATATATTGAGTTTACAATAGAAAAATTAAAGGAAGAACTATCCACCCAATGTAATGTTGTTCTTCCCTTTACCTGAAATGGGTACTGTCTCTCCACAGGCGTCTGCTCCTCGAGATTTACTTTCTCCACACATCTGATTTTCTTAATTTCAATGGATCCTTTTCTGCTGCCCCTTTTCTGAATTAAAAAGCAAAATGTAAGATACTTCATGCAATACATCATGGTGCACAAGGAAAGGCATAAAGCTCAAGTTATGCTTGAGAGGGAGATTGGGGTAGGGGGTGGACAATGGAGAGTCACTTCCCATTATCCCGTAATAGTCAAAATCCAATGACAACAGAATCTATTCCTTGAGTCTGGACACAAACACATACATTCCAGTGGTTAATAATCTTGTTTGATTATCTTGAAATGTGTTTCAAATCACCTACCATGTGGTTAATATACTCAGGAAAATCAAGATTTAACTTCTGCAAAGCATCTTCATTTTGGTTCAATCTTATGACAGTATTTCAGTATTTTTACTATAGTAGAATTCTCAACTGTACAGGAATAGTCTTATTTCTAGCATTGTTTTAAGGTACTATTGCCATTTAAGCCTGGGTAATTATTTGTTGTGAGGACTGTCCTGTGCACTGCAGGATGGTTAGCTGCATTCTTGGCCTCTACTCACTAGATGGCTTTAACACTTACTGTTCCTATCCTCCAGCTGGAACAACCCAAAATATCTCCAGTCTTTTCCCAATGTCACCTGGGGAGCAAAAATGCCCTCAGTTGAGAACCACTGTTCTAAAGTAATAATTTGCCTTAGTAAAGTTAACTAATGTTTTAAAATCCTTTATCTTGAATTCATTATACTTTCATTAAGAAAAGGTCATGTGATAAGTGGATAGAAGTGGATCTTCACTGTGTAGAAACCTGATATTCTTTCATTATGATCAAGTACATTGTGGAGACTTAGGAAAAGTAATAAATAGTATAAAAACAATGGAACAACACATGATGTCTCACCATTTTGTCATATTCATAGTAGGAAAGGTTTGTTTTGGTCAAAACAAAAAGCCGTTCTTTGTAGTTATTTGGTGACATTTTCTTCTTTTGCTGTGACCTTTTGAGAAGAAGTTCTTCTAGAATAGATTTTGTATCCATATTATCATCCTAAACAAAGTAAATAATTAAAATGAGTATTTGCAGCATCTAGGTAAGTTCTCTTTAACCTTCATATCTTTTACTCAACTATTTCCTATTAAGGTATAATATAAATGCTAATTTTTTAAAAATGAGACTGACTTAAGATTATAGAATAAATTACACAATAGCTACAGTTTTCTGCTGCCTTTGCTTCAGATTTTATAAATATGCTGATTTTAAAAAACACTTTATACATTTGACTCCTCCCACTGTGGATAATAAATTCATCATCTTTGCCTCATTCTCCAGACCACCTTATCAAAATGCTCCTTACTCTTTAAACATTCTATACGTGTTGGTTGAATTGAATTGGATGTAATAAAACTTTAAAAAATTTAACTCCAGACTGCTCACAATTTATGAAGTAATGGCCAGTAATTTGACCAAATTACCCAAACCACTATGAGACACTGACATTATTGTAAATAACACCTGCAGCCCCTGATCATGACCAGATATTTAACATAAATTACACAGGTATAATTTTCAATATCTATGAGAATTTAAAATCAAAGTGAATGCCTAAGGTAAGATAAAATGAGGAAAATGTATGAGGCTGCAATAACAGATGCTATCAAAAGAGATTTAAAAGAACTGAAAAAATGAGTACATTTACAAAGTAAAAAGACCCTTCCTTTTTATTCCAAAATCATGTAAAACATTAAAATTTAAGGTATTTCTGAAAAATAAATGCATTAATTTTCTACTTCTACTAAGACAGTTACTTCATCCCTCAGTCTGATATCAGG
>NW_016809119.1:330458-331687 GCF_001698545.2 Rhinopithecus bieti | reverse complement strand
GTCTTGGTTACTTTTTGCTTGGGATATTGTTTTAGCTATTTAAAGAGGATAATTCTTTCACAAAAGTAGAATGGGTTTCTTCTGACTACAATGGGTGCTATTTGCAATGGTCACTGGTTTCTTTGTCCAGTGATCAAAGACAGGGCAGAGATCAGGGTATAGTAGAGCCTATGGAGGTAGGTAGCATGCCTTCCTTTTATCTCTGCTTCCATTGTGAACTCTACATATCCACCTGCCCAGATAAGCTTATTTTCTACATCCAAAGTCTGTGGCCAGAAGAGAATTTGCTCGGAGACTTATAGAAACCATGAGGGTCTACTTTTTTTGAGTGAAAGCCTCCTTTGGGGAGGCAATATCACACTGCACATAGTCGTAGGGTACTTTTGCCTTTTATATTTCTATATTTTACTAATGAGGCAGAAGGAGAAAACTGTGAAAACTCTTGTCAGTTTTTTATATCCACAGCTGAAACATCATTCCTCAAAGCAGAGTGCTAGTTAAATAGATCTGATTAGTTGAATAGAAAATTTACTTTTTAATTTTTTTAGATGCTGAATCAATTTGTGACATTAACAACACTGTTTTAAAAATGTAAAAATCCCAATGTCCAAGGAGCTATTCAGTCTTTCCCAGTACTACGTGCTGATATATATTTTTTTCTGTCTATAGAACTTTCACACCTAGGCAGGACACAGCATCTCATGCCTGTAATCCTAGCACATTGCACATTAGGAGGCTGAGGAGGGAGGATTGCTTGAGGTCAGGAGTTTGAGACCAGCTTGGGAAACATAGTGAGATCCTGTCCCTAGAAAATGTTTCTAACAAATTAGCAGACATGGTGGCATGCACCTGTAGTCCCAGCTACTAGGGAGGTTGAGGTGGGAGGATCACACCAGTGCATTCCAGCCTGGGCGACAGAGTGAGACCCTGTTTCCTAAAAAAAAGAAAGAAAGAAAGAAAAGAAAAGAAAAGAAAATAAAACTTTTATGTGCATAACACTAAAGGTGAGAATTTTGGAATTTTATATAAAAAATTAATAAGATGAGTCATAGAGACCACTGACAAATTCACAAAGTTGCCTCGGTATAGTGAAAGGAAGAACATTGAGTAAAAGGAAGGTATTGAGCCCTCAAGCACCTTCTCCAGTAAACCTATAGGGGTTTACAAGCGTTGTTACATCTGATGAAATATAACTTGTGAAATTTCAACATAATTATTCATTTCAAAAT
>NW_016809119.1:303363-329916 GCF_001698545.2 Rhinopithecus bieti | reverse complement strand
CCTGTCCCTAGAAAATGTTTCTAACAAATTAGCAGACATGGTGGCATGCACCTGTAGTCCCAGCTACTAGGGAGGTTGAGGTGGGAGGATCACACCAGTGCATTCCAGCCTGGGCGACAGAGTGAGACCCTGTTTCCTAAAAAAAAGAAAGAAAGAAAGAAAAAGAAAAAGAAAAGAAAAATAAAACTTTTATGTGCATAACACTAAAGGTGAGAATTTTTGGAATTTTATATAAAAAATTAATAAGATGAGTCATAGAGACCACTGACAAATTCACAAAGTTGCCTCGGTATAGTGAAAGGAAGAACATTGAGTAAAAAGGAAGGTATTGAGCCCTCAAGCACCTTCTCCAGTAAACCTCTAGGGGTTTACAAGCGTTGTTACATCTGATGAAATATAACTTGTGAAATTTCAACATAATTATTCATTTCAAAATCCTGCCTTTTATACATTTTTTTGCTTTCACTTTAAGATTCATATGCAATATATGTTTATTCTATAAAGCCAAGAGCTACAGACAGGGAAAAGAAAAACACAGCACATCTCTAGATGTTTTTCTTTTCAAATATTTATGTACATATGCTTATTTTCTCAAAGATGGGTTCACATACTGTGCACTTGAGTCTGTAATATGTTGTTCTCGTGTAACAAACACCTGAAGCTACAGACTTTTGAGGTACCCATCCAAGAGGAACAGTCTTTCAAAGTTCCACTGCCTAAGCTGGGCTACTGAGGCTTCCTAACAATCTTGAAGGACCTCGTCTTGATGAGTCAAGCTTTTTTCATTTCCGGATCAGTTTCTTCTAAGATAAACCATGTGGTTTCTGCTTAGGCTTGGACTTGCCTTTCTCCTTCTATTTATTTCTGTCCCTTCCTTATACTTCTCCTTTCTCCTCTACATGGCCTAAATTCTAATTCGAAAACATTTCTATGGTCTCTCTTGATATAGAAGGATAGTTGGATAGTTGCTGATGATTAATTTTTAGAAATGCAATATCTTCCCCCCTTGTCTTTTGACAATAAATAAACAGGGCTCACTGTTAAGTCAAATGCCTGTCCAACAACTAGCAAACCCTGCTCTTCTTACACTTATTTAAGGAAAATTCAGTTGGGAAGGTGAAACAAAAACCTTTTATAGTAAAATGAGATCCTAAACCCAGTCAGTATTAACAAGAAATCTATTTCCATAGAGGAGCTAGTGGGATTTGGGTGGACTCTCATATTACCACCCACATAGAATAAACAGACCTATCAATTTGCTTACCAAATAGCCCAGGCTGCCTATTTTCATAAACAGATGAAACTAGAAAGTGATTAAGGCACAGAGGAGACACAAAAACCTGGCAGAAATCAATATAGCATTTCCTATAAGGAAGCCAGCAGCCATTAGGTAACCTCTTACATACATAAAAGGTGTGTGTTAAATTAACATGACTTGTAATCACTATAGTTTTTTAGGATTTACAAGGAAACCATGTCATGAGAGTAAGAAGTTCAAGTCGGCAGTTCTATTTGACACGCCTGATTTTGAGCCTACAGTGTGTCCAACATTGAACGACTGGTTCCAGAAATAAAGATCAGCTGTCCGTGGCCCTGAGTGACAATGAACAAGTTTGAGAGATAGGCTGCATAACTAATTAATGTGCAACATTGCTGTGGGGTGGCAAACTTGGAAGGCATGGAGGAGGTTACAGAACTGTCATTTGTAAACCGTGTCACCCTGGCCAAACTCCTCCCTTGCACTAACCTTCAGTTTTCTGATCTGTAAAATGAGATAGGTAACAACTCTCTTACTTTACGGGAGTTAAATGAGAAACCTTGTGTGAAAGTATTTGGCACATTGTGGGTACCAACTATGTTTCAAAAAAGAAAAGATGGGGAAAAAAATGTAGGTGCTAGAGTAGAGTCCATACACTTTGCTATGAAAGGTCCAAGGAAGGCAAAGCTGTTTTTTTTTCTTAAGGTAACCAAGTAAGGTATTTGAGAAGGGAGCACATTGAAATTAGACTTTGAAGGATGAGAGTGATTTTGTGATAATGATCCTAGCCAGTGCTTAAGGAGGGCTCACTATGTGCCAGGCTGTTTAGAGTTTACTGGTCACAACTCCTCTATGGGGTAGGTCATGACACCTCCACCTTATGCGGTAGGCCAGAACACCCACACCCTATGGGATATTTTGTGATACTCCCAGCCCATGGAGTAGGTTGTGACACAGTCACCTTATAGAGTAAGTTGTAACATCATTCCCTGCTTATAGCTTATGGAGCTGCAATAGATAAATAAATTGCCCAGCTCACACTGCTAGTGGGTGGAGCTGGATTTGAATCCTGGCAGTCTAACTCCACAGCCCATATTCGTGACCATGATTCTAATGCTAGAGAAGGACATGCCTGCTGTGCGACCCTCCTAAACCAGAGACTGCTCTAACCTAAAGGAAGGCAGTCCTAGGATGTCAAACCTTATAGGAAACTTAGAAGTCATTTTACAGATGTAACACTGAGCCCCAGCAGCCTAAATGACTTAGCCAGTACCATTAACAAGTGACCTAAGAGGCATGGCCCTGGGAGCCAGCTTCAGGTGTCATACCTGTACAACGTCCACTCCACTGATGGCAGTAAACAGAGTAGGAGATATCTATGTGTTCAGCCAAACATACTACAGCTTTGTTAAGGGACATAGTTTGGTGAAACTACCCATAAATTTGAGTCTTAACAGACCCGTGCAAGAGACATTTTATTGGATATATCAGAACGATGTTACCTATAATCTTTCAGTAGGAATCTCCTGCTGAAAGGCAGTGTTAAATAACAAAATTTGAAACCACATTTTGGAAATAGGTAAGAACATACAACCTCAAAAGTTGGAATAAATTCTCAGTGGTACGGAAGGGGAGCAGGAGACAGGATACCAAGGGAGACAGGGTTATCTAGTTAAATGTCCATTGGATACTTCCCTCAACCAGGAAGTGTATTCCCTGACTGGCTCAGGGTGGTGCTTTTAAAGATTTATCCTTTAAAATTCAGAGATAAGGATAGCAATTCCTTACCCTTTGACTTGGTTTAGTTATCCTCTCTTACTTTACATGCCATATAGCTAAAGATTTTGGTAGGTGTCAAGATGTTAAAATAATACATGTGGTGGGAAGGCAGTAGAGCAGGAAGGGTGGGAAAGAAAGGGAAGACGCTCCAAGTGGGGCAGGATCTGGAAGGGAAACTGGAGGGCCCTGTGACAAACTTGATCTTCAAATATTTGCCCAAATGCCAGGCCTGCTTATCTTCCTGCTAAATAACTGAATAAAATGTGATGGTAAGTTTAAACAAGAACAAAAAGTTTGACTGATAATCAAGTAAAGTGGTTCCAAAAGTCTTATGATGCTGGCCAAAGACAAATACTGGCTTCACAGAACCTGACAGATCCTTATTTCACATGATGTTATTCAGGAGAGGGTAAGTTAAAGTTGATCTTGGCATGATATGGACAGAAATCTTTTAACATTGACAGTCAAATTCTCAGCATCTTGGAGCATCATACCTTAATTGATCCAAAGTGAGTGTATAAAAACCAGACACTTTGGGAAGATCATTTTCTCACAAAGAAGGCAAGAATCTTAATGCTAGTCCTTTTGGAGCTAAGTTTTGCTTTAGGTGTGAGATTAATCTTCAGTGCCCCATAGAGCTTTTCTAAGTCTTTTCCTGTTTTCACTAACCTCTTTCTTTCTGCTCCCTCTCCTCTGCCTAGGGCACTCTCTCTGGGCACCTTCCTTAGGAGAAAAGCAAAAAATAATAAATCCATGAGCTAGCATCTCATGCTGAATTAAACATGTAACACTGCTTACGTGATGCAGGTTGGTGTGAGTGAAAGCACCGAGCTGGGTTCGAATCCCTGCTCTGTCTCTATGCAATCTGTCATGTTACTTAACCCAGCTAAACCTCAGCTTCCCCATCTGTAAAGGCAGTGAAACAATAACCACTTCGAAGGGTTATGAGTAGTCGAGAAGATGGCAGCCTAATGCCCAACACCCTAGTAGGTGTCCTAAAAACTTATATCCCTTCTCATCGCTCCATAGGCAAAGTTTTAAAAAAGACCATAGCAAAGTTAAAAAACTAAAGACAATGAAATGATAATGATCCTTAAGGATAAAATTTTACTTCCCATCCCTCTGTCCCCAGCTCCTGGGGATAGGAGATAACTGGAGGCAGGAAGTCCTCCTCATGTATTGTCATGTCAACAAACACCAGTCCATAGTAGGTTTGTAGCAGACTTTCCAACTTGAGACGAGTTACCATAAAATGAGGTTGAACCAGCCCCTTATTGACTGTGTATTTGTGCCACATATGTCCTACAAATAAATACTTGGGTGTGACTCAAAGTGTGGTCCGTGCACTTGCATCATCCGGGCGTTCATTAGACATGCAGACTCTCAGTTCCCACCCGAGACCTTGCACGGCCAAATCTTCATTTTAGCAAGACCCCCAGGCGATCCATGTGCACAGGAAAGTTTGAGAAGCACTTATATGGACCACAAAGTTGTACTCCTTTTCAAATCCAATGAAATCATTGTGGCCCACAAAATCTTTTAAAATTATATGGATGTGAGTACAACTGTATGGTTCACCTCCCTCCCATCTGTCTATCTTCATCTAAAATACATAAAGCACTTGATTTAGGGAGACCTCAGGAACCTAAGAGCAAATATTTGTAGCTAAAGTAACATCATAAAAACACAGATAAAGAAGGTACAAGGGCCACTTCTATGTTTCTTTGTAAGCAGTTATGAGGCCAATACGAAAAGCTGTGGAAAGGCAATACCTAAAGAAGAGGATGGAGAAAATTAGCAGAGTATACAGCACAAAGCTAGATAGAACTGGTGGTGAAATGTACACAACCTGATAGCTTCCTAACTGAGATTTTGAGCAAGGAGTGAATTTTTACAGTGAAATTATAGCAGTTTCAGCCATTGATCTCCAAATTACCTGGTCCCATCTAAAGTCCCAGAGGAAGCCCTAGTAATTTCATATTCAAAATGTTGTACTATTTTTCTTAAAGTGAGCTTCCCAAAGTTTGTAACTTCAGGCCCCACAACACCGGGAACCAAACCTATTTTCCCCATAGTATATAACACTGAGTAGCCACCTGCCGCTTAAACGCACCATCTCGGCTTGTTCCGTGCTTGCCTGGGTCCGCCGTGGTGGTTGGTCTGCTCTTGCAGGAACACAGCCCCAGCTGTCTTGTTTCCAGAAGCAAATTGTTTCACATTTTCCTGGCTGCCGGGTCAGAAATGGCTACATTACTCAGTGCCCCCAACACATTTATTGTCCTACAGAGCCTTACACAATCCCACAGGAAACCACGCTCAACACTTAGCCAACACTTGTTGATCTGATTGAACGCAACAAAAACGGAGACAAAAGCATACTTCATAAAGGTTAAAATTTTGATAACTATAGCTCCCGCTTTTCCCAGGCAGCTCTCGGGTACATGTGATAACCCTGCCTTTGTTTGTAGAGCTCTGTGCTGGAAAGGACAAGAAAATACCTCGGCAAAACACGACTGCTGACGCTGACTTCTCTCACACGAGCCAGGAAACCATTAGGTAATGTCAAAGCGCACAGAGAATATGCAATGAAAACTTCAACTCAACATTTGGGCAAAGGAAGGCCAGAGAATATGTAAGAACAGTTCATATGGTGGAAAAGGAGCTTATTTATATATTTTAAATTATTAAGACATCCAGAAATGGAAAATAGATTGTTTTTTCTAAGGTATGGTACACCCTGATTGCAATGGAAAAGTGTGTCACTTGACATCATTATGACAGACTCACAACTTTTGGCTTCCCCCATTCCACCATTTTCTCTGGTGCATACTGACTGGCCTTTTGTAATAAATCTAAGGGCATGTTTTATATCCTGCTATGGATAGCCAAGAGAAGTAATCATCCTTTTGCCATGCATTGACACACTGTGTTTACTTATAAATTGTTGCTTACTGTAACTTATTTGTAAGTATCTATGATGTGAAGAAGTCTTGGGTTGGCAGAGGAGGGTGAAGCTATTGACTTTCAAAGAGGTATTCTTTTGAGTGTACATGGGATTAGCATCATTTCTATTAATTTGTTCAGTCAGGTCTTATTTGAGAACCTGCCATGTGCTGAGCATTCCGTGAGGGGCTAGAGACACAAGAGCAAACAGAGGAGAAGCAGCCCACATCTTCAAGGGGCTTATGTGTGTGTGTGTGGGTGGGGGAGCCACAAGTAATGTTTTAATTACGGTAGAGTGTGGGAAAAGTAACTTGCAGAAATATTTTTTAACATTTCAGTTTGGAAACTGGAATTTTGGGAAGGGCAAGGAGTCCTTCACAAGAATTCAAAAGAGTGTAACTTACATTCTAATAGCAAATTAAAGTCACTGATGGATTCCAAATAGCTCTCTATTCTTTAGGAATATAGTAGGTAGTCATTCAAAAAATTAAGGGTGAAGCAGGGCAACAGTAGCATAACAACCTGGTCAAATAAATTAATTCTACACTCTGCTAATTAATTTCCTTTTCCACATGGTGATTTGTATTTACTTCACAACTTATATATGGTAATATGGCAAAAGTTCGATTCTAGAATAAAAGTAAACTTAGGGCAGGGGAAGGAGGAGTTGGTGATATGGTTTGGCTGTGTCCTCATCCAAATCTCATTTTGAATTGTAGTTCCCATAATCCCCACATGTTGTGGGAGGGACCTAGTGGGAGGTAATTGAATCATGGAAGTGGGTGTTTTTACCGTGCTGTCCTCATGATAGTGAATAAGTCTCACCAGATCTGATGGTTTTATAAAGGGCAGTTCCCCTGCACATGCTCTCTTGCTTGCCACCAGGTAAGACATGCCTTTGTTCCTCTTTCACCTTCCACCATGATTGTGAGGCCTCCCAAGTCATATGGAACTGTGAGTCCATTAAACCTCTTTTTCTTTATAAATTACTCAGTCTTGAGTATTTATTCATAGCAGTATGAAAATGGACTAATACAGTTGGTATAACTGTGGAAACACCTGGCCACAATCTCTTGGGATTTCCATGCCTTCTTGGGGCATAAAACACCCAAGGGCAGCTGGAAGGAGTGGTTTCCTCTAAGGCAAAATGTCACAGATTTATTTACTTATTCTATTCATTCATTTCCTCTGCTACTTCTCCTGACCATTTCTTTGGCTCTGTATTTTCCATGAGTTTAGTTACAACCTAACTTTTGGCAACCTGCTATTTCGATAATATGACTTCATTACTCAAATTATAGTCTGCATTGTCATCTTTATTCAGAATTTTAGGAATTTTCTCCAAAGCTTGTTCATGCAAGCCTTTAGCAGGCAACAACTAAAGGGACATGGCATGGGATAATTTGACTTCATGATGTGAACAAGCCTGTTTACTTGTGCTTACATTTTTAAAATAAAAAAGAACCTGGTAATCCATCTGTGAGAACGACGAGAGAGAGAGGGAAGGGAGGGAGCGAGAGAAGAGAGAGAGAGAGGACGAGAGAGAAGAAGGAGAAGCGCCACGCAAGACAAAGCAAAAAGAAAATGAGATAATCAGAGTCCTTCTGGCTTGTGACTGACCTGTATTTTCTCTCACTTTAAAATCCATTTGACTCATGGCTTTAAACACCATCTATATGCTTATGGCAACCAGGACCTCTTCCCTGAATTCCAGACTCATGTTTGACTGTCAACTTGTCCATCTGTACTTGGGATATCTGATATATATGTCAAAACTTGTCCAAAGCTGACCTCCTGATTCACACCCCACCCAAAACCAGTTTTCCTACAGTCTTCCTCTTCTCAGCTAATAGGAACTCTCCCCTTCCAGTTGCTCTAGCTAAAGAATATGGAGTCATCCTTAATTTTTACCCTTCCCTTGCACCAAACCTTCAATCCTTCATGAAATAAGGTTAGCGCTATCCTCAAATGTACCGTTTGGCCACTTTTCAATACCTCTACTGCCACCTACTGGTCTGAGTTGCCACCGCCCCCGGGGGAATATTGTATAGTCTCCAGACTCTTCTCCTTCTTACACTCTTGCCCCCTGCAGTCTATTCTCCACTGAGGGGCCAGAGTGATTCTTCAAATGTAAGTCACATCTTAGCACTTCTCCAGTCTGAACTCTTCGCTTGTCCCCCCATTCTGGTCCCCTAGGACTGTCTCTAACATCATCACATGATTATTCTACTTCATCTTACCACTCCTAAAACTGACATCTTTTCTATTCCTCCAATATTCTGAGCAACATCTGCTCCAGGGCCATTGCATTGGCAATATCGTCTGCTTGGCAAACTGCCCCAGATACCTGACTGGCTCATGTCCTCATTTCCAGGTTCTGCTTCTAGTGGCATCTTCCTAATAGCCCTACGCAGACCACCCTGTTTAATATCACAGCCTCGCCCTCCACCCAGCACTCCAATCTCCCTTCCTCTGCTCTAGTTTTTCTTTCTTCTACAGGACTCATCACCTTATAGCATAATACATAATTTACTTATTTATTACCTTTATTATTTGTCTCTCCTCACTGAAGAGTAAGACCACAAGGGCTCCAACAGCTTATCTCTACAGTTTGAACTTTGCTCATGGGCATCTCTTCTTTAGGGGCATCACTCCATTACCTCCTGCATGTATTCCTTCTGGTGCTAAAATAATCTGCTTGAAAGTTGGGATCCGATGTGAATTATTCACACTTACTAGAATTGAAGATTAACATGCCACCTCTCCTAAGGGTGCTTGCATATCAAACCTCAGGTTCAGTGCCAGAACGAACTGCCCTGTTTTTTATGAAAGGAAATGCGTGAGTAGGAGGTGGAGGCAGACACAAAATGTTTGTTGTTTCTTTTGTTATCACCTATGTCCTGTTTTGTCCCCATGAAAGCTTTACATAGACTGTTGGCATTTTGTCAATCTTACTCCTATTTTTCTAGTGGAAGGTAAGTATTTGTGGTCTACATGGAGTTGGCGAACTATGAGCTCCATGAGTTTTTGTGAATAAAATTTATTGGAACACAGCCACTATTCCTGCCCCATGGCCTTTGCATTGATGGTACCCTCTACTTGGCAAACTGTCAAGTGTTGTCTATGTCTGCTTTCAGTCTACAACGGCAGAGTTGAGTAGTTGAGACAGAGACTGTATGCTCACAAAGTCTCAAATACTTACTATCTGGCCCTCACAGAAATAAATCACCAACTCATACTCTGAAAGCATCCTGCCAGCGTTGGAAGTGATCTTGCAACTTGGAATTTAGTTTAACAGCTCAATTCAACAGAGAGTCACTTCATTTACTGTGTACAAGGTGCTAGAGTTGGAAGCAAAGAAAGTAGACAAAGGGGTATAACGTTTTGGAATCCTTCTAGTCCTGATTCCCACTGTGACTCAAATTATATTTTTCCTAAGATTGTGTCATGAAACATTTCAAAATATAGAAAAGTTAAAAAAAGTCAAAGCACCAATACACCACCATCTGGATTCTACAATTCACATTTTGCTGTATTTGCTTTGTCATATATCAATCCATTTATCCATCTCTCTATTCATCTATTAGTTCACTTTGTTGTCATTTCTATTATTACTGCTGCTATTGTTATTTTTTGGTGCATTCAAAGAAGTTGCAGACATCAGTACACCTAATCCATAAACACTTCAATGTACATAACATTAACTAGAGGTTGTTAGTTATTCAAATTAGTTTTTAATTGTTACTCCAATACTGTGATCTCGAAAGCAGTCTTCATTCAGCCAGAAGACAGAACTTTACAAAAGTTGAAAACTGAGAAACGTTATCAGGGTAATTGAGGTAAGTATCAGGGGAATCATTCACCTACATTTCTCCAGTTTCCTGGTTCAGAGATGAATTGGCCTTTCAGGCCTGAGACTATTTTGCTTGTGATGGATTCTAAGAAAGTTCTGCGGCTCAAATGAAAGGGTCATAAGCTATTTTTTTTTTTCTCTGAGACACTGCCAAAAACCCAAGGAAAAGATAGAGAAAAACACAATTATGAGTTTCATGCAACAGCTGATCACATGTAGCTTCTGGGTGAGAGCACTGGTCGATGGAACAGACCGTGCTGTGCAGAATGCTGTCATGAGGGTGGATATGGGAGTCAGGCGTACTCATCTTTTCTGGATATATTTGGATGTCTTCAACCACCTAGTGTATTTATGGCCTTCGTAAACTAGCATTTACAAAATAATCAGTCCTTGACTTGGAGCCAATTGATTTCCTGGGTTCAATGAGTCTGAGTCTTTAATATGGAATATTTCAGAGACATTTGTCATCTAATGAATAGCAGCTACACTGCCCTGAAAGGCAAATACACAAAATCTACAAGAAAGAATTTTTGAGTTGATGGCTTGAAGAAGAAAGAAACAAAATAATGAAGTGTTTAAGATGTCCATGTACTTTTGTTTTTTTAATTTTTGAGACGGAGTTTCACTCTTGTTGCCCAGGCTGGAGTTCAATGGCATGACCTCAGCTCACTGCAACCTCCGCCTCCTGGGTTCAAGTGATTCTCCTGCCTCAGTCTCCTGAGTAGCTAGGATTAGAGGCATGAGCCACCACGCCTGGCTAATTTTGTACTTTTAGAAGAGACAGGGTTCCTCCATTTTGGTCAGGCTGGTCTCGAGCTCCAGACCTCAGGTGATCTGCCTGCCTTGGCCTCCCAAAGTGCTGGGATTATAGGAGTGAGCCACCACGCCTGGCCCCATGTACTTCTATAATATGTATCTTTGAAAAGAAATTCAATAAGTTTTACAGAGGAGGAAAATGAAATTCTTGAATAAAAAAGAAAAAAGTCAAAGTATGTCAATAATGTGGTTGTCTTTAAAGATTATAATGGTGTTATTTGGAATCATTTAGGGAAGGTTTTGTTCATTGTCATATCAGCATGAGTTTTCTTTATGCTTCCCAAGATTCCAAAGGTGATCAACAGTCCGTCTACACACTCATATATTTAGCCGCCTGCTCCATATCTTGATCTGGATGTCAATGACAGTGTGAAAAGTGCTCAAAGCTTAATATACAGGGTGACATTTCTCATCTCAAAACAGGACCCTGTTACAGTGAAACATTATACGCCCTTTGTTCATTTGTAAGAATTCTTCCCTCTCTCACCTTTGTTTCTCCTCATTTTAAGTCTTCTACCATTTTAGACTTGTTCTTTTTTTTTTTTTCTGCAGGGGCCTGTAAATGGAATTCCTGCATCGCTCTAACCATGCACACCCTTGGACTTAGCTTTTACCTGTAACCGGCTTCTGAGAGACAAAGAGGAGAAACCTTCACTCCTAGTACACCTATTACAGCTGCAGAGGTGGAGGAGACAGTTGCAGAACTAGTTACAATGATGATAAGAAACAATACTTTGTTATTCCCTAGCACTTTTAATGTTCATGTGTATTATCTCAGCTAGCCTTGAACCGCCTAAGTAAGGTGATGAGGACGGGTTTAAGCCCCACTGATATTTTAAAAGCCCAGAGAAAAGTGTTTGTTCCTCTACTAACCTGTTCTTTTAGAGCAGGGATCTGCATACTCGGCCTGCAGCCAAAATGAGTAGGTAGCCCACTACCTATTTTTGTATAGCCAGAGGGCTAAGAATGGTTTTTACATTTTAAGTGGTTTTACATTTTTTTTTTTTTTTTGAGACGGAGTCTCGCTCTGTCGCCCCGAGTTCACGCCATTCTCCTGCCTCAGCCTCCCGAGTAGCTGGGACTACAGGCGCCCGCCACCTCGCCCGGCTAGTTTATTTTTTAGTAGAGACGGGGTTTCACCGTGTTAGCCAGGATGGTCTCGATCTCCTGACCTCGTGATCCGCCCGTCTCGGCCTCCCAAAGTGCTGGGATTACAGGCTTGAGCCACCGCGCCCGGCAGTGGTTTCACATTTTAAGATCAGAAGAAGGATAATATTTCATGATAATTAAAAATTATATGAACTCAAAGTTGTATGAATTTTTTGAATTTAAATTTCCGTATTCATAATTAAAGTTTTATTGAACTACAGCCACATTCATTTATTTACATGCTATCTATGACTGCTTTCTTGCTACAAAGGCAAACTGGAGTATGTACATGGCCTGCAAAGTCAAAGTATTCACTATCTGGCCCTTCACAAACAAAGTTTGCCAACCTTATTTTAGGGACACCACTGTCTTTCCTGTCTCAAAACCAGGCAATGAGCCTTCTGGTGTTTAGAGAACAGAAACTGCAGCTATGCCTGTACCACTAGTTGATAATCCTAGTAATGAACTAGATCCCCTCACTGGCTTGTGCCAGCTCCTCATTCTTCTGGGAAAACTCTCCAACGCCTGCCCACTGTTTTCCAACAACATACAAACTCTTAACCAATTATCTCCCCATTAGAGTGTGCCTTCTCTTCAAGCAGGAATAAAGACCTATGGCTGCCCGTCCCCACCCCCGCACTCCTTTTCCCGCAATTCTAACTGACAAACAGCAGCCAACTTATCTTTGGAACAAACGATTCTGTAGTGCTTAGATTGTGACAGGCTCGTTTAATTCTCATTGCAGCCCTATGAGGCTGGCACTATTATCATCACCATCCTCATTTTATAGAGTAGGAACCAGAGGCACAGAGAGGCTGAGCCATCTGTCCCAGGTCGTACCAAGTGGTGCCTCCCAGCGGTGGAGGCAGCACTGGAATCCGTGCCGCCAAGCTCCGCGAGCTGGGTGACATGGAGATTCCTGTTAAAAACAGATTTCCCAGAAGACCGGTCAGAGCACCGATCGGAGCACCTGTTCGGGCCACACATTTCCTCCTGGAACACAGCAAGTGCCCCCTAAATTATCCGAGTGAGCATCTCTTCCCGGCACGAGAGGCAGGGAGGCCAAAGGGCCGCCAAGCTGGCCTGGGAGAGGCGTAGGGCGGAGCGAGAGTGGAGTGACATTCCCTAGGGCGGAGCCCCAGGGCCCTAGAGACCAAGAGACTCCCGCCTCCCGCCTCCTCTGGGCCGCCGGCCGCCAAGTGCTGAGTCACGGTGAGGCGACTGGACCCGCACTCTCTTAACCTGCCCTGCCTGCACTCGCTCGCGGCGGCTCTTCGCGTCCCCCGCCGCCGCTAAGGCTCCAGGTGCCGCTACCGCTGCGTGAGTACCTGGGGCCCCTGCAGGGGTCCACTAGGTGAGGGAATGCTGGCGATCAGTTTGCAAAAGCCTGCCTTCCCCAACCCGCTTTAGACTCCTAAGGGAGATAACAAGAGATACTTAAATTGTACTACGAAATTTGGTGAAAATGGTAGACGGCTTTTCTTTCTGCAAAGCACTGAGATCTAAGTACTTCATCAGTTGTTCACATGCATACCATTTAATTGTAGGAGTCTGCAAGGACCCAGACATAATCTGGATGGGGATAAAGAAACTTTCTTGTTGCTTTGGTGTAGGTGATGACCGGCCTGTACTGCTTTGAATATTAAGCTCATTTTTGCGCCCTACATTCCATCACCCAATAAATATTTATTGATTACTATTCAGGGAGGATACATTTTAGGGTAGGCCTTGACTAAGTGGAGAGTATTGTGGAGTAGAGCCCTTCTGAGTAACAGCAGCGAACATTCTCACCCTACTAACTGCACCCCTTTGAGGAAGGCAGTCTTATCATTCCATTTTACAGATAAAACTGAGCCACAGAGAACCTCAGGTCACACAGCTGGTATGTGGTGAAGCTGAGATGCAAACCTAGGCTGTCTGGTTCCAGAGTCTGCTTTTTGCCAAAACACCTCTCTTCCTTTCAGTAGGAATCCTTGAAGGAATTGGGTATATTTCACTTGAAAAAAAGATTTAAGGGATTGGGGGTACTGTCTGCAAACACTTGAAGTGGAAAAGGGATTGATTATATTCCTTCTGGGATAGTCCATTAGAACCTAGACCTCACAAGAGGAAAAGACTTTTGAATAACAAACACTAGCTATACGTAAGTTCTGAAATATGAGATACATTGCCAAGAGCAGCTGGTCCATGACTTGCCTATGCTCTAGAAGACTTCATAAGTAAGTTGAAAGATTTCTTGCCCAAAATGTTGGCCCTGAACTTCAGGAATAGATGGGTCTTTGAATTCAATGACCCCCGAAGATCCCTTTTAATGCCAAGATCTTCAGCATGTTCTGGTAAGAGTTAGGGACCTCTTTGTTTTTCTGCGTGTTCCCTAAGGCGCCACACAAACCTCCCATCTGTCAGCCTCATTGGTAGCAACTACCTCATGGGTGCTACCAGTGAGGCTGACAGATGGGTGGCACTGGGGAAGGGATGGGAGATCCAGAGAATTCAGTGAAGTAAGAAAGATAAAAGTGTTCATTGGAGGTTTTTAGTAAGTGGCCAACAGAGCTGCTAAAGTCATGCTTCACTTAACGATGGGGATATGTTCTGAGAAATGCATTGTTAGGTGATTTTGTCATTGTGCACACATCTTAGAGTGCACTTAGACAAACCTAGATGGTATAACCTAGGTGTGTAGTAGGATATGTGGTATAGCCTGTTATTCCTAGGCTACAAATCCATACAGCATGCTCCTGTTCTGAATACTGAGGCAACTGCAACACCATGGTGAGCATTTGTGTATCTAAACATACCTAAACATAGAAAAGATACAGTAAAAATACGCCATTATAGTCTTATGGGACTACTGCCATACATACAGTCCATTTATTGTTGACTGTGTAATGTTGACCTAAATGTCATTATACGGCAGGCACATGACTGTATTGCTAACCTTTGCACAAGATGACTGTAGGATTACATGAAATAATTGTAAATAATTGGTGGGGTACTGGGCACCTAGTAGGTATGCATACATGTTCACCATCATTATGGTTGTTTTAAATCACCTAACCCAGGCCCTGCACATAGTAAGACATCAACAAATTGTAGCTGCTACTATTTTGCGCATCTAATCTTAATATCATTTATTTTGTAGTCCTTGGATGTTCCCTCCTTTATGACTTCTTTTTTTGTTGTCCTTCCTTTAGCCCTCCATCCTCTACAGCTCAACATCAGAACACTCTCTTTTTAGACTCCGATATGGGGTCCTCCAAGAAAGTTACTCTCTCAGTGCTCAGCCGGGAGCAGTCGGAAGGGGTTGGAGCGAGGGTCCGGAGAAGCATTGGCCGACCCGAGGTATGCTAGTTGGGTGGCCGCTCCTTGTTTTCTTTTCAGAAGGGACTGGTGGGATGTTGATGGTGATTTGGGAAGAGGGGACCAAGACAGTCATGAGCTGGCCTGTGGGGTGCATAAGTGCAAACTTTAAAGTTTGCAGTCGGGGGCCCTATGCAAACCAGCCCCAGCCCAAAGGGGGTTTCTGTAATGTGAATACAGAGGTCTTGGGCAGAAGGTGCAGCTGAGCTTCAGGAAGTGTCTCTGCTTCTCTCTGCACACCGGCGTGCCACCCTGGGCTGACGTGCTATCTGCCTCAGCATGCGTATCGCCAAACATGCCCACCACACAGCCCCTAAATTTATTTGCCCACACTTCAAAGCATCAGGGAGTAACTCTGATTCTCAATTCCAAATTCCCAGTAGAGGGAATCTGATTGATTCAGCATAGGTCAGGTCTCCACTCCTGGCCAATCTGCCGTTGCCAAGGATTTAGATTCATTGAGAGACTGCTGGGACCCAACTTGTAGACCTCTGGTGAGGGTCACGTGTAGATGGGTCTAGCTCTCAGAGAAGGTGATTATAGATTAGGTAGATGTCTTTCAACTTTAGAGAATGTTTTCATTTGAATATGGGAAATTTGGGATTTGTGGGGGAAATAAATCTTATATACACAGAAAGGTATCAGATGGTGGTCATAGCCCAGGGAATACAGCCCCTAGCACCATATCAGATCCTCAAAACATTTTCTAATAGAAGAAATACGTTACAGAGATGGATTCCATTTTGAAAAGTGAGACTGGTTTGTCCCTCTTCTTGAACTCTACTCTGATAATTTTAATGCTACTTTGTTGCTCACACCTAAGCTTTAAAAGGGTTGCTTTCTCACTGTTTTGATCTTGAGATGTATTTATAGGGTGTAAAAAAACTCTGGGGCCTTCCTCAATGAGTGCTGACCTACATTTTGATGGATTCAATATTTTTTAGTTATGTTTTAAATTGACAAATAAAAATTGTATATATTTATGATGTACAAAATGATGTTTTGATAGGTGTCTATATTGTGGGATGGCTAAATCAAGCTAATTAACATATTCATTATCTCACATACTTTTTTTTGTGATGAGAGCACTTAAAGTCTTTCTTAGTCAATTTCAAGTATACATTGTTATTAACTATAGTCACCATTTTGTGCAATGAATCTCTTGAACTCATTCCTCCTGACTGAAATTTTGCATCCTTTGACCATCTCTCCTTCCATATCCTCCCATCCCCTAGCCGGGGTAACCACCATTCTACTCTCTGCTTCTATGAGTTTGATTGTTTTAGATTTTGCATATGAGTGAGATCATGCAGTAATTGTCTTTCTGTGCCTGGCTTATTTCACCTAGCATAATGTTGATTGGCCACTGAGGAAGAGGAAAAACTGCCAACACAACTCTCCATCAGCCCCATCAGGCCATTTCTCTTTCCAATTAGCTTCCTATTTACACCTGAATGTCTTTTGAGGTCCATCAAACAGAGTTTTCTGAAAACAAGATTATTCTAATTACCTGCAAACAAGATTATTCTAATGGCTAAATGCACAGGGAGTGTTGGGGAGATGCAGATGGAGGTGTTATCATATTCTACTAGGCTACATCACCAACAGAACAATTGGAAAGAATTTTGGGGCCCCAAACACACCTGTTAGTAAGCCATTATTATATATTGAGGGTAGCTAACACTTTAATTAGCCCATCTGTCAGGAACACAGCTCCTGAGAATTTTATTGTTTTTGTCCTGTGAATCCCTTTGGCAATTTGATGAAACCTTTGGCAGTTTGATGAAATCTATCAATTTCTTCTGAAAGCAATGTTTTAAAATACATAAAACACATAGAATTACTAAAATAAAACACATAGGATTACCAAGGAAAACTTTTATACTGAAACATGGTTAGGAACAATTTTAAAAACATTTGGTGGCAGTTCTAGTAACTCCTGAATTTCAAAGCTGTGAAGAACATGAACAATATTTTGATATATCTACTAACAACTGTAATGTGATATGAAAATAACTTTGATTTCAAGTGGTGACAAAGTCACAGGTGCTGGTAATTTACTGTGGTGCATTGACTACATTCATAATTGAAGTTAAATTTCAGTCTGGAGATGACAGTGATGGTTGCACAATGTAAATATATTTAATGCCACAAAACTGTACTCTTGAAATGGTTAAAATGCTAAATTTTATGTTACGTATATTTTACCACAATAAAAAAAAAAACAGAAAAAAATTAGTAGAGGTTAGTGACAATAAAGGTGTAATTTTTTAGCAGTCCAAGTTTACAACCCTTCTGAGTTCTATCAGTGGTGCCAGGTAAGAGTCCATGGCTGATAACTTATGCTTTAAATATCCCCATATTTTACTGATTCAAGTCTCCTGTACCCCAGGAATGACTCTACCTTAAGGAAAAATACATGGATAGGAATCATTCCTAATCCCATCAGCCTGGTTTAATTACTATTGAGACAAAGGGTCTTTTTGTTTGTTTGTTTCCATATAATTGTATATTTTACATCATGAGATTATATAGAATAAACAATTTTGTGTTCCAATGTTTTTTTATTTAACAATGATAGCGTACGGACTTCGTATATTATTATGAATTCCTCATAAACATCATTTTAATAGTTATGCCTTTTCCTGTGTATAAGCATAGCATTATTCTCTTACTCGTGAATCTATTTTTGACCATTTAGATTGCTGCCATATTATTTTTGCACTCTACATACTACCAACTTGTCAGAAAGGTAGACTCCCTAACCCTCCCATCAGCAGAGAATGAAAGCATCTGTGTAACATCAAGTGGTTACTTTTCTTTCTTTCTGTTTCTTTTCTTTTCTTTTTTTTTTTTTTTGAGACAGAGTTTCACTCTTGTTGCCCAGGCTGGAATGCAATGGCAGGATCTCAGCTCACCGCAGCCTCCGCCTCCCTGGTTCAAGCGATTCTCCTGCCTCAGCCTCCCGAGTCGCTAGGATTACAGGCATGCGCCACCACATCCTGCTAATTTTGTATTGTTAGTAGAGACGGCGTTTCTCCATGTTGGTCAGGCTGGTCTCAAACGCCCAACCTCAGGTGATCCGCCCACTTCGGCCTCCCAAAATGCTGGGATTACAGGCATGAGCCACTGCGCCCGACCAAGAGGTTATTTTTCAAACTCTGCACCAGAGCTTCTGTCTCTAAAGAAATATGTCATAAACTTTGGACCCAGAGCTATTTTAGCTTAGTATCTACAACAGTGCTCAATATTCACAGCCGCAAGTGTTTTGACTCCTTTGACTGCAAATGTGGAGATAGAAGAGGAATTTACAGTGCTCTCACTGTGCCTTTCTGTGATTTAACAACAAGGAAGAGATGGAGTTGTGCTGGCCCACACCCTTCATCACAGTTACACATGGGCCAGGCTAGTCAGATTGGAATTTGAATGGCTGAGTAGCATGTGTGCTAGGGAGTGGTTCCTCTGTGCTCCCAGCAGGAGGGAAATCCACTACTCATCTGCACTTGCCTCTATGCCCACTCCTGCTACCAGACATTCCTCAGTGGAATGTGATTCTCCGTGGGTCACTCTTATTTTTATTTTGTTAATGAAGAATTTCAATCATCATAGAAAAGTGGAGAAACGGTATGATGAATCTCCATGTTCCTTGTATCCACAATGATCAACTCATGGCAATCTTATTTCATCTATATTATCATCCATTTCTCCCCTCAAAGTATTTTGAAGAGAACTCCAGCCATTATTTTATTTCATTTATAAATATTTCAATTTGTATCTCTAAAAGATAACTTGAAAAAAAACACTACAATCTCATTATCACACTTACAAAATTTTAAAATCCCTTAATATCATCAAACAGCTTTGACGAATCTTGGTCTTCACTGATTTAGCCTCTGTAGATGGTGCTTTTCATTATCAAGGTCTCTAGATATTGAGTCAAGGAAGTGGGCCATAGAGTCACAGCTCAAGTCCATTCGAGGCTGTATCTAGATCTCAGTCTAGGATATGTGCTGCGGTTTCCTTCTGCCTTCTCATTGTTATCCCCAGGTTCCAGTCTGGAGGCCAAGTAAACCCAGAAGGTAGCCGGAGGTGTTGGAGTCTATCTTGAGGAGTCTGTTACTTCAGCTGCTGCCATTATTGTCTTGACACAGGCTGACCTAGAATCTCCTGATTCTTGGCTACTACCACAGGCATTATTGCCCTTATATCAGTTAGGATTAGGTTCAACTGCGTGTAACAGAAAGCATCCTCCAAAAACAATGACGTACATAAGTAAGGGTTTGTTTCTCTTTTGTAAAGTGCCAAAATAGGCACTCCAGGGTGGTCTTCCACTCTTATCAGGGATCTGCGTTCATTCTATCTTAGGTCATAATTCTTAGTACATTCTTAGTGCATCATCTTATAGTCCAAGACAGCTGTTAGGGAAATGGCAACCATTTACCCTCTGTCACAGAAGGAGGAAGAGGGGAAGGGCAAAATGATACTCATCTGCTGTCCGTCCTCCTCTTATAAGGAATTTTCCTAAAAGTTCCACCCTGCAACTTCTACATTGTAGCTAGATTCAATCATATGGACACAACTAGCTACAAGAGAGGCCATGGACCTAACACAAGTACCACTCAGTATATTGTAGCGTACCTTTTATGTACACAGAATTATTGTAAGTTCAGTGGAGCATCGTAAAAAAGCATAGCATCGGCCCCATCCTCAAGGAACTATTATTCTTGGTAGTTACTTCCGGTGCTTCCTGATGTAAATAAAATGCCAGGCTTTATTATGGGAGTACCACATGCCTGAGGGTGGTGGCCGCAAGTTTTGATTGACCTTCTCTTTTTTTTTTTGAGACAGAGTCTTACTCTGTCTCCCTTGGCTCACTGTAACCTCTGCCTCCTGGGTTCAAGCGATTCTAGTGCCTTAGCCACCACGCCTGGCTAATTTTTGTATTTTTAGTAGAGACAGGGTTTCACTATGTTGGCCAGGCTGGTCTCGAACTCACAGTCTCAAGCGATCCATCTGCCTCGGCCTCCCAAAGTGCTGGGATTATAGGCATGAGCCACCGCGCCCGGCCTGATTGGCCTCAAGAGACTAAAAGAGGTAGATTGGAAGCTGCCACTTGAATTCAGCAGCTAAAGGATTTAGAACTATTTGAATGAAAAGAAATTCTCATGTGATTCAAAAACATTAAAAGATTGTCAATTTGATATGCAGAGAGAGAAAGATGTGAATGAATTGGGGACTTCGTGAAAACATTTTAGAAAATTGGAGTTTTATAAATTAGATCTTGTCTACAGATAACACATGTTTATTTTACATGCTATTGAATCCGTGCTAAATGTTTAGAGAATGTTAGGAAGTTTGACGAGCACTAATACCCAGTACTGCAAATAACACTTTACTACGACAGTCTAACGCAAGATATTCTTACTTTTTTGAGGGAAAGTGTGTCTTGCACATATCTCCAATTTTCTGGCAAGATAATCAATTCATCCCTCTGACTCTTACCTCAATCAGCCCCCTAACTTCTTCAGTCTCTTTCTTGTGCTGGCTTTCTTCCTATGTGTGTTCATATTTCATCGATTGGTGACCAGAAGGGTCAAATGGGCAATAAATATGACAAATAGTACTAATTTGGTTTGAATCTATGTGTCTTCCCTACTCCAAATTCCTATCCTGAAACCTAACACCCAGTATGACGGTATTAGGAGGGGAGGCCTCTGGGAGGTGTTAGGTCATGAGGGCAGAACCCTCAGGAATGGGATTAATGCCCTTATAAACGAGACCCCAGAGAGCCAGCTGGCTCCTTCCGCCATGCGGGGACACAGCTAGAAGGCACTCTGTCTGAACCAGAAAGTTGGCCCCTCACCAGACACCAAATTTGTTGGTGCTTTTATCTTGGACTTCTTAGCCTCCAGAAGTGTGGGAAATAAATTTCAGTTGTTTATAATCCAACCAGTTTATAGTATTATGTTATAGCAACTCAAACAGACTAAGACAGAAAATTGGCACTGAAATTGTCCATTGTCTTGAACAATAGGTCCTGGTTTCTGTTTTGATGTCTGACAAAGCCCCTTATTAAATGGTGAAATGGTCATTTGGCCACACCCTTGGTATTTTCTCCTGAACATGTTTCTCATTCTTTATAATATGGGTAGGCTGAAAATTTTCCAAATCTTTAAGTTCTGCTTCTCTTTTGATGAACGGTTCTGCCTTTAAATTATTTCTCTCTTCTTGCATTTTTCTATATGCCATCAAGAGTAACCCGGTCCCTCAACGCTTTGTGCACAAATAGCATCAGCTAAACATCCAATTTCATTGCTTACAGGTTCTACCTTCCACAAAACACTAGAATATGAACACAGATCAGTCAAGTTATTTTGCCACTTTATAACAAGGGTAATCTTTCCTTCAGTTTTCAATAACATGTTTCTGTCTAAGACCTCATCAGAATGGCCTTTACTGTCCATATTTCTACCAACAATCTGTTCAGGATTACTTAGATATTCTTTAAGAAGATTGAGGCTGGGCACAGTGGCTCATGCCTGTAATCCTACCACTTTGGGAGGCCGAGGTGGGTGGATCACTTGAGCTCAGAAGTTTGAGACTAGCCTGGGCAACATGGTGAAACCTCGTCTCTACAAAAAATACAAAAATTAGCTGGGCATGGTGACCGGCACCTGTAGTCCCAGCTACTTGGGGCACTGAGGCGGGCGCATTGCTTGAGCCCAGGAAACGGAGGTTGCAGTGAGTTGAGATCATGCCACCACACTCCAACACGGGCAACACAATGAGACCCTGTCTCAAAAGAAAAAAAGAAAGAAAAGAAAATTGAGACTCTTTCTACAGCTCTCTTCTTTTCTTTCTGGGCCCTCACCAGAATTGCTTTTAATGGTTCATTCACAGCAATGTAGGCTTTTGCTAGCATGACTTCAAGACTTCTAGCCTCTATAAAGTTTAAGCAGTTCCAAGGCTACTTCCAGTTTTAGGTATTCATTACAGCAGTGCTCCAAGTTCTTGATAACAATGAATAACTACTGTTCTGTGGGTGATGGATGGTGATAAGGGTAGGACTAAAAAGAGAGAACCTCTTGTTCTTCACAGTTTATTTGACAGCAGGGCATATTTACTCATTTAAACTTTTTGATACAAAGAAGCAATAAGTATTTCTTTATCTCGTCTTTACCCATATTTTAATAGAACCACAACAACATAGAATTTAAAAGTTATCTTAGAGCTCCAAACACTTTGTTTGTACCTGGGGAAGTGATGGCTGTGATATTTATAGGACTGGTGCAGTATAACAGATTCTACCCATCTATGTAGAACCGACAGTGCTTTGGGCACTGGACCAGGTGTGCTACATTCATTGTTTTCAATCCTTATAATCTTCCAGGGTATATATTATCATGTGAGGAGAAAGCAATGTATAATAAGGTATGAGAATTCTCAACCTCTCCTCCTACCAATCCCGTTTCTGTTCCTGGACTTTTAATAAGGTGATGTGGAATAATGAATGACAAGACTGAAAGGAAACAAATTTGCTTGGTTGATTTTCACTGGAAAGGGCAGAGAGTTACTAGTGGAAGAGAAAAGAGTAAATACAGAAGGTGAGAGGAGAGGAGGAGAAAAGGAAAGAGGTGTCTGCAGATGATTTGAAGTGATTTGAAGAGTTAGAGTGACAGAAATTGGAATCATGGGAGACAGATGTATACATGGAGAGGAGTAAGAGGGATTTTAAACATATATTTAAATTGAAGCCTCTTTTGGTGTTTTTGAGAGGATTCAACAAACAATTTGAATTTATTTTCAATTACTTTAAAATATTGGACTGGATGAAACACCAGGTTGAGACAGGCTACAGAGTGCCCCAGCTTTATATGGGTTGCAGTCCACATTTTCAAATGAAGAAACTGAGAATTGGTTAGGTTAAAAAACTTGCAGTAGCTTGTTGAATTTATATATATATATTATATATAATATATATGTTATGTATATGAGTGTACATGTTTTTTCATAGAAAGTTAAAATAAGAAAGATAAAACCAGAGATAGACAGTTTCATACTTTCATTTCTAGTAGTAATGACAGAGTAGACATCCTGAAATAAATAACTTAAAAATTAATTAGCTGAGCTGCCAAGAGGTTGGTGAAACTCTTAGAGTAATAAAAACAATAAGAAAGAAAGAAAAAATGGAAAATCTGAAGTTTCATAGCCGTAATGGTAATCGAATGAATATTTTAAAAGTTTATAACAAAGACAATAGGACCAGAAGATTTTACAGACAAATTTTACAAAATATTTAAGGTGTAAGTAATTCTAATAATGCACAAACTCTCCAGGGGATGAAATCCAAGGAAGTGCTCCTCAAATCACTTCATGAAGCTGACATTGTCTTGCTATCAGGACCAGACAAGGACAGCCAATGAAAGAATAATTACATCATATTTATGAAAATGTTTGCAAGAATCATAGAAAATTAACCAACCAAATACAACAATGTATAAAAAGATAATATATCATGATCAAGTTTGGATTATCTGAAGAGAGCAAATTTGGTTTAATGTTAGAAAGTCTATTTGTATATTTTATTAACATCAAGAGGTTAAAGGAGAAAAAAATCATATAAGTGTCTCAATAGTGTGGAAAAGGCATTCAACAGAATTCAACATCCGTTCATGTTTAAAAAAACAACAACTTTGTAAACTAGAAGTAGAAGGGAAACTCTTTAACCTTATGAAGGGAATTTATAAAACACCTGCATTAAACAACCAGATTACCAATAAAAGTTTATAAAGCAATCTATGTAAAATCAGGGAGAAGACAAGGATGTCTACCACCACCATTTCTACTCAAGACTGTTGTAGAGATGCTCACTTGTAAAAATGCAAGGAAAAGAAATAGAAAATATAAGGATTGAAAATGAAAAAAAATCCCTTCTTATTTGGTAATGAGTGTTGGTTGAAATATTACTGCCAAATATTCACTCCTTCTCTATAATAGGATTTTACACCCGCATCCATTTTTAGGTACATTATCCATGAGACACATAGGGAGGGATTAAGTGCCCTCCTCCCTGACTTTGGGCTTGGCCATGTCACATGCTTTGACCAATGGAATGTATTAATGTGATTGTGAATGGTTGACCTGACTTGCTTTTTACTCCTGCCCTTGGCTGTGAGAACATAATGCCCTTCATAGGGGCCACTGTTTCAGCTTGAGTCCCAGAGTGAGAAGACATGTCAAGACCAGCCAGGCCCATAAAAACCCAGAGAAATTGCAGTCTGCCACGGCTTTAATCCAATGCAAGACAAAATTTTTTTTGTGAACTATTAAGCAAAAGTTTATTGATAAATACACTGGTGATATGAACATCTAAAAAGAAAACCCAAAAGAAACTACAGATGAATCATTAAAATTAATAAGAGGCAGGGTTCAAAAATCACCTAGCACGTTTCTAATTTCCAGCAGCAAACTGTTCAAAATATAATGTGTAAATGCTGCTTGCAGTAGAATTCCATTAAAATACAAATTAGCTAGAAAATAATTTTAATATATGTAAGACCTTTATGGAGAAAATTGCAAATCCTTATTGAAATATGTTTAAAGACCTAAATAAATGGGGATAAACATGGTTCTACTGAGGAAACATTGAGGAAAACTCAATGTTATATAAATGTCAGTTCTTCACAAATTGATCCATAGATTAAAACCAATTCCAATCAAATGTTCAAAATTTTTCTTCATAGAATTTGATAAATTTTCTAAAATTTATGCAAAATAACGTGGTCAAGAATAAGCAAGACAATAACAAACATATGTTGATGACAGCCAGATATGTTTCTACCTCTCATTTGAGCTTGAGATTGATCTTTAGTTGCCTGCTAGCCTTTGCATAATATAATGTGCACTCAATATTAATAGTTCTATTTATAGAGATAACATTTATATGGATATATCAAATTCAGTGTGACTTAAAATGAAGTCACCATAGCTATTTCAAGGTAGCTTCTTCCATTATGTTCTTTAAGTGCTGAATGGCCCTACCATCTTCCCAGACACCATAGTTAAAAATTTGGGAGTCAGTTAATGCTCTTCCTTTTTCTCTCATAAATATCTACCCAGTCACTCAACCACTCTCCATCACTACTGCCATTGCCTTAGTTCTGGCCTTTGCCTTTGCTCAGACTATTTGAGATAACCTTCTAGATATTCTTTGTTTCCTGTCTTCCTTTACCAAGCCATCTTCCACAGAGTGATCCTTCTAAATCTGATCATCTCAAACTCTGATGAAAACTCCCATCACCTTCAGGATAAAATCCAAACTCCTTTAGGATTTCTCCTCCATCATCTGCCCATGTATCTCATAATTCCATATGCATCTTTTGCCCCAACAGATTAGTTTCCCTTAGTTCTTTAAGCATGCCAAGCTGATTTTCTGCTTTTCTACCTGGAATATCTTTCCTTCTCCTTTTCTCCCATCTACTTGATTAACTCAACCATGTACTTCAAGACAGAGATTAAGTGTCATATTCTTGAGCTTTCTGACCTTCTCTGATCCCATCCCACTCTCATATTTGTAAAATTGTCTTCCTCCAAAGCATTTATCATCTTGTTGCAATAATTGATTTTCTAGTCTGTTCCCCTGTAAGATTATGAATCTGTTTAGGATACAGAATACATCTTGTTTGTACTTGACTATTTATATCTTAAATGATTATGAAATGTTTGTCCACTTTTTGCGCTTCTCATAAAATGTCAACTCTCTAACACAATCTGTGAATCCTTGTGTGTATGTGTGTGTATTAGTCCGTTTTCACGCTGCTGATAAGGACATACCTGAAACTGGGCAATTTACAAAAGAAAGAGGTTTAACTGGACTCAAACAGCTCCATGTGGCTGGGGAGGCCTCACATTCATGGTGGAAGGCAAGGAGGAGCAAGTCACATCTTACACGGATGGCAGCAGGCAAAAAAAGAGAGCTTGTGCCAAGAAACTCCCATTTTTAAAACCATCAGATCCTGTGAGACCCATTCACTATCACAAGAACAGCACAGGAAAGACCCGCCCCCATGTTTCAGTCATCTCCCACTGAGTTGCTCCCACAACACATGGGAATTATGGGTGCTACAAGACGAGATTTGGGTGGGGACATGGAACCAAACCATATCAGTGTGTATAAGAAGTTCTTCCTGGCTGGGCGCAGTGGCTCAAGCCTGTAATCCCAGCACTTTGGGAGGCCGAGATGGGCGGATCACAAGGTCAGGAGATTGAGACCATCCTGGCTAACACAGTGAAACCCCATCGCTACTAAAAAAACAAAAAAATTATCCAGGCGTGGTGGTGGGCGCCTGTGGTTCCAGCTACTCGGGAGGCTGAGGCAGGAGAATGGCGTGAACCT
>NW_016809119.1:295827-301195 GCF_001698545.2 Rhinopithecus bieti | reverse complement strand
TATATATATATTTTTTTTTTTTTTTTAAATTTGAGATGGAGTCTCACTCCATTGCCCAGGTTGGAGTGCAGTGGCACGATCTCGGCTCACTGCAAGCTCTGCCTCCCGGGTTCAGGCCATTCTCCTGCCTTAGCCTCCCGAGTAGCTGGGACTACAGATGCCCGCCACCATGCCCGGCTAATTTTTTTTTGTATATTTAGTAGAGACGGGGTCTCACCATGTTAGGTAGGATGGTCTCGATCTCCTGATCTCATGATTTGCCCGCCTCGGCCTTCCAAAGTGCTGGGATTACAGGCGTGAGCCACCGCGCCCGGCCGACAATGAATATATTAAATAAAATGAATGATTAAATAGATTACTTTCATTTCCATTATGCAAAATGCTTTCTGGGGGGGAATGCTTTATAAATTATAAGGTACTCAGCTTTAAGCAACTCCCTGAAGGAGTATAGTTGTAGAATATTGGTGTTTGGCTCTTTTGATTAAGAATTTTCCTTAAAACTGTAACTGTAATTATTTGTCAGTTCATTCACTTGCTAAAATGTATTGGTAACCCCCAAATCAGTACTTGTGGTGCTTTTGTGGTAATTCGTGGACATGTGAAAGTGGCAAAAATTTGAGCTGCCCACTGCACACGTTCCCAGCTGAGGCTGAATGAAGCGATGCTCTTTTTTTCTTGTTTTACAAGAAAGTGTCCTTTCACAGTATGCTTAGTGCCACTTTTTCCACACTTTTGTGCTTTGTGTGGGTAATTTCGCTGTTTAAAATGGCTCCCACACACAATGCACTAATGCTGTCTAGTGTTCCTAAATGTAAGAAGACTGAGATATGCCTTACGGAGAAAATATGTGTATTAGATAAACTTTATTCAGGTATGAGTTGTAACACTGTTGGCCTAGAGTTCAGTGTTAATTAATCAACAATATCTGTTAAATAAGGTGGCTTTAAAGAGAAAGACACATACAACAAAGTCATGTATTGATCAACTGAGCAAAATATTGTGACCAGAGTCTTGAAGGAACACAATCCTGTATTTATCCTAGGAGCAATGGTCTAGTGTTCTCTAATTCAGTGATCATGGCAACTACGTAGAACATTTTCTGTAAAATGATGAGAATCAACTGTATCAGTTTTCCCCGGAGTGTAGGTAAGCCAGACTCAAGTGGTAAGCCATTATCTCTTAATGTGAGCTTTAAAAGTCTGAAATTTAAAGCCAGGCCCACTTGTAGTCTCTCATCACCTCCCTGGAGCATTTTCTAAAGTATGCAGGCTTGTAAATTTTGAAAATGCTGACTAGGATAAAGAACAAATTTAGGATCACCTGTGATGTTAGCGCACCATCCAGAAATAGCTATTGTTTTTATTTTGATATATTTTCGTTCAGTACTTTTTTCTGTTACCACGCTATTTATGTTTTGCATCTTTTTGTTAGCTTAGTATTATACCATAGGCATTTAAAAATATTATTTAAAAAACAATTTTAATGGCCTCATTAGGCATCTGCCATGATGGTTGTACCAACTGATATTACCACAGTGATGTATTCTGAAGGTTCCTGTTTTCCCTCAACATCACCAACATAAATGTATTTATTTGACTTTTCTTACCTTTGCCATTTTTACAAGTGAAAAATAATGCTTTATGATAGTTTTAATTTATAGAATAGTATTTTCCACATTTCTTCGATCTCTTATTTGAGCGAGGTTGATTTTCTTTTCATTGTAAAACATTCATTCACCATATATATTTAATATTCTTGGCTTTTTTTTTTTTTCCTGCCGGGTTGCTGGTATTCTTTTCATTATTTTATAGAAGCTCTTCACATATTAAGGAAGTCAGATCATTTTCAGTGATAGGAATTGCAATAGTGTTTAAGAGGGATTGGGCTTGTTTTGTATGCCTCCAAAGGTAAACTTTTGAATACAAAGCATAGATACAAAATAGAAGGAAGAACTTTGTAACAATTAGTTATGCAAAGATAGAATTACTAATATAAGCATGCACTGGAGCAACATAAGCGTGTACTGAATGGTCACATACTTGATGTGCTGTCAGGATCAAGGTCCTCAGAATAGTTAGTGATGTGCTGGAGCTCACATTTATTTATTTTTTAATAAAAAAGAAATTTTACTAACACATGAGTATAAAATGTAACTAATATCCATATTTTGAGCGCACACTCACATTTATTTTAACTGGTAGTGATACATGATCGAAGAAATGTGGAAAATATTATTCTATAAAATCTCATTATCTCAGGTGTGACCCATGAACCAGCAGCGTTATCATTTGTAGCCTCAGTCTCCACTTCAGAGCTCTGAATCAGAATCTACATTCCTACATCATCAAATGATTGATATACACGTTAAAATTTGAGAAATGCTGGCCTAGATCTTCCAAATCAGAAATACGATTCTATAAGTAAGAGAGAGACCCCAATTTTACTGGGTTAATGGCTAATCCATTTTTAAACTTAACTCTTAGGTTTGAATAGCTATATATTTTTTATTAAAAATCTGCCTGAACATTGAGAAGGCATACTCTAGGGAAGAGGCACAGCCGGTGGTCACAAGACAAAAGGAGAAATGCATTCAGTTTTTCCTACCAGGAGTTTGTTTTCTGGGGAGGATTGTTTTTCAGAAGGCCTGAGTGGTAAAAGGTGAAATAGTTTTGCATGTACCCTGTTTCTGGTCAGGCCTGATATTGTGATTTGTTTAGGGCAACTTTAGTTATCAGAAACAAAGAACAATCAGAGACATGGGAAAGTTCTGCTAAAGTTTAGCTCGAAAAAGGAGGTACTTATAGATCAGACTCCGTTGATGAACCTCTCACCTACCCTAGGAAGAAACATGTTTTGTGCCTTTTAAAATCATCCTTAAATGATAGCCTCTGGAGTTTTCAGGTTTTAGCACTGAAAGGCTCCTGTCCCCAGGAACCTCTCATTCCTTAGCAAACTGAGATGATTGGTCACTCCTGTTTAATTAAACTTAAGAGCTATCAGGAGAAAACCATCCTGCGTGCTTTTCAGGGATATTTTAGGATGGCCTTGTCTACTGTGTTCTCAATTAGGCTGAGAAGTGTTTTTAAACTGTTTTCACTACAAGCCTCAGCAAGTTCTTTGATTTTGTTCACGAGAACAAAACCACCTTGTTTCCAAGGGTGTGCCCATCAGAAAAGCCACGCTCATATTTACTGGTTGGTAGCCGACAGTGTTTGCATGCAATGCCTGAACAATACCCAGGAGAGGAAGGGAAAGGTCCTGGTGATTCACACCTAAAACTTATGACCGGATTCAAACCTCCCACCTCCCACATAGCCTGTTTTTTTTCTAGCTTTCTGTGCACCACTTTCAAAAGCAAACTCTACCATCAAGGCTGAAAAAAAAGACTTGATAAAATTCAACATCCATTTTGGAAAACTGGGGAAGGATACTTTTTCAATATCATAAAGACTCTCTATTGTTCAGGGAGCATCTTTTGTTATATTTAACAGTGAGATATTCATTATATTCCTATTAATATGAGAAAGAAGACAAGACTGTCTACCAGTACCATCACAGTTTAATATGATTCTGGAAACTTTGAAGCTGTTAATAAGTAAGAGTTACAGTGTTGGAAAGGAGGAGAAAAATTATTTGTAGGTAATAAAATAATAATAAAACTCACAGTGGCTTAATGTGGTTTTGGTTGGTGATATGGTTGGAGGAGGGAGGAAGGCTCAGGATTTGTCCTGAAGTTGTGATTACAGTGAAGCACACAAATCTTAGCATATATATTCATTTGGCATGATTTGAGAGTGAAGGTAACAGATGTAAGAAGGAAGCTGGCCAGGCATGGTGGCTCACGCCTGTAATCCCAGCACTTTGGGAGACCGAGGCGGGCGGATCACGAGGTCAGGAAATCGAGACCATCCTGCCTAACACGGTGAGACCCCCGTCTCTACTAAATATACAAAAAAATTAGCCGGGCGAGGTGGCGGGCGCCTGTGGTCCCAGCTACTCGGGAGGCTGAGGCAGGAGAATGGCCTGAACCCGGTAGGCGGAGCTTGCAGTGAGCTGAGATCCGGCCACTGCACTCCAGCCTGGGCGACAGAGCGAGACTCCATCTCAAAAAAAAAAGAAGGAAGCTAAAGCCACCCCTACTCTCAAGACACCCCTTGGCACCACTGTACTAAGAATGTCAACCAAAACCTATTAGTAAATGGCTGGATATAAAATAACTATGTAAAAATCAATAATTCTCCTGCTTAAAAGCAATAATCAGATGTAATGGGGGGGGGGGTGTTAAAACGAACTAAATATGGCCTGAGAAGGACTCTGTATTTCTATATTTGAGTCCTTGTGGAGGCACCGTAACCTAAGTTAATAGATAGACAAGATTAAAAACCTAACTTAAGAGTATGTGCCTGTAACAATAGCTGGGGCTTGGCTGATCCCAGCAGCCATACTTTAACCACTCATATACTGCTGAGTGTTCAAACAAGCCAAACGCTTATTGAAACCAATCCAGCTGTTTCTGTACCTCACTTCCGATTTCTGTACGTCACTTTCCTTTTGTTGTCTATACATTTGTTCTGACCACGTGGCATCCCTGGAGTCTCTCTGAATCTGCTGTGATTCTGGGGGCTGCCAGATCTGCTAATCATTTATTTTTCTTGGTCCATTAAACTCTGTTAAATTTAATTTGTCCGAAGTTTTCTTTTAACAGGGGAAAACATCGTACTCATAATGGCCGTAAGAACCCGATATAATTCCCTAGAAAAAAGTTATTCTCCTTTAACCCAGTAATCTTACTTCTATTAATCTATTTCTGGGAAAAATCCAAAGTAAGAAGAAAGGCTTATTAACAAATGTTTATTCTAATACAGTTTTTAAAAAAATAAAAAAGAGAGGCTGGGCACGGTGGCTTACACCTGTAATCCCAGCACTTTGGGAGGCCGAGGTGGGCGGATCATGAGGTCAGGAGTTCGAGACCAGCCTGGCCAACATAGTGAAACCCCCGTCTCTACTAAAAATACAAAAATTAGCTGGGCGTGGTGGCAGGCGCCTGTAATCCCAGCTACTTGGGAGGCTCAGGCAGGAGAATCGTTTGAACCCGGGAGGTGGAGGTTGCAGTGAGCTGAGATTGTGCCTTTGCACTCTACCCTGGGCAACAAGCAAGACTCTATCTCAAAAATAAATAAATAAAAAATAAAAAATGAATTATTCAAAATAGTAGAGGAATAATTACATATCTATAAATTATCTATAAGAAAATTATTATATATTTGAAAGATGGAATGTTATGCAGCATTATCTATAAAGACAAATATTGTAGCCAATTTAAATATTCATCAATCATAAACTGTTTAGATTTTTTTTTTTTTTTAAC
>NW_016809119.1:288966-292994 GCF_001698545.2 Rhinopithecus bieti | reverse complement strand
GGTGGAGGTTGCAGTGAGCTGAGATTGTGCCTTTGCACTCTACCCTGGGCAACAAGCAAGACTCTATCTCAAAAATAAATAAATAAAAAATAAAAAATGAATTATTCAAAATAGTAGAGGAATAATTACATATCTATAAATTATCTATAAGAAAATTATTATATATTTGAAAGATGGAATGTTATGCAGCATTATCTATAAAGACAAATATTGTAGCCAATTTAAATATTCATCAATCATAAACTGTTTAGATTTTTTTTTTTTTTAACCTGCACAACTAGTGACTTTTTGGGTGCATAATTCTTTGCTCTGGGGGGCTGTTCCATGCATTGCAGGATGTTTAGCAGCGTCCTTGGCCTCTACCCACTCGGTGCCAATTGCATCTGCCTACACCCAGTTGTGACAATAAAAAAGTCTCCAGACATTGTCAACTGTCCTCTGGGGGGCGAGAGAGGGCAAAATCACCCCTGGCTGAGAACCAGTAGTTTAAATACATGTGTCCAATAGCATGGCTTACCATACAGTCATTAAGGAGAATGACATGGCTTGATAGTCCTAATATAGAGCAATCTTGATGATATTTGGAAAGTGACAGAGGCAAGGTGCAGAATTCTTGTGGCATAGTGTAGCATTTATATAAAAGCAAAACTATGCCTTTTACTTTTTTAAATGACTTATTACCAAGTTTATTGTGGGGAAGATGGATTATTATAATAAATGATTATTTCTACAGACTACCCTGATGCAAATCAAATAAAATTACAAAATACATGTTAGAGTACCCAAAGAAGATGGTGTTTAGAGAGAAAATGAACACATCATAACAGGTGCAAATAAGTATTTACAAAGCTTTTTTAAAAGTAGTGGTTTATATCATATTTATAGGATTGTACAACCATCACTGCTGATTCCAGAACACTTTCATCAGCCCAGAAAGTAAACCTGAACTCATTATCAGTCTTTTCTCATTCTTCCTTCCTCCAGCTCCTAGGAACCACACTTTCTGTCTCTATTTATTTGTCTATTCTATTTCATATAAAATGAATCATATGGTATGTGGCCTTTTGTGTTTGGTCTCTTTCACTTAGCGTAATGTTTTCAAGGTTCATTCAGTTTGTAGCATATATACATTTTTTATGCCTGACTAATATTCTATTGTATTGTGTAGATATTCTATTGTATGGATAGACCACATTTTGTTATCCAATCATCCACTGGTGGACACTTGAGTTGTTTCCATTTACACCTTTATTCATGGACTTGCCTGGATTATCTCTGAAAGGGCCCTCAAGAAACTCATATGGTGACCTCTAGGGAAGGTTAGTGGGTGACAAGGGAAAGTTGTGGACAAGATTACTGGTTTTCACGGAACCCTTTTTTTCTCTTTGTACCTTTAGAATGTTTAGTTGTATTTGTTATTTAAGACATTCATGTTTTCAAAATTCCTTCTTCACACACCAGCCATTCAGATATTTAAAGATCAACTGTGCCCTCATGGTTGGTGAAGGTCCTGATGATCACTTGTTCTCCAGGAACTCTTGCTGAGGCCTCCCTCTCCAGATCAAGTGAACCTTACTTGTGTTCTATTCCTGTCAACCAGATAAGCTAATAATACACGCCAATGTGTAGTGGGGATGAGGACTTTCTCTAGAAAACATTTGTGCACCATTAGAGGGGCTCATGAGATTTAAGAGTGCCTTAAATCAAAAACATAACTTTCTCCTCCACAACACATTCCCTAGCTGAAAGGAAATTAAAATAGTGAGTGTACTCATGAGTTTAGAAGTGGAGGCAGAGGACTTTAAATTTGCGTGAAAGTTAGAAAATAATTAAGGAGGAACAAGATGGGTATAGTTGAAGAAGCTTCATGTTTTGAGGCAGAAGCTATCCCTTCTAACAGAAGGATCTGGGAGGGCTTCAGGGAAAATTCGGCCATTTAGTAAGCCCTTAACCAGTAAGTAAGATTTGACTCTCTGGATAGTGGAGGTAGAGGTGAAAGGTGCGGTATGGGGATATAGTAGAAACAGTGAGTCGTCTAATTGGGCTTACAAATGGGATGTGGAAGGATGGGAGGTGGAGGAGTATTATAGGGTCTAAAATTTTAGGTTGGGCCATTATTGGAGAAGGACTTCAAAGCCCAAGCTTGATCTCTAGCTATGGATGAATGAACAATATTTCGCATCCTGAAACTGTCAACTTAACACAATTATGTTAAAATAAAACCATCTTTAGCCTAAAAGTTCTGCTTTTTGTGGAGTGCTGTCTATGTCAGTGGTTCTCAACTGCAGGTGATTTGTCCATCTGGGTCACATGGCAATTTCTACACTTGATCTTAGCCAAAAGCCTGAGAAGCGACTCATTTGGCAATTTCTGTAGTCATTGCTGAGTGTCACAACAGGGGAGTGCTACTGCCATCTAGTGGGTAGAGGCCAGGGATGCTGCCAAACCTCCTGCAGTGCACAGGACAGGTCCCACAGCAAAGAACTAAAGCCTGGTCTGTGTTAACAACGTAAGTCACATGAGGGAGAGTAGAAATTTAACTGAAATATTCTTTGAAAGTAGTCCAAGTAAATTCCCAACAAATTTCCCCATACACCCCACCCACACCACATTGCAATTACAAACAAAAACCATTCTTGTCTTAAAGGCTACATTCCAAGAGTTTTAAGTAGAAAATTGAGTGTTGTGGGGTGGGGCTGGGGTACCGGGCACGGTGGCTCACACGCCTGTAATCCCAGCACTTTTGGAGGCTGAGGCGAGTGGCTCACCTGAGGTCAGGAGTTCAAACCAGCCTGGCCAACATGGTGAAACCCCGTCTCTACTAAAAAATACAAGAAGTTAGCTGGGCATGGTGGTGAGCGCCTGTAATCCCAGGAGATTTGCTCAAACCCAGGAGGTGGAGGTTGCAGTGAGCTGAGATCACGCCTTTGTACTCCAACCTGGGCAACAAGAGCTAAACTCTGTCTCAAAAAAAAAAAAAAAAAGAAAGAAAGAAAAAAGAAAAATTGAGGGGGGGAAATGTAATAAAGACTATAAGCCAATCGTTAAAACATTATTTTATGTCATCAAATATAAAATAAAGCTTTTCAAGTGAAACGAGAAATAAGTCCAAAATAAATTTACATAGATCATTATATGATAAAAAGCTTCATGCAAATCATCCACATTATTAACAAAGCTACTTCAGAGTCATCCAATCAATAGACTCTTAGAATCACAGGCCTGACTACATGGGATTAAACTTGAAGGAAATTTGCCATACAATAGTATTAACTGCTGATTTATGAGAAGCTTCATATGTCGATACATACCTGTAAGCCTCACAACAACTTTGAAAAGTAAGAATTGTTATCCCCTCATTTTACAGATGAGGAAACTAAGGTTCAGGGAGGTGGTGACTTGCGAAATTCACACAGGCCATACAGAGCAAGATTTGGTGGGCCTATACGATTCCAGGCCCACGTTTGTCCACTCTATTTTGCTACCACTCTTTCTGGAACAAAGTTCCCTTTCTATATATCTGATATTTTCTGAATACTTTGGCACATTCAGATGATTAAAAGATTTTTAATACCATTAGAAATGAGATTGTACAGGTGACATAGATCATAAAACTATGAATAAATGCCCCATACTCCTTCTGCCACTCACTTACTGTGGGACCTATGGTTTCATGGTCCAGGGATCTGAATTTTCCTACCTGTAAGTGCAAAATAGTGCTCTCACTTGTCCTCTGAACTTCTAGTATAATGAGAAAATGGATTAGGTTGATTGTACCTGGCTATTTAAGGACAATCATTTACCTTGCCTCTTATAGCTGCAACACTGTTCATGATGTAGTGGTAACATGATAATAAATTCATGTTTTAGTTGCTTATAACTTACTACAACCTAATTTTTCCCTCTTTCCATATACATTTTCTTCTCACCCCACTTTAATTTTTTCCCCCAAATTTCATCTTTTTAAGAGTCACCTGGCCGGGTGCGGTGGCTCAAGCCTGTAATCCCAGCACTTTGGGAGGCCGAGA
>NW_016809119.1:284865-288525 GCF_001698545.2 Rhinopithecus bieti | reverse complement strand
AAAAAAAAAAAAAAAGAGTCACCTGGGAGGATTCCTCCTCCACAAATTACTCCCCCATTCCTCTGGATTCTTTGTCACAATCAATCTTTCCTCTAGATTCGCTTGTACTTCTCTTTAGCTTTCATTTCTCTTGTCTGCATATTTTAGTGATTTATCTTCTGCTACAGTGGTAGCTCCCTGAAGGTATGGAAGCAATGACCACTGTGTTCCTTCTAGGTAATTCCTGACTTCCTGTTTGTGAGTTTGTAATGACATTTTATCTTGGGTGGGCCAGAACGAAAGAAAGAAAAAGAAAGGGGAGGGAGGAATGATTAGCAAAGTAGTGGGCCTTTCCTAGAGATAAATTTATTTTATTTAAAAGATTGTTCTTTATTCAGATATTGCTATTCTTCCTTGTTTTGGTTGTTAGAATGGCCTTTCTTTTATAAAATGATGACCATGGTAGATACTTTTTACCTTTCACAATCTGAATTTAAAAGTTGGCACCACCACCCACCATTGAGGAGCATTGTATAAAATACTTCACCAGTACTCTTCACAATTATCAAGCTCATGAAAAACAAGGAAAGAGTGAGAAACTGTCACAGATGGAAGAAACCAAGGAGACATGATGACATGGATCCTGGACCGAAAATGGATATTCATCGAAAAACTGGTGAAAGCCACATAAGTGATATACTTTAGTTAATGGCAATGTATCAATGTTGGTTTCTTAGTCTTGGCAAATGTTCTGAGGTTATGCAATATGTTAATAGCAGGAGAAGTTGGGTGGACTCTCCATACTATCTTTACAATTGTTATGTAAACTTAATTATTCCAAAATTTAACTTTTATTTTTAAAAGACTAAGGAAGGCAAAAAATTGGCATCCCTCTCTCAGACCCCTTTATTATAAAATGTTTTATTGCTTGTTGATGTCCAAAATCCTGGGGCCTGGGGCCCGATAACATCAAGTATAATGATCACACTCACTAAAAGTTTGAGAAATTATATCTACAGTGAATTGAGTCAGGGAATCATAATAATAATGTACCCATAAAAATGTGTCAGCTGCTTAATTAAATATTATAATTAATTTTTAACAAAATATTAAAAGGAAAATTGACATGAGTCTCTTAAACCTATTCCTCTGTAAGACCCCTGTGAGTCCCAAATCTGCCCAAAGTATGTGCAAACAAGTATATTCAGGCACCTCATTCTTAGGTGTCTGCCTTAGTAACTTTTAACTGGAGACTGTACTGAGCAGAAGAACTTCCCTCTACGCCACAACATAGCTGATCCCTTAATGACTAGGTGGCAACCTGCCACAGTGACACACAGTCTTTAAGCAGAGACAACATGCATGTGCTGCAAGACATATTTAGTAATCAGTGGATCTATTGGCAAGACATAGATCTGGTTTGGTGAGGTTTGATTTTAGGAAAAGAATGAGCACGTGTCATTTGTGTCAGCAGAGGGCTCTCTTAAGCAACAGTAGTTCTGACTACCCACCCGTTTTCTCCCTTAGGTACAGAGAACACTTTTGTATGTGGAAATTTGCGTGATCATAGAAGTTAGCAAACCATTCCCTTCAGGCCCCTTCAGTATAACGTGGGAATTAAAACAACGGAAATGAACATCTTGAGCACAGTTTTGCCAGATGTAGGTGGTGCCAGTTAAGAAGTTGGGCTGCTGATTACATGGAGACCCAGGCGTAGCTTGTCTGAAGAGATATCCCAAAACATTTATTCCTGGTCTGGGTTTGAATGAAAAGGGACATTCCTGGTCCTGGGGTTCTAGAAGCAGCTGGAAGTTTCGCAGGGAGTTTGTAATTCAGCTCTCTTGAGTAGTTAGGTTTGGGAATATGATTATCATAGAACCCTGATGTCTGTGTCAGAAATGTTAATCAGAGTGAAAGAAAAAAATAGGTTTGGGAGACTTGAGAATGGGAACAACATAAAAAAATAAGAGACAAGTAAGTCAGTTGTTCTTCTCTTTGTAGTTAGATGTTAGGTAGAACTCTTTGATATCCACACCAAAGAAGGATTTCATGATCGCCTCGTCTCAGGATCCTGTAGCTTTGGGATCGTCTATAAACCTCCTCCTTTCACTCAGAAATCATGAGGCCTATTTTCAGCTTTGTGTATATTAGCAGTAGAACCCTTTCTTTGCCTGAAATAGCCAGTTTGCCCGAAGCCGTTGAAGTTGGCAAAGTCCTCTTGTTACCTGTGTGAAATCCTCGCAGTTCTGGCTCCTATTGCAATTGTCATGGCATTTCTCCTCTGAAACAAGCCCTGTGCTCCCAGCACGTACATTACTGGCAATATGCCGTCAGCATTTGTGAGGCAGCATGGGGGTGGGGGAGTGAAAGTAGTTTTATTCTTAGGGACAGAAAATGTTGGTTTAGATCCTTGTTCTGCTATTATTAACTGTAACCTTAATCTCACTAAGCCACGATGTTTTCATCAATAATGTATAGGTGATCACATATTTCCAGGATCAGATGCTTTGTAAATGCTGAAATGCTATGCAAATATAAGATGCTATTCATCCATCCATCCATCTATTGATTGATCAATTCATTCCTTAATTGAACAAATCTTCAGTGCCAGCTGTATGCTAGGCACCATTGTAGCTAAGTTAAAGAAGTAAGTTTAAAAAGTCCCTGCCTTCATGGGGCTTACATTCTCTTAATGAAGATGGACAATAAATGAATAACAAATAATTACATAATATAGTGTCCCATAGTGAAAAAGCTAGGAAGAAGAAACAAACCATGGTAGGAGGATAAAGAATTGGTTGATAAATTAGACCAGATGGGCTGGTTGGAGATGGCCTTTCTTAGGCAGTAACATTTGAACAGAGGCTTGAGTGAAGCGAGGAGGTGAACTGTGAGACTATTGGAGGGGGTGGGGAGAACTATTCCAAGAAGCCTGAATGAGGATCCACGAATGGGATCTCTGCCCCATGGAGCTGTGGTGGCTGTGCCAACTCTAGAACTTACTCATCACCTGTTATGGGCCAGGTGCTTTGCACACATTACTCACTACTTATCACACTCGGAGACCTCACCTCCCAGGTCTATTCTGTACACGAGGAGACTGAGCCTCCAAGAAGTGAAGGGAGTTCACCCTGCATACCAAACCGGGTAAATGGCAAACCCGAGGTTTGCACCAGAGCCACAAAGCCCGAGTAGTTTTTGGAGACAGTGCCACACCTGCAGGGGGCAGAGTGGCGGGAGTCTCTGGAGCACTGGTGCTTCTGCAGGGTAGTGGCAGGGACATGTAAGGCAGGACCTGGTAGAGCTTTAAAATACTTGGGTTTGTCCATTGGCTGAATACTTGAACTGTGTTGGTTATCTTTTCCTTCTTGTTAAAACCACCTTTTGGAACTTGTGAAGGTGCGTATGCGGGGTTGGGATTGGGTGAGTCCATTTAGTGGGGTGATTTTCCAGGTTTCTACTCAAGTCATGAAAACATTTTTATAAAATAACTTGAGTCCTTAATTGTATGGATTCAAATATCCTTGAAGACCAGTTAGCAGCTTCTATTATGCAATATGTTCCTTGCTGGCATCTCTCATCAGCCATGACCTCAACTCGTGTTTTGTTTTGTTTTTCTCTTTTTCCTACCAAGCCACTAGTAGACAGAAAAAAAAAAAAAAAAAAAAAAAAAAAAACCCC
>NW_016809119.1:280699-282590 GCF_001698545.2 Rhinopithecus bieti | reverse complement strand
AAAAAAAAAAAAAAAAAAAAACAATTGCATAGTATTCTCTTATATGGCTACACTGTAATTTAGTTGTGTTACTTATTAACCTATCATCCAGAATGTCCCTGTCTTTTGCTATTACAGTAAATATTACAGAGAATAGAATTGTGCAGAAAATCTTGTATTTTTTTGTCTCCTTAGATTTAAATCTCAGAAGTGTACTATTTGCATTTAAATCCTTCATCTATTTGAAACATGTTTTGTATGTAGTGGGGATTACTGTCTTTTTTCATATGGTCATTTGTTCCAACATCATTCACTGGGAAATACATCCTTTCCCCACTGATTTGAAATTGCTACTCTCATATATTAATTTCGCATACAAATGGTTCTCTTCTATCCCTGTGCCAATGTCGCATTGTTGCCATTACTATAGCAAGCTCCCAGATGGGGGTTTTAGACTTCAAACCTAGAACCTCTAATTTTTGTAGCCATCTGCCTATGGCCTGCTGGGGTAAAGGCCCTGCCTAGGCTATTCTGTTCACAGTATACCTCAATGATATTGTTCTGCAGGATGAAACGTGGAGAGTCCTTGTGTCAGCCAGCCCTGATTTGCACTGTATTACGTGCTCTATAAATATTTTGATTCAAGAACTGGCATCCAGTAAAGTTAGCTCAGGAAGAGGTGAGTTTATTATACATCTGCAATATAAAATGTCAACAACATGACAGTAGCAAGGCTTTTATTGCTTTTAGTTGAGGTATTAGGAGGCATAATAAATACTAACTTGTTCTCCCAGCCTGAATTCTCAACCAGTTGAGAAGATAAAGGAGTAAGAAAGATGGCAGACAAAAATACCTTTATTTCGGATAAAGCTGATATTGGAGAAGGTAACTTATATCTGCAGGCAGGTAGGCTTCTGAATACTGTACCTGGAAATAAGGCAGACTTACTCAGATCTCACCAGCTGTCCTAGACCCCTGTTGGCTACCACCACAGGTGCTAGTCACTCTCACGGAGACAAAGAGAGAAAGAGGGCACTTACTTTCTGTGGGTGGGCTCACTGTCAAGAGGAGGAAGAGAGGAGGGGGCTTGGCTCTACAAACTCAATTTCTACTTTCAAATCTACCAGTCCTACTTACTGTATATCTTCCTCATGAGAATATAAGCTTCATGAAGACAATTACTGTATCTGTCTTCTCCACTTTTTTATCTCCCAACACAGTACCTACAACATTATAGGACTTCAGTGAGCATTTGTTCAATGAATGTTGTTGGTGCACTTACCTTCTCAATATATTATTTTAAAGTTATTGTATCATAGCTTTTATATATTTGAATGGATATGTTATGATTATGTCAAATATACAAATGTGTAGGGCAGAATAATAACCATTGCTGTTTAGGATTTTTTAAAACAACCTTTTGAATTTTCATATAAAAAAAGACTAGTTAGGTCTACTTTTATGCCTTAGGATAAAGCAAAACATAGACTACAAAACAATCTGGCTTTGACATATTTGATGAGTGCTTGTATAGAGGAGGAAATAACAATTTTGTTTGTGTAAAACAGCAATATCTGATGTATATGCTGAGAACCTCATAAATATTTTCTCTTCTCTTGCCTCCTGGGCATTTTTTGTTTTTCTTTCTTCTTTAAATCTTATAATATTTCCACTCTGTTGTTTATTTTGGATTTAGGGATTTGTTGGTAAAAAGCATTGCTTATTCTTTTTAAGTACTGATTTAAATTGGTTTATTTGGTTGAATATATTTGAGTGAAAATTAGGTCTGGCTACATAATTACAAAATATGTTGGGATTTTAGTCAGAGGTTACATTTTCTGGTTCACTCATTTAATAATAGTTAATAAAATTTTGAAGTAAAGTGTCCAAGATTAAGAAGGATAAACACATT
>NW_016809119.1:278020-280626 GCF_001698545.2 Rhinopithecus bieti | reverse complement strand
TTTGTTTTTGTTTTGTTTTGTTTTGTTTTGAGATGAAGTCTCACTCTTGTTGCTCAGGCTGGAGTGCAATGGTACAGTCTTGGCTCACTGCAACCTCTGCCTCCCGAGTTGAAGTGATTCTCCTGCCTCAGCCTCCCCAGTAGCTGGGATTACAGGCGCCTGCCACCACACCCGGCTAATTTTTTTGTAGTTTTAGTAGAGACGGGGTTTCACCGTGTTATCCAGGCTGGTCTTGAACTCCTGACCTCAGGCGATCAGCCCATCTTGGCCTCCCAAAGTGCTGGAATTACAGGCGTGAACCACCACACCCAGCCAATTTTATTTAATTTTAATTAATTTAAATTTAAATAGCTACGTGTTGCTAGTGGCTACTCTATTGGGCAGCATAGAATTTCTTTCCACTTTTAGATTTAGTATAGACATGTCCCTGGAAAAGTTGACTTTAATTTATATGAATTCATTTAACATATTTTAGAAACATTTATTGAGCACCTAGCGAGTTTGTGTGCTTGGTGTCAGAAATACGTTTCCTTTGGATTTCCTGAGGCAGCTTTTTGGCGAAGGTGTGGAGACCTCACGTATGTCATCCCACACACCTGTGTGAACAAGCCTTGGTAACAGGGACCCTGCTGGTTCAACAGGAGCTGTCTCTCTTTCACCCTGATCTCCAGGGCCCACCATGCCAGGGCCATCATCTGCTGGGCTGAAGAGGTGAGTGGCGGCTCTTTTCACTCAGCTGTGAGCTCTGGCAGGCTCAGGGATGCATCTGCCAGGAGGAAGGGGCACCTAGGTGAAATTCTCTCAAAGACATTTTATGGCTAATGTGGCCCGGTCACAGAGATTCTTTCTCTCAGTTTATTCCATTTAGTTGCTCCTGACACTTTTCTCAACAAATTTTCTGTGGAAAAAGCAAACACATCTTCACAGCTACCCAATACCCACTTTTTCTTTTTCCTTTTTTTCGAGCTTTATTGAGGTATGGTTGACAAATAAAAATTGTTTATATTCAAGGTGTACAATGTGATGATGTATGTATACATTGTGGAATGATTACCACAATCAAGCTAAGGTATCCATTACCTCACATGGTTACCTATTTTTATGGTGAGAGCACAGAAGATTACTCTCTTAGGAAATTTTAAGTGTACAATACTTACTATTAATTCTAGTCACTATGCTGTGATTTAGGTCTTCAGAACATATTCATCTTGTCACCGCAAGTTTGTACCCTTTAATCAACATCTTCCCATGTTCCTACGTCCTGACCCCTGGTAGCTATCCTTCTACTCTGTTTATGTGAGATCATGCGGTATTTGTCCCTCTGTGTCTAGCTTATTTCCCTTAGCATAATATCCTCCAGGTTCATCCGTGCTGCTGAAAATTGCAACATTTCCTTCTTTTTTAAGGCTTAATAGTATTCCATTGTGTATATATATCACATTATCTATTTATTGGTCAACAGATACTCTAGTTATTTCCATATCTTGGCTATTACGAATAATGCTGCAATGAACATGGGAGTATAAAATAACTCTTTGAGATAGTGATTTTATTTTGTTTGGATATATACCCAGGATGAGATTGCTGTGTTGCATAGGAATTCTATTTTTCATCTTTTGAAGAACCTCCATATTCTTTTCTATAATGTCTATACTAATTTACCATCCCACCAGCAATGTATAAGGATTCCCTTTTCTCCACACCCTCACCAACACTTGTTTTCTTTTGACTTTTTGTTAACAGCTGTCCTAACAGATGTGAGATAACGTCTCATTGTAGCTTTCATTTGCATTTTCTGATGATGTTGACTGCTTTTCATATACCTGTGGGCCATTTGTATGTCTTCCTTGGAAAAGTGTCTATTCAAGTCATTTGCCTATTTTTTTTTTAAATGAAAAGGCAACTCACAGAATGGGAGAAAATGTTTGCAAACCATATTATCCAATAAGGGATTAAGTTCCAAAATATACAAGGAACTCATACAAGTCAGTGGAAATAATTAAATAATAACCCAATTTAAAATAGGCAAAGGATCTACTTTTTTTCCTGTTTGTTTTTCAAAGGTATCCTACCTCCTGGAAGGGGGCAGCATGGCCCATGAAGACTTCTGTGGACACACTGGTCAAATGAACCCAGGAGATTTGCAGGTATGGCCAAGGACAAGGAATTGCTGGTGGTTTAGTAGTTTTTGGGTGCACATGCTTGATCCTGCCCACTTCCAGTATATTCACCCTTTCCACACTCTCTCTATTATATTGACTTCTCCCTTTCTACAGATTCTTTTACTCAGCCTGGAAACCACACAGGTCTCTTATATTCTTCTTTCACACTTTCCTTGACCCCTCAATCACTTTTTAGTTCCCACCTAGTCTTTTCTTACATTTCTCAGATGTTAGACCTAAAACCATAAAACCCTAGAAGAAAACCTAGGTTATACCATTCAAGACATAGGCATGGGCAAGGACTTCATGTCTAAAACACCAAAAGCAACGGCAACCAAAGCCAAAATTGACAAATGGAATCTATTGAACTAAAGAGCCTCTGCACAGCAAAAGAAAACATCCTCAGAGTGAACAGGCAATCTACAGAATGGGAGAAAATCCCAA
>NW_016809119.1:266958-277591 GCF_001698545.2 Rhinopithecus bieti | reverse complement strand
CCAAATGTCCATCAGTGACAGACTGGATTAAGAAAATGTGGCACATATACACCATGGAATACTATGCAGCCATAAAAAAGGATGAGTTTGTGTCCTTTGTAGGGACATGGATGCAGCTGGAAACCATCATTCTCAGCAAACTATCGCAAGAACAGAAAACCAAACACCGCATGTTCTCACTCATAGGTGGGAATTGAACAATGAAATCACTCGGACACAGGAAGGGGAACATCACACACTGGGGCCTTTTGTGGGGAGGGGGATAGCATTAGAAGATATACCTAATGTAAATGATGAGTTAATGGGTGCAGCACACCAACATGGCACGTGTATACATATGTAACAAACCTGCACATTGTGCACATGTACCCTAGAACTTAAAGTATAATAATAATAATAATAAAAGTAATAAGGAATGATATCCCAACTTCCTTATCTTTCATTCATTTTGCACTTACTGAAATCAGATTTGGCCTCTCAGTAGCCCTTCCAAATCTTTACTGAAGCTATTCAGATAATGGTCACTTGTGATGTCCCAATTGCCAAATTCAGTGATTGTTTCAAGTCCTCATCTTTCTAGACCACTTTGCTGCATTTTGCAGGGTTAGGTGTTATCACTTAAGACAATGACCTTGAGCCCTCCATCATCCTAGTCTTGTCTGAGATATGTTACAGTTAAAATCCCCCAAAATACTTGGGTCATATTTGCCAGTTTTGTAAGTCAGAACTCTATACCAGTTACTTTCTGGGATTATATATATATATGTTATGAGGAATGATAAATTCACATATTTGAATCATAAGATTTCAATGAAAGTGAAATTTAAAGACAAAAAAGCAAAAGAACAAAGTCATGGCAAAAAGTCAATAGTAACCTCTCACTGGAGCAGAAAACGAAATGAAGACTGCTTACAAAGCTAGATACGATGACTGGAAATGTCCTGTTCACGGAAGTGGTGACTTCTGCCATCTGCACTGTGGAGCTGCCTAGCAGCCGTACATGTGAGACATTGGTCAACACTTTTTATACCACTATAACTTCACATTGATTAGGATGATGATTGCATAGTGTCTTTCAGTTTATTCAGAGTTTTCATATGCATGATGTCTTTGCGATAAGTATTATTATTATTATCATTTTGAGACAGGGCCTCACTCTGTTGCTCAGGCCGTAGTGCAGTGGTGCATTCACGATTCACTGCAGCCTCGACCTCCCCAGCTCAAGCAATCCTTCCACCTTAGTCTCCCTAGTAGGTGGGACCACAGGTGCACAGCACCACACCTGGCTAATTTTATTTTTTTTGTAGAGATGGGGTCTCGTTATGTTGTCCAGGCTGGTCTCAAACTCCTAGGCTCAAGCAATCCACCCGCCTTGGCCTCCCAAAGTGCTTAGGTTACAGGCATGAACCACTGTGCCCAGCAAAAAGAAGTATAATATTATTCTCATCTCATTTTTAAAAATGAGAAAATGGGGATTTAAAGATGTTTTTGAAAACAGATACCCATGACCTCAGAGCTAGTAAATGATGAGGATGGAAAGAGAACCCCATTCTTCCCTTCCAGATCCCATATATAGGCCATTTTAAGTAAGGTATTACCAAACTAGCTCATATCTAAAAAGGATAACCACAGCATTGAAAATATAAAGAAATGAACTTTTAAGGGAAAAGGAAAATGCTTAAAAATGGGAAGATGTCTTTGAGGGGCACCAATAGCTATCATTAGACAGAAGAAATGCAGCATAAGAGGTGTTTAGGTATACCTTATACTGCACTAGCGCAGGGTCAACAAATTTTTTCTATAAAGGGCAAATGAGCTTTGGGGGCCATATGGTCTCTGCTGCCGCTACCTGACTCTGTCATTCCAGCGTGAAAGCAGACATAGACCGTATGTTAATGAATGGGTATGACCATGTGCCAATAAACCTTTACAGAAACAGGTGGCAAGTTAGATTGGGCCCCCAGGCTGTGGTTTGCCAACTCCTACATTAGAAGGTTTAACAAGCCTTTTCAAATGGGAGTAGAGGGAAATCTAGACTTCATAGGAGAAAAAAAATCTTTAAAGTATGCACTGGCCTCCTTTCAGATCCTTCAACTAATAATGTTCATTCTTGTCTCAGAGTCTTTTTCACATGCTATTATCTGTCCGTGGAATCATCTTCCTGTTCCCCTTCCCCTGGCTAATTCTTACTCCTTGTTTGGATCTCAGCCTGAAGATTGCACCCTCACATAAGCTGCCTTGAACTGAGCAGGACATTTCATGTGCTCACAGAACCCTGTCATTCTTTGACGTGCCAAGCACAATTATAATGGCAATAATGATGCATGACATTGTTTGTTTAAGGATTATTCCCCCGACGAGGGCTGTGTGGAAGATGCTGTTGATGGCCTGCCTCATAGCCCCTTGGCCCAACTGTGAGTTCAGGTGGTGATGGTCCCCGTATGTGTACAGCACCATCTCAAGTGCTGCTACTCTGTCTGAGGGCTTTCTCCAGCTCACGTATTGGGCAGACCATATGTGTCAGTGATTTAACACTCCCATGGGAACTCTTGGTCAGTGAAGGATGAGAATTGGAGTCTAAATACCCTAGCTTCCCCTCTTCTCCATGCAACAATTTGAAAGCACATATATGGTTCCCAGTGGGATTGAATTCCAGATGTCTACAGATGCAACCTTCTCATTAACAACTCTTTTTGGCTTTCTCCCTTGCCTCACTCTTCCCTACTCTCTCACTTGTGCTTTCTGCATCACTTTCCAAATACACAACCTGCACATGTCTTTGTCTCAGGAACTTCTGTGGGAGAACTCAAACTAAGACAGGAAATGCATCTATGATGTTCATACCTTCATCTCCAGATTCCAAGATTTAGGCTTTGGGGCTGGTCCCTAATCTGCTCTTAATAAAGATATGAACAAACACTTGAAGAATCTGCACAACAGTGGAGGCAATAATTGTTTCTCCAAGTAGCAGGGGTTCCGTTACTGGAAGTGAGCAAGTACAGACACAAGTTAACCACCCACAGTATAGTGGATACTGGGGACCTCAAAATGTATTTTCAGGCCCACATATTTATCCTCCAATGTCTGGGAACACTGGCTGCTGATGGCTCACAGCTGCTTCCCTCCCTAGGCACTGCCCTGCTTTCTACTTGGGGATGGCCCACAGTCAATGGTTTGCTGATGTGGGTATGTAAAAACTTGGGTCACATTGTCTCAAGCTGGGACAATTCTGAAGGTTCATCTCAACTCCAGAGCTCCCTGTTGGATTGGCTAAAGCCTCTGTAGTAACTGCATTGCTGGTCGGCTTCTCCCCCTGCCAAATCCTGCTTTTTTCACTTCTTAAGTTGTATCTCCTGAGAACACAGCCTAGTATACTATCTTCCTGCAACTGCCCGTCTTAGAGCTTAATCTAAGACTCAGGGATGTCAAAGAGAGGATTCTTCCATTTGTGGGAATTTCAGTTCCGATGTGTTGATTTCAAGTGAGGAAGCACAGAAAGCATTTGCAAAACTGGAAAGGGCCCCAGCAATTGTCACTGATGTTTATTATTCCTCTCGATGCCCAGGGGCTCTGATAGCAGCACCTGTAAGATGCCTCGCTGCGTGATGGTGTTTTAATTGTTCCACCTGTAGACTTATTAGGAGCTTGGTTACATTTCCTTCTTGTTGGTTTGGTGTTTGCAGTGGATGACTGCGGGCCGGGGCATTCTGCACGCCGAGATGCCTTGCTCAGAGGAGCCAGCCCACGGCCTACAACTGTGGGTTAATTTGAGGAGCTCAGAGAAGATGGTGGAGCCTCAGTACCAGGAACTGAAAAGTGAAGAAATCCCTAAACCCAGTAGGGATGGTGTGACAGTTGCTGTTATTTCTGGAGAAGCTCTGGGAATAAAGGTAAGCCAGGCTGTTGTGTCTATTTAACCTGAGGCGTGCAGTGACATAAGGCTGGCCCCTTCTGGGTTGTCAGCTCTCACTAGGTTTACCAAAATTCATGTCCCATGGGATGGACTCGAATCATAGGTGTCAGAGTAAGTGCAACCTAAGAAAACTCAGAAATTTTTGCTGCATACAAACCTATAGAGTTAGGAAAATTACAAGCAAGCAAGCTCATATAAAGTTTGGTCAAGAGCAATTTTCAAAGTATGTCTTAATATGTGTGCTGATTTAGCCTAATTCCTTTCACTTATAGTGCAGTTTTATGCTTTAAATTATAGCTCCTCAGTACAGCAAGGTTGCTACCTTTAAGAAACAACCAAAAAGCAAGACCAAACTCCACTTCACAAAGATTTATGTCAATTACTTATGCTTAACTTAGTAATGTAAGGAAAGCACACTACTACATTGCAGAAAGTTTATTTTTAAATTTTAGCTTGACAATTTGTCTAACCCATACATGACATGCCCTGTACGTTCTTTTCAACTGGAACTTTATTTGGGTTTATAGTCTCACCTTTTTGATCAAATAAAGTAAATCAATTTAGGCTAAAGATTATGGATATATTGGTGGGAGGAAAGGGGTGGGGCAAATGCCATGTTAATTGCACACCAGAACTGCTTCTAGGGAGGATAAGATTCCTCACACCCACCAATTTGGGGTAGTAGCAAGCTGGGTAGTGTGCTCTCTTAGGTGGGGTTTCCCAGAAGCAGACCCTGAGATGAAGATTCCCATGCAAGTGATTTTTGAGTAAGTGTTCCTAGGAGAACAGTAAAAGGAATCAGGACAAATTAGGGGAGGAAGTGAAGCAAGGCTGCCATCTCAGGCAAAGTACTGAAGAGGGTGGCTTTACCTTGATCCTGCAAGGCACTTTGGAGGATCAACGTGCCTCAGAGATGTCCAAGCCCATCCCTGGCAACGGAGCTGGGCTTTCATGCTCCCTTACCCAATGGTCATTGGTTATAGCCATTAACTTTGAGGTGGAGGCACAGAAAGGGTTAAAAGGGATCTGAAGGGATCTGGGAGAAGCCCTGACATCGGTTACTACACATGGAACCTGGCACTGAGTGAATCAAGATAATGGGAGTTACTCTGCCATTCTCCCAGTGTACAACCAGCACTTAAAACTATTTAAAACTAACTTCTGTAAATTTTATTTTTTTGATGTGCACCATTAGGGATAATGGCTTGGCAGTGGCTACTAACCAACCACTCAATGGGATGCATGGGATGGTTAACAGATTGGTCATGGTTGGCCAGGTGCAGCGGCTCATGCCTGTAATCCCAGCACTTTGGGAGGCCGAGATGGGCGGATCACGAGGTCAGGAGATTGAGACCATCCTGGCTAACACAGTGAAACCCTGTCTCTACTAAAAATACAAAAAATTAGCCGGCTTGGTGGCGGGCGCCTGTAGTCCCAGCTACTCGGAAGGCTGAGGTAGGAGAATGGCATGAACCTGGCAGGCAGAGCTTGCAGTGAGCCCAGATCATGCCACTGCACTCCAGCCTGGGCGATGGAACGAGACTCCATCTCAAAAAAAAAAAAACAAAAAACAAAAAACAAACAAACAAAAAAACGATTGGTCATGGTTACTGGTTGGGACTTATCAGTTTTTGTATTTCCTGAACTATAACCAAAGTTTTACTGTTTTTGTTTTTTTTACCTCTACCCTGCCTAGGTATATGGATTGTTTTGTTTTGTGTTTCTAATGCAAACAAAAGTAATTGAATACCATACTTTGCCATTGGAAAAAACCCTTTGTTGTGTTTCTGCGACTCGTTTCTGTTTTGCTGAGTATTGGTCAGTGAGTGCCCTTTGCAGCTGTTTGTGAAGAGTTTCCTTCCCTTGAGCTCTGCAGAAGAGGGTTAAGATCCTGTGAGGACTTCCTGGTGTAGCAGCAAAAGATACTGTTGGGTATAGTGTCAGGCAGAGCGGTCTAAAGGGAGCTGAATTAATACAGATATGAAGCTGATCACTGCATCTCACATGGTATTTTCCTTCCCTGTTTCTAGGCTCTGAGGTTTTAGGGACATGCCTTTAGGGGATACTGAGATGGATAGTAGAGAGCAAGAAGCCCCTCTCTGCTTCAAGCAAAGCACAAAACTTTGCCCAATTTCATATATTATAGTTGTCCATAAGATTTGACTTAGAAAAAGAGTTGAACTGTTGGCAGTTCAAAAGAGAAATCAGACCAGTGATTTAGTAGATTAGCAAAGCCAGTGATATCACGAATCCTTAGAGTTTACAGCTACTTCTCATTTACAGAAATTGTAAAGCAATTTAAGGTTGGAGCCAGTTAAGCAATTTCAAGCAGCAGACCATGTGGTCTTGTAATCACAGCCAAGGATAAGAGACCAGAGGTAATGTTTTAACTTTGTAAAATAATGTCTTAGTATCTGTCAGCTTCTGTTATTTCTTTTTGTTGAGTAAAATCTCTGAAGTGAATTATATTCTCCTAAGTAAATGATCAGTCCTTCTTATGAATTTTAATAATAACGCCTCTTGGAACTATGGGCAGCATTAATTTAGATTTCAGGAGGCAGCGTGGTGCAGTGGTTACCAGCATGGACTCTGGAGATAGAATGCCTAGGTTAGAATCCTTACCATGAACTAACTGTGTGACTTTGGGCAAGCCAGTTAACTTCTCTGGACCTCAGTGTCTCATCTTTTAAAAGGGGTTTTTTTTTTTTTTTTTTTTTTTGCGAAGATTAAGTGACTTTTTATACATTAAACTCTCAGAATAGTGCCAGACACATTGTAAGCACCACATAAGTGGCAGTTATTATTTTGATTAATTTATGGTAACTTGAACAGGAGCTGGGCTGAGATTTATGTCTGCCATCTAAGCTAAAGGGATTTGCTGTGATTTGGGAAAGGTGATTAACCTGCACTCAAGAAAGGACACCAGTAAGATTCATTTTAAAGATGGGGAGCAACTGGCCATTTCTTTGTGGGTCTCATAAGAAACATCGTTTTGCACATCTGAAGCCTTAATATCTGATCAACAAGGAATGACTGGGTCTTCAAAGGTCTAGACCTACCATAAAAAGAAACTGAAGATTGTTTCGCATCAGGAGGATAATTTTAAGTTAAATGACAAGGTGAGGCTGAGAATATATATTTCAAGAGATTAATGTATTTACAACCAATACAGAATCAACAACTTCCATCTCCACAACTAAAATATCTAGAAAATGGAATTAGCAATCATTTCAACTTTAATATTCATGTGAATTACCTGAGGGTCTTGATAAACTGTAGACTCTGATTCAGCACATCTGAGGTGGGGTCTAAGCGTCTACATTTCTAACGGTCTCCCAGGTGATGCCGATACTGTGGTCTGGGGACTACTCTTTCGAACATGAATAATGGGCATGGGATCCAAGACACAGGAGTTTACCCATCTTGAGAAATCATTTGATTAAGCTCCTATAGAAGATGTCAAATGATCTGGTACTGTGGATTTTGGCAAATCTTATTTACCTTTTCTGGACCTCAGTCCAGACATCCACAAAAAAGATGGGGCGGGGGGAGTTGTATATGATACTGTTGCTTTTATGAGCAACAAAACTGTTTTTTTGATACTACCAAGGGTAGCTGTATGCCTGTTTCCCAGGTTGTATGTGTCTGAGCATTTATTCAATGCTTGGAAAGCCAAAGCAGAACAAGATTCTGCCAGGACAGCACGGTCTAAAGTGAAGACTGAACAGGGAGAAAAGGTTAAAATGGGATAGTTTGAATAGTTCCTGTCACTTTTGGAAGGTCACAATCACATGTTTATTTCATGAAAGTATGAAATTCTCCAAACCCCATTCCATCCTTATCAGACAACCAATCAGCAATATTTATTGCCAGCTCTCTTTGGGACACAATTCTTTTCCAAAACACGTCTCTACTTGCCTCCTGCTGCTCTCTAGTCTGTTGTCAGAACCAAACCTTGAGGAGGCCTCAGCCCCACTGGGGTTAGAGAAAGGCAATCTGGAGCCAGATGGCCTTGGTTCAAGACCAGCTCACCACTGACTCACTCTGAAGAAGTCACTTAAGATTGCTGTGCCTCAGTGTTCTCATCTGTAAAATGGAGAAGATTATAACGACCCAGCTCAGAGGGTTGCTGGGAGAATTAGGTTGGCTATTACTTGTAAAGTACTTAGAACTGGTGCAGAGTAAGCCCTGTATAAGTGGTTGCTCTTTTCACTTCCATACAAAATCTTTGGGCAGTTTTCATGTGGCCTGCAAATGTAACCAAAAGAATCTTTCTTCTGATGGTCAGTCTGTATATTCATGTGTTGGATGATAACCAAATTTTAAAAAATTTAATTTTCAAAAATGCCTGCTAAACCTCTCATGTAATTCACTCAGATCGTACCACTGTGCACTTAGCACCAGAAACAATGCCTGAGACATAATGAGTAAATGAAATCATTAAAATATACATGGATGCTGGAGTAAGAGAAATGAAGGTAAAGTAGTAAGAAGATAGACAATATAGGGATTAGGAATGAGTGAAATAAGCTTAAAATGAGCTTGCTAAAAAGTTAAGAGAACAATAAAATTAGCTAAATTATATGTTAAAATAAAATAAGCTATTTAAGGGATTAGGAAGTAAGGAAATAAAAACCAGATTGATTTTTTTTTTTTTTTTTTTTCTTTAAATGTGGACTCTAGGCCGGGCACGGTGGCTCAAGCCTGTAATCCCAGCACTTTGGGAGGCCGAGGCAGGCGGATTACCCGAGGTCAGGAGATCGAGACCATCCTGGCTAACACGGTGAAACCCCGTCTCTACTAAAAAATACAAAAAACTAGCCGGGCGAGGTGGCGGGCGCCTGTAGTCCCAGCTACTCGGGAGGCTGAGGCAGGAGAATGGCGTAAACCCGGGAGGCAGAGCTTGCAGTGAGCTGAGATCCGGCCACTGCACTCCAGCCTGGGCCGCAGAGCGAGACTCCATCTCAAAATAAAATAAAATAAAATAAAAAATAAATAAATGTGGACTCTTTTGCAGGACCCAAATTGTTCTTGCAGGTTTCTTCAAGCAGTGATAATAATGGTGAACAGAGGTTCAGAGGCTTGTGGTTCCCCTTGGGAGTCCACAGGCAGGTGTTTTCTTATCTGCTTTAGCTTCTTCCATGTGGCTTTTCAGGGCATGGCTTGAGCTCTAGAATAGTGGATATACTTACCAGCTTTCTAGGCATTTCTTGTGGGTATCTCCCCTTCCTTGCCAGTTTAGCTTTACAAGCATTGGAAGACCCCATGTCCCTCGGGCAATTCTTTCCTAGTCAACAAGCAACCTGCCCACTAATCAGCGTCTGTTGGTTGTGGGTTGACAAGTAATTTACAATCAAGCCTGTAATAATCCCCTGTGATTTGGAGAGCTGATGGAGTCTCCTGGCTACAGCAAGCCACTGTTGCACACACACGATTTTTCCTGTACCAGAACTGGAGAAAAATAGCTGCCCAGGACATTTTCCAGGTTTTGCTTTCATCCAAGAAACTTTTAGGGGCTGGATGTTATTTGAAACACTTTATCGCCAAAATGCAATTTTGTCAGTATTCCTTCTACCTTACCTTGATTAAAAATATATTTTATGTGGCTTTTAGGGAAATACTTTTATAGCACATGCAAATGGCAGTGGGTTTTGGGCAATCAGAATACTGGAAGGTAAACTTAAAACATTTTTGCATCTTTGTAAACTCAGAACATTTTCAGGGGAAATTTGACTTCTTTGATTATATTGGGCACATTTAAGGAGCTCCTCCCTCACCTGCATTCCTGCATTTGCTTCTGTCCACTGTGTGATGTGGAGAAAGCTAGGATCTTCCCATAGAAGGCTGCTCTTTTCTTCTCAAGCTCCGGAGAACATTATTTCGAAGTAGCATAAAAAAGAAAAAAAACTATTATATTGTGGAAACAGGTAACATATACACACACACTTTCTTCGCCTTTGAAATATTCCAGCAAGTTCATGGATCTAGCTAAAAAAAAAAATCACAGATATTCTCCTAATGGCAGAGAGTGTGAGAGGGGCACTGGGTTTCTGACATACGGAGCTTGAGTAAACAGGCTCCAGCTGTCCCAGAGAGCAAGCAAAGGGAAAACAACACTTTGCTCGGGAAGGAATTCTCCCTTCCAAAGACCTCTCTTTTAATTTATTGTATTTATAAATCAGAGCGCTCTGTGATAGATTTAAAAACTGGATATTTAACAAATGTTCCCTTTGGGGTGAGGGTAGCAGGGATAAGGATGGACCTGAAACTTCTTTCAATATGTCTTTTAATTTTTACTTTTGAAAGATAGAAATGCTTATATATTTAAAGTATCAAGTTAAACCAGAGAAGAAAAAAGAAACAAGTCTTAAAATCAGAAACAAATAGAAACAAGTGAAGAAGCTAAAATTGGTGAAAAGATACTGGCAACATAACCACACAGAGAAAACATTTATTTGAAGGGTTTTTAAACATGATTTCCTGGCTGTACATTTTAGTGGGATATATTCTAAAGACAAAAAGAACAGCAAAAAATATTTTAAACTTTACTCCATAGTTTTTGTTGTTAGTGTCGGTTTTATAATTTCATAACAAGTTAATGTGTATTATGAAATAAAACAAATTAGTAAATTTGTTAATGTTCATAGGAATCAAGATTTTCAGTATAAGAAAAATGGATACAAATACAAAAGAGCTAAGAAAAATACTGTAATATTCATT
>NW_016809119.1:262964-266857 GCF_001698545.2 Rhinopithecus bieti | reverse complement strand
TGAAATTCCCCTTTTAAGACATTCTATAACTGTATTTTAATGGATAGATAGGGGGAGAAAGTAAAGGAAATATCCGCAGGAATCAGAGAGCTTCCTGGTCTCTTTTTTGACACAGGGCAAGAGAGGAAGCAGAATATTTTTTGCAAAATACTGTAGAAAAAAGGGGTTGAGGATTTCCCCATCTTCATCTCCTTGCTTCTATGCACCAAGGTCCAACCCAGATCCCCTCTCTTTGGTGCAGCCTTCTCAGCTGTCCTGGCCAGCAAGCATTTCAACTTCTGCCCAGATCCACACAGCCATTCTGTCTTCATAACTCTTGAGATTCTGGGGCTGATGGCATTTAATTTACATGTCCCATTTCTCCTTAATTCCTATTAGGCACCTGCTGTGTGTACGTCATGCAGTTCCCTGGAGATACAATGTGAATAAGATACAACCACTGTCCTCAAAAATGCTCACAGTCTAGCTTGGGAGAGAAACCAGCAAACAGCAGTAGTATAATGTGACACAGGAAACACGAAAACAGCAGTATGTGGAAATCTCATGATACTCCAGAATAGGGAGAATCAGTTCTGCTTATGTGGACGGAGCAAGGGAAAGAAAAGAAAGATTGGGCAGGGATCACGTCTTGTAATGTCTTGTATAAAGACTTGGATAGTAAGAGTGCAGTACCTATTTAGGCATCCTGATGCAGGCTGCATAGGCAACCACATACTTGTGGAGTTGTGGCAGGGCAAGAGGAAGGAAATGATGCAAAATATGGGGATGGAGAAAAACCCAAGTTTGTCTACTTCTGGATTTTGCCTAAGGCCAGCATTTGTTGTATGCATATTCTTGCATCCTTCTCTCACAAAGTTTTAAATAGCAGGGCATGAGGTTAAGGTGCAGTGGCCTCCCGAGCATGCTATATGCAGTCCATCTCATCTTAGGTTTCATGAAGCAGTTTATTCTATGGGATGTGCCTGCCACAGGCCATGTAGCCTCAGCAGATGATCAGCAACATTCCACAGTCAAGTGCAAAACTTGGCTTGGATTCACTGTTGAGAATAGGCACAATTAGGTCTGTTAGTCTTGTTTAGTAAATAGGAGGACACCAAAGAAATGTACCCAGCAACTTCAAAGAACTTGTCTTGTGGTAGGCAGCCATAGTTGGCACTTCATTTGCAGTTAGGAATGTGCAAATAAACAGTGGCCAGGAACTGCTCAAATCAGCTGGACAAAAGCTCGCTCTTGCCCAGGGCAGCCCACTCACCCCAGAAATACCATTCTTGGTGTGTACAAAGGGTGCCAGATGTTCTTATTCATTCATGATGTCCCTGCTGACCTAATCCCTAAGAAGTACATTCCAGTCGTGGCGACAAGCCCTCTCCTTCCAGTGAATGAAGAATGGATAGGTGCACTTTTAAACCAGAAGTAACACCCTGTGCCATTCATACTTTGTTGGCCCTAGTGATCAGGATTGTAACTTAGCAGGGAAATTTAGACTAAGAGCATAATAAAAGCTATTAAAAAAACCAAGGTGTCAACTTCAATAAAGGCTAGTGGTCACGTTAGTATATTATTGTAATCACGTCTATGGCCATCAAGACTTGTCCATTTAGGATATGGTATGTCTTTTCCCAGGAACACATTGCATATTTTTGCTAACCACAGAAAAAACTGCAGGACAGCTTCAGAGAGCTGTCTTGAGACTCTTGCGTGTTGCATTAAAAGCTAAGCTCTTGTGGATATAAATGAAGTGGATGTCAGTATTTTAAGAACTGGTATCAGCGGCCGAATTGGTGGCTCACGCCTGTAATCCCAGCACTCTGGGAGGCCAAGGCGGGCAGATCACGAGGTCAGGAGATCGAGACCATCCTGGCTAATGCGGTGAAACCCCGTTCTCTACTAAAATACAAAACAAAGTTAGCCAGGCATGGTGGTGGGCGCCTGTAGTCCCAGCTACTCTGGAGGCTGAGGCAGAAGAATGGCGTGAACCCGGGAGGCAGAGCTTGCAGTGAACTGAGATCGCGCCACTGCACTCCAGCCTGGGCCCTGGGCGACAGAGTGAAACTCTGTCTCAAAAAAAAAAAAAAAAAAACTGGTATCAGCATATATAAAACTATGCTGTTGATAGCTGCAAACACAGTACTTTATTTTGACCAAAGCAGAAATCCTTTGGATCATGTAGCCTTTGAATAATTTGATCAAGCTCACACTCAAATGTGTTGAGCAAATTCAGGTTCAGATAAAATTCTGATTACTGGAAGCAGTAGAAGTTTATAGTATGTCAATTATATCTCAATAAATCTGTTTTGAAAAAGAATTCTACTCCTGTGGACAGGTATAGGTACTCCAAGATAGCCAAGTATTTAGACATTTCAACTAAATGAGCTCTACATCATTGATAGTAACAATTAAAGGAATAACATGTTCTGTCATAAAAATCACAGGAAATCATTTTTTTTTTGCCATCCGTTGCAGATCCAGGGGCTGTTCAGTATTCCTTTGGCTTAGTAAAATGAAATGAGGTAACTGATACTATAGTTCAGTTGAGTTCAGCAAACATTTACTGAGGGCCAGCTGCATGCAAGACCCTATAGAGGTATGAAGGAGAAAAGGTGAAAAAATCAGGGGGCTGGATGGATGCAATTGAAGGGACAGACATACAAACTGATAGCATGAGTATACTGTGGTGAGTCAGCACACTAGGAATCATGGCAGGCTAATGGGAAAGCAGAGGAGGAGGCTCAGCCCAATCTGGAGGTCCAAGAAAAGCAGGCCTCAGTCTAAAGGAGAAAACTGACCTGGCAAAGAAGGGTGGGATGTCTAGATCAACTCGTTATGGTTATTTGAATAACCTCATTATTTGAATAACTCATGAGTCTTATTCAACTCATGGCTCAGGACAGCTTTGAATATGGCCCAACACAAATTTGTAAACTTTCTTAAAACATTGTGAGATTTTTGTTTGTGATTTTTTTTTTCTTTTAACTCATCAGCTATCATTAATGTTAGTGTATCTCATGTGTGGCCCAAGACAATTCTTCTTCCAGTGTGGCCCAGGGAATCCATCTTGGCCACCCCTGGTCTAGATGGTGCAGAAGGAGACAGTATGGGTAGAGGTGTTTCTGCATAGAGGTGTGAAACAGTGTTCAGTGGTATAAACCAATGCTTTAAGAAGGCCTTCAAAACACACATTCATTTTCTTAAGTATGAAAATCAGAAATGTTCTTATCTTTCCTATGTAAAATTTGTCTGGTAATTTGTGTGTTTCTCTCTTAGTTTTTTAAACTTTTCAAGTTTATTCTCTTTTGTTTTTAGAAGTATCTTGAATATACTGATGACATTTCACCTCGGCTAGTTGCTCGTGTGTATTCTTTACCTTTTACCTCCCTCCCCGAGCCAACAAAACTAAAACAGAATTTCACAAACACAATGCTCTCACGATGCCATCTTTTGGAGTCTTTTGTATTGAGAATATGGCTGTTATGTTTAGAATACAATATGGACTGATTAAGGTTGGCTCCTCCAGGTTTGTTGAGAAATAAAACAATGACAATTTACCTCTTTTCGTAAAATCTTAAAGCCCCTTGCTATCTTTATTATTATTATTATTATTATTATTATTATTATTATTTTACTTTAAGTTCTAGGGTACATGTGCAGAACGTGCAGGTTTGTTACATAGGTATACATGTACCATGTTGGTTTGCTGCACCCATCAACTTGTCATTTACACTGGGTATTTCTCCTAATGCTATCCCTCCCCCAGGTCCCCATCCCCTGACCAGCCCTGGTGTGTGATGTTCCCTGCCCTGTGTCCAAGTGTTCTCATTGTTCAAGATGATAGTTTTTAATATTATGGAAGGAAACCATGATGGTCATAATTTTCTACCCTAGATCAACTATAA
>NW_016809119.1:261065-262870 GCF_001698545.2 Rhinopithecus bieti | reverse complement strand
ATGGTCTCGATCTTCTGACCTCGTGATCCGCCCGTCTCGGCCTCCCAAAGCGCTGGGATTACAGGCTTGAGCCACCGCGCCCGGCCTAAATGCCTTTTTTAAAGGAAACCATTTTGATGTCCAGAACAAGGCTCTTCTGTCCCACTGCCTTCAGTCACCTGCCTCTGATCAATTTTCTTCTCATCTCTGGGCTCTAAGAACAATGCTGGCTTCCCCACCCGACCTCCCACCCCCACGTGTTATTCTCTAGTTACAAAGAAGGGATACACAGGACAGAGGGAGAGCTGGGCAGTGAAAAGGAGGAAGAAAAATAACCTGACACTGTTTCCGCACCATCTTGATTCCTTTAACATTGATTTTTGGGCCTTTCCACCCTATGTCCACCAAACAGATTTCTTGTAGACTGCTCCCTGCCTCTGTTTCATTAGGTTTTCTGCCAATTGAGTCCCCCAGCCAGATTCTTTTCCTCAGCAGCCTCCACTCCTGGCTGTGGCAGTTCTGCTTGTCAGGAGTCAGTACCCAGCTATGTTTTTGTCTGCCTTGGGAGACTTTGAGTGTCTCTAAGTAACTACCAAGACTTGGCTGGTGGATTTTCCCAGCATCAGATATGAATTTGAGGCCATCTGTTACACATCAGTCCAAAAGAAGTTTTGAGCAAGAGTTCTGCCGACTGTCATTAAGTGTTTTCGTAGGTTTTAACTGACAAAGTCTGTCAGCCCAACAAAAGCAGACCAGTTTATTGAAGAGGGCCTAGAATTCAATGGAAGTCAAATGTAGGCAATTGAGGTTGAGAAGACCAAAAGACAACACAGGCATACCCCAGAGATATTGTGGGTTCAGTTCCAGATCACTGTAATAAAGGGAATATTGCAATAAAGCGAATCACACATTTTTTTTTGCTTCCAAGTGCATATAAAAGTTATGTTTACACTATTTTGTAGTCTGTTAAGTGTGCAATAGCATTATATCTAAAAAAGTACATACTTTAATTAAAAAATACTTTTGTTGAAAAATGCTAATGATCATCCGAACCTCCAGCACGTCCTAATGTTTCCGCTGATGGAGAATCTTGTCTCAGTGTTGATGGGTGCTGACTGATTACAGTGGTGGTTGCTGAAGGTTGGGGTGGCTGTGGCAATTTCTTAAAATCAGACAACAATGTTATTTGCTGCATTGATTGACTCTTCATTTCACGAAAGATTTCTCTGTAGCATGTGATGCTGTTTGATTATATTTTACTCACAGTAGAACTTCTTTCAAAATTGGAGTCAATCCTCTCCAACCCTGCCACTGCTTTATCAACTGAGTTTATGTGATATTTTAAAACTTTTATTGTCATTTCCACAATGTTCACAGCATCTTCACCAGAAGATCCCCTCTCAAGAAACTACTTTCTTTGCTTTTCGATAAGAATCATCTCCTCATCTGCTGGAGTTTTATCATGAGCTTGTAGCAATTCAGTCACATCTTCAGGCTCCACTTCTAATTCTAGCTCTCTTGCTATTTCCACCATATTTGCAGTGACTTCCTACACTGAAGTCTTGAACCCCTTAAAGTCACCCATTAGTGTTGGAATCAACTTCTACCGAACTCCTATTAAGGTTGATATTTTGATCCCCTCCCACGAATCACAAATGTTCTTAATGGCATCTAGAGCAGTGAATCCTTTCCAGAAGGTTTTCAGCTTACTTTGCCCAGATCCATTAGAGGAATCACCATCTACGGCAGCTATAGCCTTATGAAATTTATAATAATTATGATTATTATACTTATAATTAATAAAATAATTAAATTATTGAATATTA
>NW_016809119.1:250935-259566 GCF_001698545.2 Rhinopithecus bieti | reverse complement strand
TGTTAATAATATTATGATTAATTATAATAAGGAGTAATTTTGACTTTCAAGTCTGAAATAATAAGACTTGAAAGTTGAAATTACTCCTTGATCCATGGGCTGCTAAATTGATGTTGTGTTATCAGACAACATTAATCTCACACATCTCCATCAGAGCTCTTGGTTGACCAAATGCATTGTCAATGAGCAGTAATATTTTTAAAGGAATATTTTTTTCTGAATAGTAGGGCTCAATAATGGACCTAAATATTCAGCAAACCATGCTGTACACAGAATAGCTTTCATTCAGGTTTTGTTGTTACATTTCTAGAACACAAGTAGAGTAGATTTAGCATAATTCTTAAGGGCCCTAGGATTTTTACAATGGTAAGTGAACATTGGCTTCAACTTAAAGTCACCAGCTGCATTAACCCCTAACGAGACAGAGTCAGCCTGTTCTTTGAAGCTTTGAAGACAAACATCAACTTCTCCTCTCTAGCTATGAAAGTCATAGATGGAATCTTTTTCCAATATAAGGCTGTTTCATCTACATTGAAAATCTGTTGTTTAGTGTAGCCACCTTCATCAATGATCTTAGCTAGATCTTCTGGATAACTTACTGCAGCTTCTCCATCAGCACTTGCTACTTTAGCTTGTACTTTTATGTTATAGATTTGGCTTCTTTCCTTAAACCTCAGCAACCAACCTCTGCTAGCTTCCAACTTTTCCTCTGCAGTTTCCTCACCCCTCTCAGCCTTCACAGAAGTGAAGAGAGTTAAGGTCTTGCTCTGGATTGGGCTTTGGCTTAAGGGAATGTTGTGGATAGTTTGATCTTCCATCCAGACCACTCAAACTTTCTCCATATCAGCAATTAGGCTGTTTTGCTTTCTTATCATCTGTGTGTTCGCTGGAGTAGCACTTTTAATTTCCTTCAGAAACTTTTCCCTTGCATTCCCAACTTGGCTAACTGGTGCAAGAGGCCTAGCTCTTGGCCTATCTCAGCTTTTGACATGCTTTCCTCACTAAGCTTAATCATTTCTAGCTTTTTATTTAAAGTGAGAGACACATGACTCTTCCTTTCTCCTGAACACATCGAGGCCATTGTGGGGTTGTTAATTGGTCTCATTTCAATATTGTTGTGTCTCGGAACAGGGAGACCCAAGGAGAGGGAGAGAGACGGGGAACAGCCAGTTGGGGGAGCAGTCAGAACACACATTTATCAGTTAAGTTCGATGTACCTTATGTGGGCAGTTTCTGGTGCGTCAAAACAATTTCGATAGTAACATCAAAGATCACAGATAATAGATATAGTGATAATGAAAAAGTTTGAAATGTGGCAAGAATTACCAAAATGTGACACTGAGACGTGAGGTGAGCACATGCTGTTGGAAAAATGACACCAACAGGTTTGCTCAACGTAGGGTTACCACAAACCTTCAATTTGTAAAAAAAAAAATACATATATTTACAAAGCACAATAAAGGAAGTGTGATAAAACAAGGCATGCCTGCACATCTTTCTTTCCCTTCCAAGTTCAGAACGAACTGAGAGGGAGACTGAGGAGTTGGCCAGATAGGGATCCAAATATCATCTTTCTTACCAGTAAAATCTAGATAAAAGCACATGACTTTTATCTGAGACCTGTTGGGCTTCGTAATACTTCCCCCGCTTCATTAACCATGTCCAGGCAGAGGTGTACACACAGTCACAGGCATCTTCTTCAGAGGCAGGCTTACTTCTTGACAGAAGAAGAGAGAAAGAGAAAGAAAGAAAAAGAGCCCAGAAGGGCGTGAGCTGAGCATACTCAGTCCCTTGAATTACTCTTACCAGCTGGATCCCACCTCCTGCCTCCCCCTCACCCTCAGGGATTAGTGAGAAAGGCAGAGAGCAGCTGGCAGTATTGCCTCATGGGGCTATTAGGGAGGGGTCTGGAGGCTCCTTCGAACATTCCCTGGTGTTTTTTTCTATTAACATACTAGAGTCGGACGCTTAGCCATGACTGCCCCCTCAAGGAAAGAGATGAGAAATTTATCAGTGTGAACCCCTCACATAAAACTAACTTCTGTTCTCTGGGATCAAGTTTACCCCCAGAACGATCTGAAATGTATATGGAGAGTTTTTTGTTAAATTCACACCAAGGCATATCTGTCTTCTAGGCTGCACATTCATTTTATCTAAATATTAAAATATCACAAATTTGTACATAAACCTCTCCCATCATCAAACTTCTAAGACAAAAGTAAAGTTCTGATCTAAAACCCCTTGTCCTTATAAATCACATTAAAATAAATTAGAATTAAAATTACATTCTAAATAAGATGCCAAAGCATCTTTATCCAATTTTAACCCTGCTTTGCTTGGGTAGAATAAGGATTTTCTTTTTTCTTGATGAGCATCGTAGCCTGAGTTCCCTCCCCTGAACTGGATGTGACTCCATTAGGTCTGCCAAACTTGAATCCATTCAACCTCAATTCTCGTTCGTTTCACTTTAGAAATAGTCCCAAAAGATAATAAAAGACACATTTATCACAATACCGGTTTTGGTTCCGTGAAATTTGATTGCACAAGCAAATCTCCAAGTCCTACAGCAGTTATATCTGCAGAAAATTGATGTACTTGGTCAGTCCAGAGTATTGACATAGTTGGGGAAACAAAACCATGTATCCATACCGTCTCCACTCTCTGGGGGGAGACATTTCTGTCTTTGTGTAAAGTTGTATGCTTGTGTTAGTGGTGACTCCAGGCACCAGATCTTAAGAAAATCCTGTACTCAACTATGGAAAGCTGATAAGAATATGAAGAAATGTTCCTTTCATCAGTATGCAGAAAAATAGAAATTTGAATAATATGCTGCCACTTGACACCCTTCAAATTAAGAAAAAATACAAAGTTGGGTACTGTGAAGTGCTGGCAAGGATGGGAAGAAATGGAAACTTCATGTTTGGCAGGTGGGTGTAACTGTGTTCATTGTGGAGGACAAGTTGACATTACTCAGTGAAGCTAACACTGCATACAGGGTATGCCCCAGAAATTTCACTCCTAATATTTATTCCATCAAAACTTCACCAAGCAGATATATGGCAGTGGTCATCCCAGCATTGTGAGTAATAGAAAGGAGTCAGAGTTGATATAGGTGTTCACCACTGAGAGAATGAATAAGCGAAATATGGTGGTTACATACGATGGAATATAGTGTAGCTGCCAGAAGCAATGGGCTATATTCACTTGCAGTTATATTATTAACTCTCAGGAAAAAAAAAAAAAGAGGAATAAATCAGAAAAGAAAGCAGTTTAGCACACAGTGCTACTCATTTTTCAAGGACACCCATCTATCTAAATAAATACACTGTGGGTAGATTGGAAGGATGTCTATTACATATGCTCAACTGAGAGCCAATGGGGAATGGTCTTGAGATGGGGATGATGGGGAAAATAACACAAAACAAGAGGGGTGCCCATGGATGTATGATGACCCTGTGCCATGGAATATAGTGTACAGCCAATTCAATTCCATGAACCCAGGGCCAGAGAGAGAGAGAGAGAGATTTGTGTCTAACACCAGCTTTTAACTTGGTTGGTGTAGGTGACCTCCTGTGTGGCTGATTTAAAGGATTCTAAACAGTCCAACATATGACAGAAAATCTTACTGTCACGTTATTAAAACTGTACCATTAGAGTCCATCCTTTAACAGTATGAGGGATTGAAAGGAGCATAGGCTGTGGAGTCAAGCACACCTGGGTTCAAATCTCAGCTCTGTTGTTTAATACATCTGTGACCTTGGGAAAATTATTTTGAGCCTTTATTTCCTCGTCTGCCAAGTGAGGATGATAATACACAGTCCTTGAGGTTTTTGTATGGTATTTAATGTGCCTAGCAACATAGAGGGTACTTAATAAATATTTCTTTCCTTTTCCCTTATCTTTTCTTCTCCCACATTCCCTTTTATCATTAGTCTTTACTGACAGCAAATCTCTAGAAATTCTTGGGATGGGAAATGAAAATGGCCAACATCTTTTATGGGCTTATGAGGTGCTAAGTTCTAAGTCAGAGCTGTCTAATAAAATATAATGGAAGCAACATGTAACTTCAAATTTCACAGTAAACATTTAAAACTGAAATAAAACAGGTAAGATTAATTTTAATAGCATATTTAATCCAATATATCCAAAACATTATCATTGCAACATGTAATCAATATAAAATTATAATGAGATAGCTCGCACTTTTTGTTATCAAGTCTTTGAAATCTAGTGTGTATTTTACACTTGCAGCACATCTGTGCAGACTGGCCACATGTCACGTGCCCAGTAGCCACATGCAGTGAGTGGCAACTGTATTGGACCGTGAAGTTCTGAGTTCTTTATATGTGTCAATTCTTTTAATTCTGATTTAACTTGGGTTCTCTGGAAAACAAAGCCCAAGGCAAGTATTATTTGCAATCCCAGGGCAGTGGGAGTAAAGGAGAAGGGAAGTGAGACAGATGCTTGGCCATGTAGGATGCCTGTTCAGAAAGCTGTACCTCAGAACTTTGTAAGGGAGCAAGAATTTGTCTGTTGTCCCACATCTTCCATTCCTCTTTGGTCAGTTTGCCCATGGGGAGCTAATTCCCTGCCCTTCTGGTTTGTGTCACCCAGCCCCTGCAGACAACCTCTGAATAGGCCACATGTCCCATTCTATGGCTTGGATCTGTATCCAAATGTGGGCATGAAGAGAGGATCCAGAGTCTCAGTAGGTCAGTTGGGTCAAGCCCAGACTCTGGAGCTGCTGGAACTCCCACCACTGAGAGGACAATCAAGACAATGTCAGAACTTGACAGTCGGCTAGGAGAGGCCAAGGCATCTGGCAATGTCAACAGTTGCAACATTGATGGCACCTACAGGTCTCCATAAGAGGCCAAGGGCTGAGGAGCTACAATGAGGCTGAGTGACTCTGAGGAGGCATGTAAAATGTGTGCAATTGAATTCTCACAACAACCTAATGAGATAGGGAACTGAAACATAGTGAGATTAGCACCTTGCCTAGGGTTACACATATAGTAAATGACAGAACTGGGATTCTAACTGGATGGTCTGACTCCAGGGTTTGCGCTCTTAATCACATGCTCACATAGGTCCTTAACCAGTTTGGCACAACCCAATAGGAATCAGATTTTTTGTTGAGAGAAGGTTTTGTCTTGGAAACTTTTAAAGACTGAAAAGGCTTAGGAGGAGAGATACATGTTGAAGCGTTCAAGAGGAAAATCTTGGCCCATCTGTGATTTTGCCAAGGATCTGACCACTCCCTATTTGCACAGGAATTCATGAATGATCCCTGACCTGAATTGGGGATATATACTGATCCCTTGCCTAGTGTTCCAGCCTCTCATCAGATTTGGTCAATTCTTCAATTTTTCTGAGCTGGTGCTGAATAGCAGGGAACTACCTTTCCTCTTGTTTGTGGATACACAGGAGGCCATATTCAATACTTTTAGGACCTACTTGAATACTATATTTAGATGGGTTGATGTGGTATATTTGGGGATTGGGGAGTTGATCAAGGAAGAGACAGTTTCATGAGAGGCAGTAACATGCAAACTTTATTTGGGCAGTGCTCAGACAAGGTTGCATAAGAGGGAAAGTTCCTCATAGCTGGAGTTTTTCCACAGACAGTGGCACAAGGCCACCACTCAGAAAGGAAATAGGGCAAGACACCTGAAGGAGTAGGGGAAATCAGAGAGGAGGATTACATGTCTAGGTAATATCACTCAACAGCAAGGTGAGGTTTCTCTGGATTAGAGAGCTCTGAAGGACATTAGCAGTTTGAGGTCTTATAGCTGGCTAGCAGATGTTGGTAATAGTTTATCTTATTTCTGGCTAGCAGATGTTGGGAATAGTTTCACAGTATATATGAAGTAGGTAGGCTCTAAGGCTAAAATTTTGTTCATTTTGGAATATATTTAAAGCAATTCGGTGTGTGAAAATTGGAGTTTGGCATCAGTGTGCTTTGGGATAATGGTCCTATCCTAGTGTAAGGAAGTAACCAACATGGGGGCCATTTTCATCTAATATACAGGGGCTGTCTCTGGCCCATTTATATAATAGTTGTACAGGAAACTTTCAATTCATTCATTCAGCTCTTCCATTGCCATAATGGTGTATTAGGATATGAACAAAGTTCTTAGGGCAACAAGAATCTAGAATTCCTGATAGAATGAGAATGAGATGCTTTTCAAATCAAACCACCACTTACTGTTCCATTTTCTTCTGGTACTTTCATTTGAATCAGAATGTCAGGCAGCAATGGATACCAAAGATAAGCTCTCCAACTCCACCACTTTGTAAATGAGAAAACGGAAACCCAACTAGGCAAAAGTCTTTCCCAAGGTCACACAGCTCATTGTGGAAGAAGAACAGACCCAAACACAGGTTTCCTGAATTTTTGCCCCATTTTATTTGAATATTTCCCCTGCCTTAATCACACCATTCAGCCCTGATGCATAAGTTTGCTGAGTGTCTCTCTCTCCAGTTAGGGAATGCTTTAGCGCATTTTCATGGAAGGAAGGTTCAACATGACTGTGTCTCTTTCTACGTCGAAAGGGTACCTTCAGGCACACGCCTGTGTAAGCAGACACCCCTGCCTGTCTGTGTCAGAACATCCTGCAAATGATCACATAGAAGGAGCCCTAGACCATAATAAAGTCCCTCTTCATTAATTTTAGTCATAAAATTGAAGAATCATATCATATGAAGGTATCTGTACTCAGAGCTCTATGAAATCTTTGCCAATGAGTTTCCCGTGTTACATCTTGATGCACTTTCCTACAAGAACTCTTAAAAATATTTTAGTAAATAGCAAATGTAACTAATAAATATTAGAAGCTTTGTGAGGAATATTCTAGCTTTGGTTAATAGATTTGCTGACTCAGTCTTGGAACACATTACCCATGGATTGAAGTTAACAAATAGGAAGGCTCTGTGTTAGTCTATTTGGGGGCCATTTGTGGTTTTATTATACTGTTGCCTTTATAAGGTTGTAGATGGATTATTTATACAAGACATGGGAATTTGTTCTTTTTCTGGTTTTAATTTTCCAAGAAATTGGAACATCTGTAACCCAACTTCAGTCAAGGATGCTGACTCAAAAGGTGAAGAAATCAAAGTCCAGTTTCACAATTAACGCGTCTCTGGTTAAATTTTAGTACTGTGAGTCCCTGTCATCATCTTTATTCTCTTCCCCTTTAGTTCTTCTTTTCTCACTACTCTTCCCATAAATAAAAGGTGAGAAAGAGAAAGACAAGAGTATTACTACTGATTAAAGGGCTGCTCGAAAAAGAATACTATAGACTGAATTTGGCTATGTTCAAAATTCTTGGTCAGCCAGACAGCTTGGTGTTCAAGACTGTCCACAGACTTTTATGGTTGATAGAAGTTAAAAATGTTTTTTGGCCCTCTCTAAATCCGTCCCTACAAAGAGTCATTGGCATTTTGCCTAAGAGTTCCTTGTCTTCTCTTTGTGTAGCACTTCATGTATATGTCAAAATATGATTACAGAGTTTTAATCCTTCCCACGATACCTTTGGCACTGGAGATGGAAACAAATCTTTCCCACTGCTTATCAGAATTGTTTAAAATAATCAAGAATTCAGAAATCAAAGTGCTTTGGATTGGATACAGAAGACATCATTTTGTTGAAGAGCATCAGCCTATTCTAAAAATGAGTTAGAAGTTTGCTTTAAACAATATGGTAAATCTACTTTTCTCTTCCTCAAAGCCTTACCATCTCCAGGAGAAATGAGAAAGTATGGCTCCCCATGCAGGGGCAATGGGATCTGGCAGTGAGTCTCCTGAATGTGTATGGTAGTGCAGAGACTAGGCCTGTGCTGATGCATTTTTATCCCCAGTGAAAAGCCCAACAGATCACGAGAGTGGGAAGGTGATAGAAGGAAGATGAGGAAATTGGGAAGTCATAAGAACTGTACTAGATGAAGGCATGAGCTCCTTATGGAGTAGATCTTACTCTATTAGTTGGGACTCCTGAGCTAGTAAATGAAGCGAACACTTGGTTTTCCCCATTGAGGCTCTTTCTTGTAAGTGGTAGAAAGAGAACCGGCCGGGCGCGGTGGCTCAAGCCTGTAATCCCAGCACTTTGGGAGGCCGAGACGGGCGGATCACGAGGTCAGGAGATCGAGACCATCCTGGCTAACACAGTGAAACCCCGTCTCTACTAAAAAAATACAAAAAACTAGCCGGGCGTGGTGGCGGGCACCTGTAGTCCCAGCTACTCGGGAGGCTGAGACAGGAGAATGGCGTGAACCCAGGAGGCGGAGCTTGCAGTGAGCTGAGATCCGGCCACTGCACTCCAGCCTGGGCGACAGAGCGAGACTCCGTCTCAAAAAAAAAAAAAGAAAGAGAACCTACCTGAACTAGACCCAAATATACATATATATATGTATATATACAAACTTAGCGGGGATAAAGAAGATTATCATCAACTGAGGAAAAGAAGAATAAGTCAACTGGGACAATTGGTTAACCATTTAATAAAAAGTAACCAGATTAGAGCTCATGATCTCACAGTTAATTGTCAAAAGAATTCCACATAGATTAAATAATTTTCTTTCTTTCTTTCTTTCTTTCTTTCTTTCTTTCTTTCTTTCTTTCTTTCTTTCTTTC
>NW_016809119.1:242243-247912 GCF_001698545.2 Rhinopithecus bieti | reverse complement strand
AAATTAATTGATAAGTGAATGAAAAGTTAAATAGGTTAATGAGCAGATAGTTTACTAAAAGAGAAATGCAAGTGGTCTTAATTAATACATACGATGCCCCTAAAATAGTGCCTGGTACATACTAAGCCCTCAACATATTTACTTATTGCTATTTTTATATTAACAGTTACTATTATTTTTAAATTAATAATAATAATTATCACCCAAACTAATAGTCAAATTTAAAGAGTGAGGAGATACCAATTTCTGCTTTTTAAATAAATCACAATGAAAAAAAATAAGATGATCAACATTTTGATGAGATGGGCACTTTTAAAGGTAGTTACCAAGTGATTTGACAAAACCAATTTGGATGAAAGCAAGTTAATTAGTATAACAAGTGATCAGATGATGATTTGTTCAAGAACAAATGCTGCTAGATGTGGGTTGTTGAGATAACGGTATTTGTACTGTGGAGGTGGTGCCTTTAAACTTTTTTCTTCAGGTTAAACTTGTTTCCTTACTTTTGTCCATTTTCCAAAGGTTTTCAGGGGGGTTATTTTTTAACTTTTACCTTTTTTCAGCAATTAATTTTCCATTCTATGTTTGTGACAAGGAAACAAATGTGTGACCATAGGAGATCAGTTGGAATATGTTAACTTTCTAACAGTAGGAGACCGGATGGGAAAAAAACTATTCAGAGCACATAAAGAGTTGAAAGGCTGCCCTGTGGTGTAGCAAAATTACCAAGACTAGGAAAAGCAGTGACTAGCAGTAGACATTTTCAGCAACATTGCTGTTTAACCAGATGATTATGTTGAACAATTTGCTTTTGGCCACAATGTCTTAACCTTTACACCTATAATTTCACTATGAAGGAAAAAAATAGAAATGTAATCAAAGATTTATGTGCAAATAGATTCGTCAAAAGTTAACAATGACACACAAAACCCCATAAAACACAATGTCCAACATTAGGGGAGTTGTCCAAAATTGGGGTGCGTGTCTAGGAACAAGTAGAAACACTGTTTCTTTCTCTTAAAGGATATTGGAGATTGGCACTCATTAATATGGCTACTTAGAGTAATTTCCTTAAGCAACATATTATAGTAAGATTGACAATTGGAGTGCATTTCCTGAAAATAACTAAATCATAAAGAGCTTTTGAATAGCTCCCCAAAGAATTGTGAATGCATTTATTACAGGTCTGACACATGACACTACATTGCTGCCACTTGCTTTTACGGAAAGTCTAAGATGGCGGTAAAACAGCAGCATTTGGGAATCAATGGGTAGCAGTTATCTGTCAAAGGAGCAGTGGCAAAATTCAAGATACTTCCTTTGCCACACTCATAACATAGCAGCATAGCATGCTGCATTCTTTTTTGGGGGGAGATGTTTTAAGCCACACAGCTTCCATGTGGAAGTGATTTCATCTCCTAATTAAGATCATATATATGAATAAAAGCAGAGGAAGGAAGCCAGCTTGACAAGGGTATCCTACCAAAAGCCAGGGTAAATGGGAAGTCTTTGAAGGCCATAAGATGAAGGTAGTTGGAGTTTGGAAGGAAGTGGTTTTATAGACCATGTTTTGTCTTGGTTGTTTTGTGGTCATTATTGGAGTGGTGTCTGAGACTCATTATGGGTTTGGTTCTGACATATTTATAGGGAAAGAGAGACAAGGCTTTCCTGGATTTGGTAGCAGCCTTGTTGTAGGTTAGCCAAAATTTACCCTTAACCTCTTATGAAGAATTGAATTACTTACCTTCTAGAAATATTCCCTGCATAATATTTGAACCATAATATTTTAAGCCATTAGGCTTTTGAAATATAGGCTAAAACTTTAAAGGAAAGTTTCCTAAATACTTTCGACACAGGATTGTGAAATGGAAAGAAAGAAGAAGAGGGAAGAGCTTTGGATTTTAGTGCCTCTGCAGGCATTATTAANCTCCCTCCTCTTCCTCCTCCTCCTCTTCTTCTTCTTCTTCTTCTTCCTCCTCCTCCTCCTCCCCCCTCCTCCTCTCTTTTTCTTCCTCCTCCTTTTCCTCCTTCTCCCCCCTCCTTCTTCCTCTTCTTCTTCTTCTTCTTCTTCCTCCTCCTCCTCCTCCTCCTCCTTCTCCTCCTCCTCCCTCTTCTCCTTCTTCTTCTCCTTCTCCTCCTTCTCCTCCTCCTTCTTCCTCCTCCTTCTTCTCTCTCCTTCCTCCTCCTCCTTCTCTCTCCTTCCTCTTCCTCCTCCTTCTTCTTTCTCCTTCATCTTCCTCCTCCTCCTCCTTCCTCCTCCTCCTTTTTCCTTCCTTCTCCTCCTTTCTCCTTCCTCCTCCTCCTTTCTCCTTCCTTCTCCTTTCTCCTTTGTCGTCCTCCTCCTCCTTCCTCCTCCTTCTTTCTCCTTCCTCCTCCTTCTTTCTTCTTCCTCCTCCTCCTTCTCCTTCCTCCTCCTCCTTCTCCTTCCTCCTCCTCCTTTCTCCTTCCTCCTCCTCCTTCTTTCTCCTTTGTCCTCCTCCTCCTCTGTCTTCCTTCTCCTCCTCCTCCTCCTCCTTCTTCTTCTTCATCTTCATCTTCATCTTCATCTTCTTCTTTTCTTTTCTTTCTTTGGTTCCTTCTTCATGTTAGCTCTTCCTCTCCGTGGCTTGATTGCTTTGTCTTTCTCCACAGCCTCTCTTTCTTTGGCTTCTGAGATGATACATTCTCGTGTCTCTGGTTGCTCTTCGCTCCTTCTCAGTTTCCTTTCTCCAGGTGACACTGTTTTCTTGGCCAGACCCTTAAACACTTGGGTTCCCTGGATCTCAGTCCTGAGTCTTCTCTCTCATTGAGCATCTGCCTAAGTGAGCTTATTTATTTCATGGATTTAGATACCATGTATAGTCTGACAATTCCACATTTCTGTTCACAGTACAAGCCTCCCCTTTGAGCTCTATGTAGATTCATATCTGCAACTACCAACTTGACATCTCCATTTGCATGGTGCCCAGGCACATCAAATTTAAAACAGCAAAAGTTGAAGTCTTGTTCTCCCCACCCTCACCTGTCTTGACAGCAAACAAACAACTTGTTTCTCTTCCAGTCTTCTCCATCTTAATAAATAGAACTGTCACTCATTGCTCAAAGCAGAAACATGGTGATCATCCTTATACCCACTGCATCCAGTCCCTCAGCAAAACCTTTCTATCTCCAAATATATTATTTCAAATCTACCTGTTTCTCTCCCATCCCTTTCTGGCCCACTCCAGCATCCTCTTCAGGAGTCTCCTCTCCTCTATTCTTACTCCCTTCCAGTTGTTTATATAGTAGCTTAAGACATCTCTTTAAGATGGAAATTGGATCTGGTTGTTCTTCAGTGTGTTCTCATTGTATTTTAAAGAAATCTGAAATGCCATACTATGGTCTATATCTGATCGAATCTTTCCTTTCTAATGTCATTCTCTCCAGCAACCACTTTGTGTCTGCCATGTTGCTCTCCTCTCAGTTACTGAATACTTTAAGCTCTTTGTGGATTCATGGCCTTCACACATGCTGTTCTCTTTTTTCTGCCCAGAAATCTCTTACCCTCAACTCTTCTTATTCAAGTCTCCATTTTAACGTAATCTCCCTAGCGAGGACTTCCCTTACTCTCCTCATTTTATTTTCTCTCTCTGCATTCCATTTATTTCTTTTCTAGCAAGTACCACATTTTAAAGTTTTATATTTAATTTGCTAAATTATCTTTTCACTAGAAAGCAATACTTCACAAGGGTTGTGCAGAACTGTTATTCAGCAATATATATGACTACACATTATAGATTCTCAAAGAATATTTTTTGAATGAGGAAATTAATTGATAAGTGAATGAAAAGTTAAATAGGTTAATGAGCAGATAGTTTACTAAAAGAGAAATGCAAGTGGTCTTAATTAATACATACGATGCCCCTAAAATAGTGCCTGGTACATACTAAGCCCTCAACATATTTACTTATTGCTATTTTTATATTAACAGTTACTATTATTTTTAAATTAATAATAATAATTATCACCCAAACTAATAGTCAAATTTAAAGAGTGAGGAGATACCAATTTCTGCTTTTTAAATAAATCACAATGAAAAAAAATAAGATGATCAACATTTTGATGAGATGGGCACTTTTTAAAGGTAGTTACCAAGTGATTTGACAAAACCAATTTGGATGAAAGCAAGTTAATTAGTATAACAAGTGATCAGATGATGATTTGTTCAAGAACAAATGCTGCTAGATGTGGGTTGTTGAGATAACGGTATTTGTACTGTGGAGGTGGTGCCTTTAAACTTTTTTCTTCAGGTTAAACTTGTTTCCTTACTTTTTGTCCATTTTCCAAAGGTTTTCAGGGGGGTTATTTTTTAACTTTTACCTTTTTTCAGCAATTAATTTTTCCATTCTATGTTTGTGACAAGGAAACAAATGTGTGACCATAGGAGATCAGTTGGAATATGTTAACTTTCTAACAGTAGGAGACCGGATGGGAAAAAAACTATTCAGAGCACATAAAGAGTTGAAAGGCTGCCCTGTGGTGTAGCAAAATTACCAAGACTAGGAAAAGCAGTGACTAGCAGTAGACATTTTCAGCAACATTGCTGTTTAACCAGATGATTATGTTGAACAATTTGCTTTTGGCCACAATGTCTTAACCTTTACACCTATAATTTCACTATGAAGGAAAAAAATAGAAATGTAATCAAAGATTTATGTGCAAATAGATTCGTCAAAAGTTAACAATGACACACAAAAACCCCATAAAACACAATGTCCAACATTAGGGGAGTTGTCCAAAATTGGGGTGCGTGTCTAGGAACAAGTAGAAACACTGTTTCTTTCTCTTAAAGGATATTGGAGATTGGCACTCATTAATATGGCTACTTAGAGTAATTTCCTTAAGCAACATATTATAGTAAGATTGACAATTGGAGTGCATTTCCTGAAAAATAACTAAATCATAAAGAGCTTTTGAATAGCTCCCCCAAAGAATTGTGAATGCATTTATTACAGGTCTGACACATGACACTACATTGCTGCCACTTGCTTTTACGGAAAGTCTAAGATGGCGGTAAAAACAGCAGCATTTGGGAATCAATGGGTAGCAGTTATCTGTCAAAGGAGCAGTGGCAAAATTCAAGATACTTCCTTTGCCACACTCATAACATAGCAGCATAGCATGCTGCATTCTTTTTTGGGGGGAGATGTTTTTAAGCCACACAGCTTCCATGTGGAAGTGATTTCATCTCCTAATTAAGATCATATATATGAATAAAAGCAGAGGAAGGAAGCCAGCTTGACAAGGGTATCCTACCAAAAGCCAGGGTAAATGGGAAGTCTTTGAAGGCCATAAGATGAAGGTAGTTGGAGTTTGGAAGGAAGTGGTTTTATAGACCATGTTTTGTCTTGGTTGTTTTGTGGTCATTATTGGAGTGGTGTCTGAGACTCATTATGGGTTTGGTTCTGACATATTTATAGGGAAAGAGAGACAAGGCTTTCCTGGATTTGGTAGCAGCCTTGTTGTAGGTTAGCCAAAATTTACCCTTAACCTCTTATGAAGAATTGAATTACTTACCTTCTAGAAATATTCCCTGCATAATATTTGAACCATAATATTTTAAGCCATTAGGCTTTTGAAATATAGGCTAAAACTTTAAAGGAAAGTTTCCTAAATACTTTCGACACAGGATTGTGAAATGGAAAGAAAGA
>NW_016809119.1:227540-241516 GCF_001698545.2 Rhinopithecus bieti | reverse complement strand
TCAAAAAATATATATGTATATGTATACATACATACACCTACACATACACTTATAGGAACATCTTCCAAATTGAGTTTTGTCTCATTATAGATTATTTTAAATAGAATAATATACATTCAGTTTTGGAGGCTTTGGGGTAGTTTATTATTCAAGACATATGTTATATTAACACCCTCAATGATCCAATTCCCAATAGGAAAAGAATACTAGAATTGGAATTCTGTTTTAGGTTAAAGATGTTGTAAAAAACATCTGCAGAATGAATTAAAATTTCCTCTTAGACTTTTTCACACTGTGAGACAACAGAATTTATTTTGTGGCTTTATTCAAGTCTCTGATTGGTTTCTGTTTAAAATTTTTGAGATGAATACATAAATGAACATAGAACGTTCTGTGTGAGTGTGAATACACCTGCATGTGTGCTTGTGCCTGTGTAGTTGCAGTCTTAGAGAGGTAGCTACTATTTTTTGAACAATACGGATTAGGTTGAGAAGCAAGGGACAGGAAGAAGGAAAAACAGCCAGCCAGGAGGGCAGACTGATGACTGAAGTTGAGGGCAAGAATACAGCGAGTTAACCAGAGCTTTCCCACCAACTCTCCACAGCTCTAGTTGCCTTCCCTCACCCCAGCCACATTCTCACTTCTCTTTAGCTCTAGTCTGAGAAATTGGAAGGGAATTTTAAAAATTAGAGTGTGGAGGAAAACATTACTTTTCTGAATCAGAATTTCAGAACCAGAAATAGACTTAAACAACAGCAAGTACCCTCGCAAAATTTTCAGATGAGCGAATTAACCCAGAAGAAGAAAAGTGTTCCATTGGTCAGCAGAAAAAGCAGTACCTCTGGTTGGGCACAGTGGCTCACACCTATAATCCCAACACTTTGGGAGGCCGAGGCAAGTAGATGGCTTGAGCCCAGGAGTCTGAAACCAGCCTGGGCAGCATGGCAAAACCCCATCTCTACAAGAAAATTTAAAAAAGAAAGCAAGAAAAGAAAGAAGGAAGAGAGAGAGAGAGAGAAAGAGAAGAAAATAAAAGAAAGCAAAGCAAAGAAAAGGCAATACAGCATAAAAGACTCCTGACTTCCAGATCAAGATTATTTTTATGGCCACATTCTAGGAGAGTACTAGCAAAAATTAAAGCAAGAACCTTTTTGTGATGAATTTCTTCTCTGTTGGAAGGGATACTTTATCTGCCACTGCGGCAGAGGTTGAGAAAGATGCTTAAACCAAACAGCGATCTTCATCTGAAGGACAGCGAAATATTGCCTGAACAGAGGAGTCATTTGATATTGTATGAAGTTTACCCTTGATCTTTTTAGAGGTAATTTTAGAAGTCCTCATCAGACAAAACCAGCCCCTTTCCAGATGGTGCCTTGTACACCTAATGATCCTAGAGAGTCAGATCCTGTGTCCCTTGTGTGCTGCCCTTCTTATGTGTGTTTCAAGCTCTTCTGATTGATTGTGAATCCTTGGCCTCAGGTTGCACTTGATGTCACAGGTCTTTCTGGTTTCATTTACGTACGCACAGGGGAATTTGCTTTTCTATTCTTTGAAGCTGTGTTAATGCAGCTTGACCTTCTAAGCCATGCAAAACTCTACCAGACCATTTTAAACCCCGAAGCTTCAATAGGAGACATTCAGAGGAAAGGAAAAAAATCTTTTGATAGTCAACATTATTCACGATTCTTTATTTCAAAATTTAATGTACAGACATATATTTTGACCATACCAGATTCACCTGTCCTGAAGAGATGCATTTTGCTACATGTAGGTAAAGATGTTGATGAATACCCCATATATATATGTATACATACACACACACACTTGTGTGTGTGTATATATGTATGTTAAATCCCATGTATAGTAATATGCTTATTGACAGTATATAGAATAGTAATACAGTTATTGACAGTATATATATATGTGTGTGTGTGTGTACTGTACTTCATATATACCTTCATATTACATGTATCTACTGTCAGTAACTGTATTACTATACATGGAGTTTTCCATTATGAAACACCATTTGATAAATATTTATTGAACACCTAGTATTTGACAGACATAATGGGTTGGCCCTGAGAATTCAGTGGTAACAAAGGCAGAAATGTTCACGTCCTCTTGGAACTTGCATCATTATTCTCCACAAAATTATGCCTTTATCAAGGAGAGTAAATAATTCTGGGCTCCAGATTCTTTTTGTCTAAAAATGCATGTATTTAATGAATGTAATCTTTTAATTAACATGTAACGTATACACAGAGAAGTACACAGATCAAGTATACAGCTCAAAGAATGTTTACCAAGTAAACACACTCATAAAAGCAGCAGCCAGGTTAAGAAACAGAACATTACCAGCCCCCAGAAACCCCTTTAAAATCCTTTTCTAGTTACTCACCTTCCCAAGGTAACTAATTTTCTGACTTCTCACACCATAAATTAATTTTGGCTTGTTTTGAACTTTGTAGAAATGGAATCATACGGTGTGTGATCTTCTGTGTCTGTCTTCATTTGGTCAATATTATGCCTGTGAAATTCACCTCAGTTATTGCATGTATTGAGTTCATTCATTCTCCTTGGTGTATAGTATTCCACTGTATATTACATTTCATTTATCCATTCTATTATTAAAGACATTTGGGCTATTTCCAGTTTGGGGCTATTATCAGTTCTGTCACTATTAAGGTACTTGTGCCTGTCTTTAGGTGACTGTTAGGTATACACCTATGAGTTGGAATATTGGGTCATAGATTATGCATATATTCATCTGTACTACACACGGCCAAGCAGCTTCCCAAAGTGTTTATACCAAGTTATAGTCCCACCGTCAGTGTATGAAAATTCCAGTTACTACACATCCATGTCAAGCTTAAGATTATGTGCTTTTTCATTTTCATGTGCATTTTAAGTTTAAAAAGTAGACTAGAACCACTGGAGCTTTGTGATAAACAATGAGACATCGTAAAGTTTGTAGCTACATTTCTAATCCCTTGAATTTTAGTCTATGTCAATGATTCAGGATGATATTATATTAAATTAGAAACTCTGCTTAACTCTTGATGGAATAAAAGTTACTGTTTACAATGGAAAATCCTGCAAAAGTTTGCCTTTCTTACATTTGGAGTTGTGGCTTTTCAAGCAAGCATTGTCAGACCATTTTGTTAGCCAGAGGGCCAAGTAAGAAAAAATAAAAAATATGTACAGGTCACATTTTAAAATTTCAAAATGGAAATGGCTTTCTTGAGACATGGGGAGGGAACATACATTTGGTTGTGGGATAACCTACCATATCAAGTGGAAGACTGGAGGTGGGAAAGTTGGAGCCACTATTGGCCAGTAAAATGTTACTATTGGACCGTATTTGAGAACTGGCTGTAGGGAGACAGCTGTTATCCTGAAATTAACTTGTCAACCACACTGTAAAGCTAGGAGGGCTAACTTCCAGACCAAGACCATTAAGAGGGGCTGTTTTAGCAGCCCACCTCGGCTTTAACACTTCCCTAGGAGAAACTATAAATATAATGGATCCAGGCCCAGGCCTATTACAGAAGGGCTTGCTGAAGGAAAGAAGAACCTTATTCTTAGAAAAAAAACACTGATGGTTTCCTTTTCCTTTTCAGTCCAAGGTTTACACTCGCACACCAACCTTATATTTGGACTTCAAATTGGACCCAGGAGCAAAACATTCCCAACCTATTCCTAAAGGTATGATGGATTCTGGGGTTTAGTAGTCATGTCAGGAAAAAAAACAAAAACCAGCAAAGGGCTGTTTTCTCTGGAATGTACTTGTTTCTGAAACTCAGCACAGAGTTCTATGAACTCTGTTTATGTTTAATTGTGTTTAAATTGACAAATACTGCTGGGACCTTTCAAGTTAAGAAAATCAGGAAGAGGCCGGGCGTGGTGGCTCACGCCTGTAATCCCAGCACTTTGGGAGGCTGAGGCGGGTGGATCACGAGGTGAGGAGATCGAGACCATCCTGGCTAACACAGTGAAACCCCGTCTCTACTAAAAATACAAAAACTAGCTGGGTATGGTGGCGCACGCCTGTAGTTCCAACTACTCGGGAGGCTGAGGCAGAAGAATCGCTTGAACCCGGGAGGCGGAGGTTGCAGTGAGCCGAGATCGCGCCACTGCACTCCAGCCTGGGAGACACAGCGAGACTCCATCTCAAATAAAAAAAAAAAAAAAAAAAAAACCAGGAAGAACTCACAGTATGTTAGGGCCAGACCTTGTGGGCCATACCCCTCGATTTACAGATGTGGAAGGCCTAAAAGATTGGTCACTTGCTCAAGGCCACCCAAACACTTACTGGATGAGGTAGGGCAAGGAAAATACCTCTGTCTCCTAACTTTCCAGTTCGTGTTGACTCACGGTGTTCCTGAAGGCAAATTCGGACCTGTGTTACTTATACACAAGTGCACACTTGATTGAGATACAGGTTTTGCTTGATATAGGTTACATAACATAACCTTATTATGTAAAGGTTACCTATAGATTGACATTTGCATCCAAAGAATAATTAGAAAATTCCCAAGTATTTAAGGCCGATTTTGTTCTTTTTTTTTTTTTTAATTCTGGCTAATTTTTATAATTTTATTTATTTTTTCTGTAGACATGGGGTCTCACTCTGTTACCCAGGCCAAAGTGCAGTGGCATGATCATAGCTCACTGCAGCCTTGAACTCCTGGGCTTAAGTGATCCTCTTGCCTCAGTCTCCCAAGTAACTGAGACTACAGATGTGTGCCACTATGCCCAGCCAATTTTTTAATTCTTTTGTAGAGACGGGGGTTTCACCACGTTGCCCAGGCTGGTCTCAGATTCCTGGCCTTAAGTGATGCTCCTGTCTTGGCCTCCCAAAGCATTGGGATTTCAGGCATGAACCATTGTGTCTGCTCTATTTTTAAATAATTTTATTTTTTTATTAACACACAATAGATGTACATATTTTCAGGGTACATGTGATAATTTAATACATTCACATTATTTGTAAAGATCAAGTCAGTATAATTAGGATATTCATTACCTTAAATATTTGTCTTTTCTTTGTTCTAGAAACATTTGAATTATTCTTTTCTAGCTGTTTGGAAATATACAAAGATTGTTGTAAACAATAGTCATCCTACTGATCTATCAAACACCAGATCTTATTTCTTCTATCAAATTGTATATTTGTACTCATTAATCAATTCTCTTTATCCCTCCCAGACCCCTACCCTTCGTGTCCTCTAGTAACCATCAGTCTTCATGAGATCTTTATGAGATCCACATTTTTACTCCCATATAAGAGTGAGAATGTGCGATATTTGTCTTTCTGTGCCTGGCTTATTTAACTGAATGTCCTCTCCAGGTTGCTGCAGATGACAGGATTTCATTCTTTTTACAGCTGAATAATATTTCATTGTGTATTTATATCACATTTTCTTTATCCATTCATCTGTTACTGGGCACTTAGGTTGATTCTACGTTTTGTCCATTTATTGTCCATTTATTGTGAATAATGCTGCAATAAACATGGGAGTGCAGGTATTTCTTTGATATATTGATTTTTTTTTCTTTTAAATATGTACCCAGCAGTTGAATTGCTGGATTATATGGTAGTTCTATTTTTAGTTTTTTTTGAGGAACCATATTGCTTTCCATAATGGTTGTACTAATTTACATTCTCACTGACTGTATACAAGGGTTCCCCTTTCTCCACATCCTCACCAGCATGTGTTATTCCCTTTTTGATAACAGCCATTTTAACTGGGGTGAGATGATGTCTCGTTGTGGTTTTGATTTGCATTTCTCTGATGATTAGTGATGTTGAGCATTTTTTTCATACACCTATTGTCCATTTGTATGTCTTCTTTTGAGAAATGTCTATTCCGAGTTTTTGCCCATTTTAAAATTGGATTTCTTTTTGCTATTGAATTGTTGAGCTCCTTACATATTCTCATTATTTATGCCTTGTCAGATGGGTAGTTTGCAGATATTTTCTCCCATTCTATGAGTTGTCTCTTCACTTATTATTATTATTATTGTTATTATTATTTGAGACAGAGTCTTGCTCTGTCACCCAGGCTGGAGTACAGTGGCGTGATCTCAGCTCACTGCAACCTCCGCCTCCTGGGCTCAAGCAGTTCTCCTGCCTCAGCCTCCCAGGTAGCTGGGATTACAGGTGTGTGCCAACTGGCTAATTTTTGTATTTTTAGTAGAGATGTGGTTTAATGTTGGCCAGGCTGGTCTTGAACTCCTGGCCTCAAGTGATCTGCCTGCCTTGGCCTCCCAAAGTGCTGGGATTACAGGCGTGAGCCACCACACCCAGCCTCATCTTATTGATTGTTTCCTTTGCTGTGCAGAAGCTTTTGAGCTTGATATAACATCATTTGTCTATTTTTGCTTTGGTTGCTTGTGCTTTTGAGGTCTTACACAAAATATCTTTGTCCAGTCCAATGTCCTGGAGATTTTCCCCAATGTTTACTTTTAGAAGTTTCATATTTTGAAGTCTTAAATTTAAGTCTTTAATTCATTTTGATTTGATTTTTGTTTATGGCAAGAGATAGGGGTCTAATTTCATTCTTCAGCATATGAATATCCAGTTTTCCCAGCACCATTTATTGAAAAGACTGTCTATTCCTCAGTTCTTAGCACTTCTGTCAAAAATGAGTTCCATTGGTCTATGTGTCTGTTTTTATGCCAATACCATGCTGATTTGGTTGTTATAGCTCTGTAGTATAATTTGAAGTCAGGCAGTGTGATGCCTCCAGCTTTGTTCATTTTGCTCAGCATTGCTTTGGCTATTTGGGGTCTTCTGTGGTTCCATATAAGTTTTAGTATTCATTTCTGTGAATGGGATTGGCATTTTGATGGGGATTGCATTGAATCTGTAAATTGCTTTGGGTAGTATTGCCATTTTAGTGATATTAATTCTTCCAATCTGTGAGCACAGAATAGCTTTCAATTTTTTTGTGTCCTTTTCAATTTCTATCATCAGTGTTTTATAGTTTTCCTTGTATAGACTTTTCACTTCTTTGGTTGATTCTCAGGTATTTTATAATCTTTCTTTGTAACCATTGTAAATAGGATTGCTTTCTTGATTTTTTTTTTCCGATTGTTCACTGTTGGTGTATATAAATGCTACTAATTTTTGTATGTTGATTTCATATCCTGCAACTTTACCAAATTTGTTTATTAGTTTTAATGGTTTTTTTTTTTTTGGTGGAGTCTTTAAGTTTTTCTTAGTATAAGATCATGTAATCTGTGAACAAGACTAGTTTGACTTCTTCCTTTTCTATTTGAATGCCCTTTATTTTTTTTTCTCTTGCCTAGTTGCTCTCACCAGGACTTCCAGTATTATGTTGAATAAAAGTGGTTAAAATGGGCATCTTTTTCTTGTTCCAGATCTTAGAGGAATTCAGTTATTCAATTGAATTCTTTCAATTTTTTCTCATTCAATATGGTGATAGCTGTGGGTTTGTCATAATAAGGCCTTTATTATTTTGAGGCACGTTGATTCTATACCCAGTTTGTTAAAGGTTTTTGTCATAAAGAGATGTTGAATTTTATTGAATGCTTTTTCAGCATCTATTGAAATAATCAGGTTTTTTCTTCTTGATTCTGTTAATGTGATGTGTCGCATTTATTGGTTTGTGTGTGTTGAAACATCCTTGCATCTTTGGGATGAATCACACTTGATCATGGTGAACAATCATTTTAAGGTGCTGTTGAATTCAGTTTGCTAGTATTTTGTTGAGAGTTTTTACATCTATGTTCATCAGAAATATTGACCTGTGGTTTTCTTTTTTTGTTGCGTTTTTGTCTGGTTTTGGTATCAGGGTAATGCTGGCATCATAGGATAAATTTGGAAGTACTCTCTCCTCTTCAGTCTCTTTGAAGAGTTTCAGTAGGATTGGTATTAATTTGTCTTTAAATGTTTGGTAGAATTCAGCAGTGAGGCCATCAGATCTTGGGCTTTTTTTTTTTTTTTTTAATGGGAGACTTATTATGGCTTCTATCTCATTACTAGTTATTGCTTTGTTGAAGTTTTCTATTTCTTCATGGTTCAATCTTGGTAGGTTGTATGTATCCAGGAATTTATCCATTTTTTCTAGGTTTTCCAATTTCTTGGCATATAGTTCTTCATAGTAGTCTCTAATGATTCTTTGTATTTCTGTGGTCTCAGTTATTGTGTCTTCTTTTTCATTTCTGATTTTATTTATCTGAGTCTTCTCTCATTTATTCTTAGTCCAGCTAAAGGTTTGTCAATTTTATTTATCTTTTCAAAAAACCAACTTTTCATTTCATTGATCTTTTGTATTTTTTTTGTCTCAATTTCATTTACTTCTACTCTGATCTTTATTATTTCTTTCCTTCTACTAATTGTGGATTCCATTCTGGCTATTTAAGTACAGAAAAATTTTAGATTAATTCGCTTAAACATAAGCCTTCACTATGCATGATTTTTATAACAATAAGTATACGTGTATGTGCTTTAACCTTTCAGTGCAGTGCTTTTATATTTTACTTTTGAGTTGTTTTCCTCCAATCCCTTGTCCTCCCTTATCTATGTCCAGTACCCTTGCTATATAGATCACAGGTATATCCTTGAATTGTATCTTGCTGTATTTTTCTCCACACTTATTTTTCTACATATATGTGCATTCAAATATTATATGCAGATATCAGGTTATTTTGTCATTTTACTAAAATGGAATCGTAGCTACTCTTTTACATCCTGTTTATTTGACTGAAAAAATACCCCATGGAAATCCTTCCCAATTTACTTATATAGCTCCTTTTGTTTTGTTTTGTTTTGTGTTGTTTAAGAGACAGGGTTTCTCTGTGTCACCCAGGCTGGAGTGAAGTGGCACAATTATATCTCACTGCAACCTCGAACTCCTGTGCTCAAGAGGTCTTCCCACCCCAGCCTCCCAAGTAGCCAGGACTACAGGCTCTCATCATTAATGGTAGCTTCTTTTAACGGTGATATTCTACATCATCGAAATACATGCTATGATGAATTTAGCTATTTTCTATCAATGAGAATTCACTTTGTTCCTAGCGCTTGGCTACAGCTAACTGGTCTGCAATGAATACCCTTGTGTATCTGCCTTCCCATGTGGAAATTTCTTTTGATGGCACAGGTTTCCTGGGATGGTCACCAGGTCTGTGCATGCTTAGTTTTAAAAGACATTGTCAGGTTGCAATCCAAAGAGGCAGTCACACTTTCTATTAACACTATATAGAATACCAGTTTCTCCATGATCCCACTAGCAGGAAGTCTATGGTTCATGTTCATTTTTGCTCTGCTCTCAGACATCACCTTATATTGCCTCCTGAGAGAATGTATATCTGTCAGTTTACAAAGGTGTATTTGCATTTTATTTTGTCATCATGAATTTTAAACCTGAGATTTGTTTTCAAACACGTTTTGTTGTTGTTGTTGTTGTTGTCGTTGTTGTTTTGAGATGAAGTCTTGCTCTGTCACGCAGGCTGAAGTGCAGTGGTGTGATCTCGGCTCACTGCAACCTCTGCCTCCCAGGTTCAAGTGATTCTCCTGCCTCAGCCTCCCGAGTACCTGAGACTACAGGCTCATGCCACCATGCCTGGCTAATTTTTGTATTTTTAGTAGCAACGGGGTTTGACCATGTTGTCCACGCTGGTCTTGAACTCCTGACCTCAGGTGATCTGCCCACCTTGGCCTCCCAAAGTTGGGATTACAGGTGTGAGCCACTGCGCCCAGCCTCAAACACATTTTTTTGTTTGTTTGTTTGACATGGAGTTTCGCTCTTGTCGCCCAGGCTAGAGTGCAATGGCACGATCTCAGCTCACTGCAACCTCTGCCTCCCGAGTTCAAGTGATTCTCCTGCCTCAGCCTCCCAAGTAGTTGAGATTACAGGTACCCACCACCACACCCAGCTAATTTTGTATTTTAGTAGAGATGGGGTTTCACCATGTTGGCCAGGCTGGTCTCGAGCTACTGACCTCAGGTGATCCACCCGCCTCGGCCTCCCAAAGCGCTGGGATTACAGTCATGAACCACCACACCTGGCCTCAAAATATTTTATAGGGATACAACAGGAAATAGCTTAGAAATGCACATTTAGCACTGAGCGTCTGTAAACCCACTTTAAACAAGAGTGTTATGAACCCAGCTATGAAGCAAAAGATCCTTTCTTTTCCAATACATCACTTTTAGTTATAGTGTTCTCTCTTTCTCAGTCTGTCTGTACCTCTCTCTCTCCCTCCCTCCCCTATGTCTCTCTCTTTCACACACACACACACACACACACACACACACACACACACACACTCATCCATGCTTCCACTGCATTAGGTGACAAATACAAAGTTTGAAGTTTCTCTGTTTAGTGCCAAATAATTCAAGTATTATAAAGTACTCATTATTTGCAGCTTTGATAGTCCTGGCTGCCTGTCATGAGATATACTGGATGGTAAAATTCTACTGTATAAATTTTATTATGAAGTAATTCAAATCAAGGTCTTTTTTCCCCACCTTTCCAGGTCAAATTCCATCACAAACTCCAAGGACTGTCTAAATTCTTTTTATTTGGGTGCTTTGTTGTATCAAATATTTTGTGAAACGTGTAGGCCATTGGCTGGGTCCTGGACGTGTTTTGTTTATAGTATTTTGATTGTTTTGTTACTCATGGTGAAGGGATTTGACATGGATATCTGGGTTATGTTTGGCTTTTGGCATAAGCTTTTCAGTGTAACTAATTTAATGTTGACTTGGTTGTATCATTACCAGACTAATTGGATAGGAATAGAAGCATACACTGCTACCATCCCATCCCTGATACTGGGAAAATGCATATATCCCAAGGGAAATACAGTTAAGGGAGACTGAACACGTTTCTTATGAATCAGACTAGGTTTTATCTGAATTCCTCCCCATAAATACTATTTGAATCCATTTTTACCATCTCTTTATTTCCTTCAGGCTAGGCACGTTTCTCTTGGGTTGTGCTAATCTTGCAGAAAACAGATGTTTCATGCAGTGATGATTTGGAAGGAAGTAGATATCAGGAATTGAGCCGGACAGTGCATCACTTACAAAGAATCTAATTTGTTGAGTCTCTGACAGTACCAGATTCCTTTCACATTGGCCACACATTTTTCGTATTAGCTCTTGGCTAAAATAAGACTAAGTAGTTTTTTAATGGTGACTTTTACCATCTCTTGCAAGGCACGAGGCAATCTGAATTTCCTTTTGCTGTAAACTGATATACAGATAACACTGTTTGTTACCATTAATTTTGAAGGACATGAATCTGTATTTCTAGGAAAACATAATCTTTTCCAAGAAACATGTGCCTTCTGGTCTTCATGTCCCCCTTGTCTTCTGACTGATTGTATCACAGTTTGGCCCTCAACAGCCACTCTGTTTATTTTCCTTTTTCTTTTACAGCACCTTTGCTTCTAGATACTTAAAGACAGGATCTGGAATGTTAAAAATGGAGAGCTGTTATGGGAAAAACTTGATTTTATGAACCTTTCTGCTTTTCCTCACCTTATAACTTTTCCTTTTGTACATTTCCTGATGTACAGTATATGTACATCAATAAACAAAATTTCTTTATAAACCATATGGCCTACCCCTCTGTGGTAGGCAAAATAATGTCCCCCCAAAGATGTCCACATCCCAGTTTCCAGAATCTGTGTATATGTTATGTTCCATGGCAAAAACGACTTTGCAGACGTGACTAAGTTAATGCTGCTGAGATAGGGAGATTAGCATGGTGATGCAGGTGGACCCAGTGTCATAATGAGAATCTAAATAAGAGAAACAGGGAGACGGGGAGTCAGAGTTAGAGAAGGACATGTGACAATAGAAGCAGAGGTCAGAGTGATTTGATTACTGGTTTTGAAAATGGAAGGTCCCACAAGCCAAGGACTAGTGGCAACCTCTAGAAGTTGAAAAAGGCAAGAAAACAAATTTCCCCCTACAGCCTCCAGGAAGAATGCAGTCCTTCTTGATTTTAGACTTATGAGGCTCATTTTGGGGCTTCTGACCTCAAGAACTGTAAGATAAAAGTTTTTGTTACTTTAAGGCACTAAGTTTTAGAGTAATTTGTTATAGCAGCAACAGGAAACTGATACACCCTTTTAAATGTTGTCAATATATTTTTTCTGTGTTTATGGGGAAAAAAAAGAAAAGGAGCTATATCTTCCTTGATTAAAAGTAGATTTTAATGCCATACATACAGTAGCTACTTGGTAAGTCACATTAGTATATATTTAAATAAGTCTTATTGTATTAATTATCTATATGCTGCATAACAAATTACCCCAAAACTTTGTGCCTTAGAACAACATGTATTGTCTTGCAATGTCTCACAACTTAGCTGTGTACTGTTACACGGCTGATCGAAGTGTCAGCTGGGGGCTGGGCGCTGCAGCTTACACCTGTAATCTTAATACTTTGGGAGGCTGAGGCGGGCAGATCACTCAAGGCCAAAAGTTTGAGACCAGCTTGGCCAACATGGCAAAACCCCACCTCTACCAAAATTACAAAAATTAGCCAGGCGTGGTCGTGCGGGCCTGTAGTCCCAGCTACTGGGGTGGTTGGGGTGGGGTGCAGGGGGGCGCTGAGGCATGAGAATTGTTTGAACCTGGGAGGCAGAGGTTGCAGTGAGCCAAGATCACCCACTGCACTCCAGCCTGGGTGGCAGAGCCAGACTCTGTCCCAGAAAAAATAAATAATTAAAGTGTCATCTGGGGCTGTGGTCATCTCAAGGCTTGACTGAGAAGGATGTGCTTCCAAGCTCACACTCACGTGGTTGTTGGCAGCATTCAGTTCCTCAAGGGTTGCTGGCTAGAGTCTGCTCTCTTGTTTTGGCCACAAGGGGCTCTATATAGAGCAGCTCACGACATGGCCGCTGAGTTCATCAGAAGGTGCAAGGATGAGCAAGATGGAAGCCAGAGACTTTATGTAACCTAATCTCAGAAGTGACATTGCATCAGTTTTGCTATATTCTGCTGGTTAGAAGCAAGACTCTAGCCACAGCCCATACGCAGAGAGAGGGAATTACATAGGGCAATACGGGAGGCAGGATCAGGCAGACGTCTTAAGAGTCGACCTCCACACTTATGATCTTGGTTGAAAGTACCACACATTTTTCCATATGGTCAATGACTCAAAACAAATAGTGATTTTTTTCTCTCTTGCATTTGTGACTTTTAAAATGACTTGAGTAAACCTCGAAAATGCATAGTGATTTTCCACAGGCTTCTTGCCTGTTTTTTCATAGTCATTCTCTACTTTTAAGGAGGATGCCCCAAACATGAATGATTCATGTGGAATTTTACATTTTGAGTCTTGTCATAGAGAGAAAAAGCCTATTTAATTCATCAGTAATTTTTTTGCAGAGCTCTCTACTTCCCAGCAGTACATTAGACTATTCAATCATGGTTCCCTTCATACTTAGAATATATACATAACAATTATGGATGTAAATCTATAGATCTTCAGAACAGTGATTAACATGAATCAGAGCCTGAAATATAAAATTATTCAGGAAGAAGTTTAACATCATTTACCTTTGACTGGGTTGTCTTTTTCATATTGATTTGTAAGAGCTCTTTATATATTCTGAATACTAGTCATTGTCAGTTATTTGTGTTGCAAATGTCTTTTCTGCCTTGTTTATTTTTTCACCTTTCTATACTATGTTTCTCTACTTTAATAAATAAAAATGCCTTAAATGTATCTATTGGCTCCTTAATGATTAGTACTTTCTGTGGCTTGTTTAATCATCTTTCCCTAACCCAAGATCATAAAAATGTACTCTCTATTATAAGTGCTTTGTTATTTTGCCTTTCATATTGATGTATTTATTTCACCTGGATTATTTTTAAATTATTTTTTAAATTGGTAAAATTGTATGTATTTGTCATGTACAACTTGGTGTTTTGAAGTATATATACACTGTGGAATGACTGAATTTAACTAATTAACATGCGTTACC
>NW_016809119.1:212026-226578 GCF_001698545.2 Rhinopithecus bieti | reverse complement strand
GTTCGAGACAAGCCTGGGCAACAAAGTGAGACTCTGTAATTTTAAAAAAAGACTTCTTTCTCTTAAAAACAGTTGGGTGTCCAAATACATCCTGAAGTAATCTTAGGGGTATTTATGGCTTTCCCTGCTAATTTCAGGTTTCTATTATTTTTTGAATATTTAATCCTTAAAATTCTGTATATTTTAGATCTTAATAGTCTATAAACTTGGCTTCAATCTAAGTTCGAATGCCTAAACTAGTTTCTGTTTTATAGTGCTAAATGGAATTTTATGATTATGTCTACATTATTTGAATTATTTTCTGATTTTTTTCTGAGCAATTAAAAACCAGTTGTGAATACTGTGTATCTGAAGAGGAGACAAGTTCTGTTCAGATAAAACCAAGAAATAGTAGTAGCTTGTATAACGTCAGTTAAAAATTGTATTAAATGTCTTGATGAGAAAACTTCAATGCATCATTGTACACTTAGTCTCTAAAGAGCAGGATACAATTATTATGTGTCGATTTGAAACTTTTTTTAAAGAGCAGGAGAAGCTTCTAGAGCATTCTAATACATTTTTAGTACTATTGTATTAGTAAGAAAATAATCAGCAGGGTTTACCCTCCAGTGGGCTAGGCTTCATTCTGGGCATGCAGAAGGCTGTATTCTGAGTTTACATTCTAAAGAGCTTATATTGCTTATACATTTCTCATTCAAAATGTTAAATTTCATTTATTTCTCAGCTTTCCCGTTAGCTTCTGATGCAATGAGTGTTCAGTATTATGAATGTGGACCAAACCATAAGACAGGGTTCTCCTATAGGCTACAGTCGTGCTTGCTTAAAATATGGGATCTTGAGGGATGGCTCTTAATGTTATATGCCCATGGCTTATAAACAGCCTGTAGTATGATCATTCTGTAATGTAGAAAGTACATTCTGAGTCTATTTTATTCTGGAAAACCAATTGTTTCAAGTGTTTTGATGTGTATACCATTGGGTTATATAGTTGGGCATTTTCTTATTGGTGTCACTCATCAAATTTGGTAAAATGGGCATTCTCATTTGTTTCCAATGGAATTCCCACAAGTTCAGGTAATAACCTATCTCTTTTCCAGATTGCGGAGTTACAAAGTTGACATTTCTTTATCTTGCTGTTTATGTTCAGTTTTAAGATGGTGGTAAAATGCCTATTCTTGGCAAGTTAGTAGATCTTATGGTGAGCTGTCACTTGCTGTATGATCAGGCAACCCAACTGATGTCACCAATTCTAGACTGCAGTGTTTGGTGGGACACAGACAGCATCCTTAATGCCATGAGGTTCTCGATGAGGATGTTTTGGGAGAAGTCCCAAAATGTAGACTTCTTTTGGGGAATGATGACCCTGCTGAGCTTTGCTCAGCAGTCGAAGAGACTAATTGGCTTGGTGTGAGGGGGGTACAGCAGGGAGCTTGGGGCCATCTCCATAGCAATGACCCTTCTCTGGCCGGGGTCACAGCCTCATCAGAAGTGTGTAACCTCTCCACATGCATAAATTTGAAGGAAAGTGGAAAGAGAAGAAAGGGGCAGGAAAATGAACTGATATTTGTTAAATACCTCGTAAGTGCCTGGCATTGTGTAGAGAAGATTAAAAACATATAACATGCATATGTATATACAGATGTATATACATTCATATGTTTATATAGACATACAATATAAACAGTATGTTTGATGTTTCCCCATTAGACTGTGTTCATCACAACTCTGTGTTATATGTATTCATTCCTTATTTTACAAAGCAGCAAACAGGCTTAAAGAGATGAAGAGTCTGGTCCTAGATCTCCCTGAGGGTGATGCGCTGATGTTGAAACAGAAACTTTCTGCCTGTAATGCTGTGTGCTCATTTTTGTTGCTGTTTGGTTGCTTAGTTGGTTTGTTTTCCATGGTTCTCCACAAAGCCTCTTTTAAGGTTTGCTGCTGTGCTTTGTTTCCCCGCTCCCCAAGGGGGAGTTGCTTGGATAGAATTAAATATGGAGGTGGGGCAGGCAGAGGGACCATGATACTGGAGAAATGTAGGACCATATTGAGAAGAGTCTGTCTGTCAGGAGTTTGGGCTTCTCCCGGGATAGAACAGGGAGCCATTGAAGGATTTTAAGTGGAGATTCTAAAAAGGTGCAATTTAAGCGTGTAGAAAATGGATTGGCAGCAACCAGTTAGGGGACATTTCTTTCACCTGTATGGTTTTTATCTTAAAGAAAAGATAGGTATGAAATAAGTATGGCAAACATATATGTTCATTATTTGATCCTTTGTGCTCTTCTGAATTAAAAATTTAAGTATTGAAAATAAATGAAAATTCTCTAAATCTAGGAGGGACAGGGATTAGCAAACAATTCAATCAAATGAAGAAACATCAAATAAACCCAAACTGAGAGGCATTCTATAAAATAACTGGTCTGTACTTCTAATGAAAGAAAAAGACTGAGGAGCTGTTTCAAATGAAAGAAGATCAGACATGACAAGTAAGTGCAGCGTGTGATCGCACATTGGATCCTGGCCTAGAAATTTATTTCTCCTTTTCCATAAAAGGCATTACACAGATGATTGACACAATTTGAATATCCGTACATAGATAGTAGCATTGTATCAATGTTAATTTCATAATTTCCATAAGTGCACTATAGTTTTGTGAGAAAATATCTTTGTTTTTAGGAAATACATACTGAAAATTGTTTCAGGGTAAAGGGGCTACACGTCTGCAAATTACTCTCAAATATTTCAGAAAAAAAAAGAATGACATATATTTATAGCAAGAAGAATGATAAAGCATATATGTAAACGTGTTAGCTTTGGGGGAAATCTAGGTGAATGGTGTACAATAATTCTCTGTAGTATTTTGCGACTTTTGGTATGTCTGAAATTATTTTAAAATAAAAATTATAAAGAATTTGATGGAAGGAGGAGCGGGAGGGAAGAACCAGGCAGGTCTGCCTCTTGTCCTAGGAGGCCAGGGTTGAGGTCCAAGATGAGGGAGTTACCTGCCAAAGCTAATGTGGGGACTTCCGGTGGGGTGGGGGTTGCGGGCATGGGAGGAGGCTCTTAGGAACCAGGGTTGCTTTGCGGTCTGGCAATTAGTGTGACCCAGAGTTTGTAAAGGGTTGCAATCTCTCCTTAGCCCAGTGCCCTTATCTCTGTTAATGGTGTTGGTGTGTCACCAGGCCATGTTTTTCTATTTTTTCTGCACATACAGGTGGTAAGGAATACTTGTAAATTCATTGGAATAATGAACTCTAACACTGAGCAGAAGGAAAATGACCTGGGTTAAGGCAAGGAATGTAGGCTGAGGAAAGCTCTCACTAGGGACGTTTGTAAGAATTAGGAGCCTCCCTGGAAATGAGAGCAACGGCCACAGAAAATGATTTACATATTTTTTTAAAGGTTTGGGTTTTCAATGTTTGGCTAAGGGAGGTCTGACTTGAAATGTGTTGCTGACTTAACTGTCCTAGGGGGCCAGAACGAAAATGTGACCTCTTTCCCAACTCATTTTATTCGTCACTGCCCAAGGGAAGGGAAGAGCTTTTCAGCTGCAAAGAGGCACTAGCTTGCAGACTATATCTGTAGAAGAAAGGAAAATGTAGCGGGGTGTGACCTCTGACAAAGCAATAAAAATTGGGGGATGGCATCAATTCTTGGTGCAGGGCATAAAAGTGGGAGGAGAGGTGGGGGAAGAAAGAAAGATGGGAAGGAACTGAAAATCTCACAAGAGATCTCTTCGTTAATGCAATCCTGCTCTTAACAGAGAAGGAATTCTCATAAAATGTGGCTGTTGTTAAACATATAGTATGGCCGGGCGCGGTGGCTCAAGCCTGTAATCCCAGCACTTTGGGAGGCCGAGATGGGCGGATCACGAGGTCAGGAGATCGAGACCATCCTGGCTAACACAGTGAAACCCCATCTCTACTAAAAATACAAAAAAACTAGCCGGGCGAGGTGGCGGGCGCCTGTAGTCCCAGCTACTCGGGAGGCTGAGGCAGGAGAATGGCGTAAACCCGGGAGGCGGAGCTTGCAGTGAGCTGAGATCCGGCCACTGCACTTCAGCCTGGGGGACAGAGCGAGACTCCGTCTCAAAAAAAAAAAAAAAAAAAAAAAAAAAACATATAGTAAGCATTCATGAAATTTGGCATTTGTTTTCTTCTGCAGCAGGCTTAAGAAACAAAGCTTAGTGGAAATTAAACAAATTAATAGAAGCAAGTGCAGATAGGCATCATGCTAAAAAGAAAGAAAAAGGTAAATTGCCTTCATTCCTATTCCATGCCCTCTAACACTCTGTGCTTTCCAATCAGCAACATGAATTGTGTTATTACTGGCAAAGATGGACAATATATCCTAACAGAAGACTTTTACAAAGAGTAAAAATATATGAACGCACTTAATAAATTGACTTGGCCATTCCTTTAAGCAGATGTTTGGTCCTTCCAGATCATGTAAAAGGTAAAAAAGGAAAGAGAACAGACCTAGGCAATTATTTTGTGGACCAGATTTCTGCTTGGAGGGTGAACAGGAAGCAAAGTCAGGTGGAGGAGAAATGAGATTAGAACATCAAAATGAACTCAAATAAAAAGCCTGGTTGAACTATGGGAGTTTTGAGGTTTTTATTCAAATGGGGTAACCATTTTTAATACCTTTAAACCAGAATAGAGGATTCGTTGTATAAAATTACGACATGGTGCTTACAATGGATTGCCATGCGTTTTTCCGAAGGATGAGTTATTCTTATGTTTGCCATGGGAAGGGTACCCAAAATAGAATATTGAGTTATTTCTAGTTTTTATTTATTTATTTATTTATTTATTTATTTATTTATTCGAGATCGAGTCTTGCTCTGTCACCCAGGCTGGACTGCAATGGTGCTATCTCGGCTCACTGCAACCTCTGCCTCCCGGGTTCAAGCAATTCTCCTGTCTCAGCCTCCCGAGTAGCGGGGATTACAGGCACGTGCCACCACGCCTGGCTAATTTTTGTATTCTTAGTAGAGACGGGGTTTCACCATGTTGGCCAGGTTGGTCTCGAACTCTTGACCTCGTGATCTCCCCTCGGCCTTCCAAAGTGCTGGGATTACAGGTGTGAGCCACCGCGCCCGACCCAAGTTAGTTCTAGTTTTTAAGGAAATAACTTATAGTGCATAAAAGAAAAAAAAACACTGAAAGCACAAATACCAAATTGCTAACAATATTTATGTCAGAGTAGGAATGAAGATTGCAGAAAGATTTTCAGTTTAGATGTCCCACACTGTCATATTCTTAAAATATTTTAAATTAATGTGTTTTTTTATAATCAGAAAAAATGAAGCTATTGGTGCTCCGAAAAGAAACTTAAACAATAGTCCGTGGAGAAATTTTGAAAAGCAGAGAAGAAATGGGTTTGGTTGTAGAGTATGATTATAAATCAGGCTAAATAGAAGTAGAAAAGCTCAGCATTCATTAGAAAACAGAGAAAGAAGTGCTCCAGCAGAGCCAGCCCATCCAGAATAAGACATGGAATCTGGCTGTAAATTGTTAGCATGTGTTTTCAGCATCTACCATGGACCTCCCTGCATCAAAGGTGAACAATTTGCACACCCCGGCTATGCCTTATTCATTTTTGTATCTCTGTCTAAAGTACATGCCCATGGTAGATGTTCAGTAAATGATGGTAGACCAAGCTTGGAAGACTAAGTATGAGTGGGTTAATATGGGAGAAAAACGAGTAAACTATGAATAAGTAACATTACTTTCAGAGAGCTTACTTATTCTAGTAAAATCTCAGAGAGGAAAAACTGTGAAATAGGAGGATGGGAAAATATTCTCTGGCACTTGCTCAAGTGCGTTTGTTTTGCCATCCTTCAGATTTTCTTAGTGAGACTTAATTTATGTTTTCTCAGTTATAGCTTTTCTTTTGTATCCAACTGGGTGTTTCAAGCCATCTGCCATGGCAATCATATCCTTGGAACATATTGTGGCCTCCTTGCTCCTTCTGCACTTGCCTTTGTTTACTCTGTCATCACGCTGACTCCTACACAGACTCCAGTGTGGGCTTTGTCCTTCCAGCATTGAACTGTGCCCTGCATTCTCTTTCCAGATCTCCTTTTCCACTGAAGGCACATGGAGGGATATCATGATTCCATTTTGACTGTGTCTTTTCTGGGTTCATATCTCTCAGTGGAAACACAGCATCTCTTCTGAGCCATAGATACAATATATAAACATCCATGAAAATCAGGTGTTGGTGCTGAGAGTGCAAATGGCCTATTGTCAGTGATTTTGATTTCTTGGCCCCATGGGTCATGGTAGGAATCTGGTGAATTCTATGTACTCTCTTCCCAGAAAAGTGTACATACTTGAAAAACTGTGTGAACAATTCCAGGGAATTCACAGGCCATCCTGGAGTCCATTTATACCCTGAAGATTATGTATCCCTGTATCCCTGGAACTGATGCATATTCTATGTTAGGCTAGATAAAAAGAAGGAGTTCACTGGAACCAGAATGCAACTAGAATGCACTGGCACTAGAATGCACTGATACTAGAATGCAACCAAGTACAAAAAAGCAGGCCAGGTGCGGTGGCTCATGCCTGTAATCCCAGCACTTTAGGAGGTCAAAGTGGGCGGATCACCTGGGGTCAGGAGTTTGAGACCAGCCTGGCCAACACGGTGAAACCCCGTCTCTATTAAATAATTTTATAAATACAAAAATTACCCAGATGTGGTGGCGTGTGCCTGTAATCCCAGCTACTAGGGAGGCTGAGGCAGGAGAAACACTTGAATCTGGGAGGCAGAGGTTGCAGTGAGCCGAGATGGCGCCACTGCACTCCAGCTCAAAAAAAAAAAAAAAAAGCGTATTTCTAGCATCAGCTTCACACTTCAGACACTTTGGAGGCACAACAAATGGAAAATAAAGCCAGACTGGAGTGTTGCCGTTACTATCATAACATTACAACTGGAAGGAATAGTTTGTTTGACAATACAGCTTATAGCCTGTAGATACACAGCCAAGTGAATTGTACACTGTCTACTTTGGGTACTTCTTAAATATTTGGGACCAAGTCATTTAGGTTTAGGGGTGTGTCTGTGTTTGTGTGTGAGAAAGAGAACAATATGAGTGTCAGTGTATATTTTAAACAGTTCACAGAACTTAAATCTTAGAATGTCTATCTAAAGGGAAGAAAAGGATTTCATCTCCAAGTTCATCTTTATGTTTGTAATAACGTGTATGTCTTTGTTCCTTTTGGCATTTGGACACTAACATTTTAATGTTGCTGGTCCTTTCCAGGGTGGACAAGCTTCATATACACCATATCTGGAGATGTGTATATTGGTAAGTTATGGCTATGTCACTTAGGGCTCAATTGCAATTTAATTTAAACTACTGAAAGGAAAAAAGGTAGGATGACACCATTTTATGTAATTGATACTATGCCACCTTCTCTCCCACACCAGCCCTCTCTATATGCCAGCACAGGTATGCCCAGGGCAGGGCACCTCTCAGCTTACGGAATATTCAGTGAGGGAAGAGAATACGAACACCAGTCATGACACACTCTGTGCACAGATGAAAGTCCAGGCACCATTTTGTGTTTTGATACCTCGCTAAGGCGTTGGCAACCTCCATACTAATAAAGGGATGGAGCTACAGTGAGCTCCAAGGGGAGCAGGAATCTGCCTATCTCCCGGGAGAAGGAAGTGGAAGGAGGTGAATTTGCAATGCTAGTTTCCTCTGAGAAATCTCGAAAGTGGGTTTTCTCTTCTTCCGAGGGTTGTATATATGTTGCTTGTTGAGTCCAATCAAGAAAAGATGTTTGAGACCCAACCAATGCTCATTTTATAGATGAGGAAGTGAAATCTAAGAAAGTTGTTGAACTTCCCAGGGTTACACATTGGTAGGCGTGGGGCCAGAACCAAGGTCTCCTCAATCCTGCTTTCATGCTCCACCCCCTACCTTTTGTCCAATGACAATGCAGAGATAGCACCATCTAACTTGTTTTTTCAAGTCTAAATCCCTTAGCGAACCCAGCAGCAGAAGGGACAGAGCAGGTGGGAGAGAGAGGCTTGCAGAGCAGCCTGGCTCCTGCCTGCATCTACTCGCCTTCCTATCCTCCTTAAAGCAGCCGTGGGTTCCAATAAAAGGCTCTCTGTAGGACTGGGAGAAAACAGCTATAGCAGATGCTGTTGGTACCCCACCCACACCCCTGGGCCCTTACTTCCTGAGTGCCCACTGACCAACTAACAATAGCCAGTATCTGTGTCACTTTGCCTGAAGGCTTTTCTCTGAAACCAATCAGGGTAGGATGAAAGTACTGGAGAATTAACATTCCCAGAAGCTACCTGACCCATCAGGCAGGATAACTCTGAAGCCTGCGTGAAACGCTGTTTACTAGTTTCCCGGTGGGATTACAGCCAAGCCACCTGAGTGTGCCTGATGACACACCCTTCGTTGTCTGTCTTCCCTTTTCTGTCTAACTCTCCTGGCTCTGGACTGTCGTTTCCTGAGATCACCTCCCAGATAAATTACTTGTACCAGAATATATGCATCTCCAGTTATACTTCTGAGAAAACTCAGAGAACCAGCCTCCCGTTTTCCCCTCCTCATCCCCACAGACAGGTATGGGTGGGGTGGGGCATCTTAAGGTACAGGCCAAGAATCCCCATTTCTGAGACCCTCTGCAGTTGGATGCTCTCCACCCACTCCTGCAGGGATGCCAGCACTGAACTTTCTGGGGCCCTAATATGGCCACCTCCTTGGGCAATACACTCCCAGCTCCAGGCAGCTGGCTTACAGATAACATCTGCTCAGGGACAGAAGGCCACACCCAGAGCTATTTAAACCATTCCTTTTATTCTCCAAGAAGGATGTTCAATTGCCTGAAATTATTCTTCTGGAAAATAATGGTAATGCGAACTCATGCATTTTGAATTTATTCCTAATAAAGTACAAATGGGCTTAGTTCCCTTTTCAATGAATAACATTTCAATTAGGGGTCAGGAGCAAAATTCATTTATTTTAGCACTGGAGAAAGTGTGAAAATAAGTCTTGTAGTAGTATCATAAGTTTATATGTACACACCTTAAACTATATTAACCATCTGGAAGAGATGAGATATCATTTGTTTCCATGATCTTCTGAAAATCCTGAGAAACACATAGTGCTTTATAAAAATAGAGAGAAAAAAGTTTTTTATGGAGGGTAGTGCTCCTGATTTATGATTTCAAGAGCAACAAAATAATCTGCACAAATGGAAATAAAGAAAGCACGTGAATTTTAAGGTGGTAAGGATAACAGAAATGTTTGTGCAGAATGAGAAAACGCAGGGAGAAGAAGACTTTCTGTAAAAGGACAGATAGCAAATATTTTCATCTTTGCAAGGCATATAGTCTCAGTTGCAACTACTTGGCCCTTCCCGTGTCGCACAGAAGCAGCCACAGATGATACATAAACAAATTGGGTGGCTATTCCAATAAAACTTCATTTATGGTCACTGAAATGTGAATTTCATGTTTTTTCATGTGTCATGAAAGGCTATTTTTTAGTTTGTTTCAACCATTTATAATAGTGAAAACTTTTCTTAGCCTGTGAGCTCTACCAAAGGTGACAGTTGATTTTGGTTTAAATGAATTGCAGAGAATGAACGGGAAAGAAATTAACAAGTAATTGCCAAAACCTGTTTTAAGCAGTAGTTAGAGCCTTGTTTCCTGACAGACTTTTAGCCTGAGAAGTTAACAAGTGAAATGCTCTGCAGTTCTTGGGATAAGAATGACCCACACATCCACTTGTTTTTCTTGAGATGAGGCAGGATTTTCCTGAGTCATTTCTATTTACTGACCCGGTCCCCCCTCGTGACCATGGACCACAGTGCAAAACATCTGGCAGGGGATGGGTCTGTAGCCTTGGAGCAAAGTTGCATCTGTCTAGAATAAACTGGACCGTGAAGAGAATCCAGCTCACAAAACTGGCCTCTTGGGACTGTGCTTTAACCAGTGAGTGGCTGGCTAAAGGACCTCATTTGAATTTTATCTCCTTCCCTTCCTCCTACCAACACCCTAATGGGCGGTTAATGAGAAAAACAAAAGGGCAAGAACAAATCATCCGAGAAAAACAAATGATGAAACAGAAATAGCTCTTGAATATGTACTGACTTATAAAATAAATAGAGAAAATCCAGAAAATGTTTTCTGACTTTACTGCCTCAATTTTATCTTGCTTATAAAACTAGGTTGGCACCAACGAACCACAGATGGCAGGAAGTGATAAGCAAGGAATTGTCTTTTTCAAAATGTCAAACACGTTCAGTTGAAGTAGATGTAATGAATATATATATATACTTAGTGTATCGGACTGGAATAAATGGGCTGCAACTTGGGTTGAGGAAATAATCTGAGGAGACTGCATAAAATGGAAATTTAGGAGGGCTATTAAAATATTAACTGATTACAGAAAGTGCTTGAAAGATTTAGTTTGACTACAATTTACTTTGACTACAAAATTTAGTTTGACTACAAACAGGTGGAGTTTTGAATATTAGAAAATGCTGGACAGCCGGGCATGGTGGTTCACCCCTGTAATCCCAGCACTTTGGGAGGCTGAGGCAGGCAGATCGAGGCTGGGAGTTCGAGATCAGCCTGGCCAACATAGTGAAACCCCTGTCTCCAATAAAAATACAAAAATTAGCCTGGTGTGGTGGTGCACGCCCGTTATCGCAGCTACATGGGAGGCTGAGGCAGGAGAATCACCTGAACCCGGAAAGCAGAGGTTGCGGTGATCCAAGACTATGCCACTGCACTCCAGCCTGGGCAATAGAGCGGGACTCTTGTCTTAAAAAAAAAAAAAAAAAAAAAAAAAAAAGAAAGAAAGAAAGGGGGGAAAAAAAGAAAATGCTGGATGTCTAACTAGTTGTCAAAGTCAGTCAGTCATGTTAAAGGTAAAGGTAAGTATTGTGAAGCTATGTAATTGTCCTCTAATGACACCCTGAAGAAAAATAGTTAACAGAGCTAAAATAAGACTAGTAGAATTCTCATTTTCTTATTCAAATAAAGTATTCATTTGAGACTCATCTGAAAGTACTCACTGTATGCTTTTCAAGGATCTTCTTAATTTTTAATATATTTGCTTTTCCAACAATGAAGAGCCTTCTAAGCTACTGAATAGTAATTTTAAAAGTGTGCAATAGAGGGAGAGACCTTGGACAACAATCTTTTGCTGAGGCAAAAAGTTCTTTGACCAGCCCACAGCTGGAATCCGTGCATCATATGGTAAAAATAGAAGTCAAAAGAAAGTAAAAAATACATTGTCAGAAAACCAGTATATCCCATAGATACCAGTACCAAATCTCTTCCCTGCAACTGTGCTGAAAATCACTTTACACATTAATGCAGAGATCAAAAGGATAGAAAAGTTTACATTCTGTATCCTTGAAGCTTGGTACAGTTTATCAGCTTGAATTCTAGTCCCCTAGAAGGCCTGATATCAAGTATACTGTTGGTGCTTAGAAAATATTTAGAAATCTAAAACATTTGTTTGTGTTTATTGAATGAACCTGGCTTACAAAGGCAGTAAAATGTTTTGAATTTATTTAAATAACTAATGATTCATGCTTAGTTTGTGCTAACCTTTTGAGCACAAACCTCTGTGCTCTGGTTTTGGGTGATATTAAGCAGTTTGAAACGGGCTCTGGATCTTGCAGTAAAGGCAGGGAGACACCAATGTGCACCAGCAGCCCTCATAATTGACCTCCATTTATCCAACTAACTGGATTGCCCAGTGCTCTTCATTCTATGGTGAATACTTTGAGGAAGGTGCTTGAACACCCAGGGTGATCAGCTCCTCCCTGGTCTGCCTGCCCATAGCTGCTCCCATCAGCTGGGTTGTAGTGGACTTAAAGGCACCTGTGTTTGTTCTCAGTCCATGTATGCTAATTGCACCAATAATTGACATTATGTAATTTAATTAAACAGTTGTAAATTAATGAAGTAAATGTGCAAAGAGAGTTGGTATTTCCATAACAACTAAGGCAGATGCTTTGTAAAAGTGAATTGCTAAAGGAAATGTCTTTGACACAGAAAGACAAACATCACATGTTCTCAGTTCTTTGTGGGATCTAAAGATCAAAATGGTATGAACTCATGGACATGGAGAGTAGAAAGAAGGTTACCATGAGTTCATGAGACTGCGAATGGTAGTTGGGGGCTGGGCGGGGGAAGGTGGGGATGGTTAATGGGTACAAAAAAATAGAAATAATGAATACGATCTACTATTTTACAGCACAACAGGGTGACTATAGTCAATAATAACTTAATTGCAAATTTTAAAATAACTAAAAGAGTGTAATTGGATTGTTTTTAACACAAAGTATAAATGCTTGAGGGGATGGATACTTCCTGTGCTCCATGATGTGATTATTCTGCATTGCATGCCTGAATCAAAACATCTCATATACCCCAAAATATATACACCTACTATGCACCCACAAAAATTAAAAATTTAATAATAAGAAAATGCCTTTGAATTTGTGAAAGATTTGGGGAAACTCTAATAATCTAATGCGTGGTGCATTGTGGGTATGCTTTAAAAAGAAAATGCTTCAATTAAGTCCGTAAACCCACCTTAACTATATTTCTTTCTTTCTTTCTTTCTTTTTTTTTTTTCCGTTCAAGCACTCCTCCCACCTGTCTCCTGAGTAGCTGGGATGACAGGTGTGCACCACCACACCTAAAAATGTTTCGTACAGACAGGGTCTCCCTATGTTCCCCAGGCTGGTCTTGAACTCCCGGGTTCAAGCAATCCCCCTGCCTTGGCCTCCCAAATTGCTACAGGGGTATTTCTAAAAATCTACAAACAAATGCACATTTATGCTTTAATTTAAAATAAAATGTTTGAGGTAGTTTGACTGTCTTTTTCAATTAACAATCTCATTTGCATCAGATAAGAAGGCTTCAACTACACATGTAAAATTGATGATATCAAACCTATGATAGAAGTACTGGAGTGTATAGAACAGAGAATAAATAGGACAGCAATTCTTATAAATAGAAACAAGGAAAAGAAAAATTGGCATTTGCAGAAAAGTTGTACAGCAATTAATCACACGCTGAAGATGCAGCACTAACTTTAAAATAGGTTTTGAAGTATTTCGCCCTTTTATGACTGTTTAGGCAAAAAAATTGCAATTAAATTGTTTTCAGTTAATTTTTTCCTTAACTGTGCTATTAGATTTAACATTCTTGGCAGTGATTCCCAATGGAAACTATTTGTTATCTGATTTGGCTCTGTTTATAATTGAAAGTAGTCAGAAACAATAAGGTACATTTTTTGAGACTTATTTTAGGTTCAGGAGATAACTAGATGGATGAATAACATAAAAATGATCTGGAAATAAAGATAGAATCAGTCTTTGCTTTCTGTGACCCTGTTTTAAACATTTCATGTAATGATGCAGAAGCTAAAAGTACACTTGCAGTTATTATTAACCTGGAACCCTGACTCCAGTGTCTATAAGAAAGGTTTACCTTGGCTAGGCGCAGTGGCTCATGCCTGTAATCCCAGCACTTTGGGAGACCAAGGTGGGAGGATTGCTTGAACCGAGGAGTTTGAGACCAGCCTGTGCAACATGATGAGACTCTGCCTCTACCAAAAAAAAACTTTTTAATGAGCTGGGCTTGGTAATGCATGCCTGTGGCCCCAGCTACGTTAGAGGTTGAGGTGGGAGGGTCACTTAAGCCCCGGAGTTTGAGGCTGCAGTGGGCTATGATTACACCACTGTACTTCAGACTTGGCAACAGAGTAAGACTCTGTCTCAAAAGAAAATAAATAAATAAAAATAAAGATTTACAGCCGGGTGGCGTGGCTCACGCCTGTAATCCCAGCACTTTGGGAGGCCGAGGCGGGCAGATCACGAGGTCAGGAGATTGAGACCATCCTGACTAACACAGTGAAACCCCATCTCTACTAAAAATACAAAAAATTAGCTGGGCGTGGTGGTGGGCGCCTGTAGTCCCAGCTACTCAGGAGGCTGAGGCAGAATAATGGAGGGAGGCAGAGGTTGCAGTGAGCTGAGATTGCACCACTGCACTCCAGTCTGGGTGACAGAGCGAGACTCCGTCTCAAAAAGAAATAAATATTTACCTTAGAGTGGAGCATTTCAAATGACCTCTTTAGTACCAACACTGAGATTGCAAAGAGAATGGGCAGAAATTGCATCCCACGTACAATTAGAGTTAGAGCCCTTTGGACAAGCTGAACTCTGTTGCTGAATTAAGGTTTCCTCACAGACCAATGAACACCATAGTCAAGCAAGCTCCCCTGATATGGGGTGCAGAGAAATACCAATTCAGCATTATTTTTGAGCACTCTTTTGCCAGCTCACTCCATTAAAACATAGCGAAGGAGTTTATAAACTGTTGTGGTATATGTATCACAAAACATCCTACATGACAAAATTAGGGGCCAGGAGTGGACTACGTGGGTAACGGGTGTTATATATGAGTTAGTTGAAGATAAAGACATGGTTCATTGCTCCCAGGGGATCTCAGTAAAGCACACTTAATAGAATGCTCCTCTGTAT
>NW_016809119.1:205455-208808 GCF_001698545.2 Rhinopithecus bieti | reverse complement strand
CTTTGAACTGAGAGGAAGATATTATGCATTTTATAGTCTTTTTGTGATGAATCCCTGCTCTTTAAGTACAGTTTCTGATATTTTAGGAGTCTTCGGAGGTTTTTATTCCCAAGTTTCCAGATTTTTTCTCATGTCTATTTCATGCCCTTTAGTAATTCAGTCACCATGTTGTGAGTCTGTTTAGTCAATCTGACTGCTTTATGTCATTCTTATAAAGAGGATTGAGGAGAAAATTGTGCAAAAGCTCCTGAAAAAAACAAACTTTGAAAACTATTTCAGTGTGCAGATGACTAGTGCCGAGGCAGTCTGACTGACTTCTGGCCCTCTGACCTTGCCTGTTGTTATAGAGCACAGTGGATTTGAGGAGTTATTAGATCTTAGCCCACTTTTCTGGCTGCAATCTACTGCTGCTTTAATCATCTGCAGCACCACCATGAGCTGTGAGGTCAACGGAAGAAAAACCTCATGAGCCCTAGAAAAATGCGTATGTCAGGGTCAGTGCCCTTTAATATTACACTGAGCCGTATAAAACTGCCACTTTTGACCTACAAAAATGTCTATTTTATATCTTTCAATCCAATATAGGAAAGAGGCATGAAAGCTACACATAGGCCAGAACCTACTGATGTCAGTCGTTTAGTAACATGATCTGGTTTAACTTGGCAACCTCAGTTCTTCCTATAATACACAGAGAGCACATTGCAGATGAGTTGGAAGCTAAAACAGAACACCAGAAAGAAGTGATGAAGTGAGTCAGAAGAACAGGTGCAGCCAACATAGAAAAGAGTCAGCTGAAACCATCAATTCACTGGCAAACAGCACTCCTGGCGCCAGTGGCATCATTCTGCTATGTGCAATTCTGTAATTGTTGCTGTGTCTAAGCATAGCCTGAGCCATCAAAACCTTAGAAAGATTTCTATGAAAAAATTGATATTAAAAAATCGGCACTTAAAGGTGGCATGTGTCACTTATATCCACACAATAGTAGAAAGTCCCCTTTAGATTACAGCAGAAAAGAGATTCTGAAAGTTTGAATCTTGGCTTTACTACTTATTAGCTGTTGTGACTTTGGACACGTTTGTAAAGCCTTCTGAGCTTCAGTTTCTTTGTCTGCAAAATTAAAATCATACTACCAACTGCAAGTGATTGTTAGAAATAATATTTGAAATTACATACGTTACAAGTCTACTGCAGATTGAGCATGGGGGTCAGTAAATTATGTCCAATAGGCCAAATCCAAGCCTTTTTCATAAAGTTAGATTGGACCACAGCCACACCCATTCATTTCCATATTGTCTATAGATTCTTTATCCAATAATAGTGGAATTGAGTAGTTGCAACAAAGCCTAAAACTCTCTGGCCCTTTGCAGAAAACATTTGGTTTACTATGTTGTAAATGCTCAATAATGGTAACTGGAAAGTTTATGAATCCAAATATCTAATTTGATAGTCATACCACACACATGTTACCTAATAAGGATTTATACAGTATACTTGAAGGCTTAGGGAACATAACAGTTTCTACAGGTAGAAAAAGGCTCCAAGATACCCTGACTCACTCAAGCTCCAAGCCAGTGTTATCCTCACTTGGACCTAGCATTAGCCTGAGGATTTGATAAAGAAGGAAGATGTGACTGTGCCAATCCCATTTCCACTAAATTGTGGTCAAGAATGAGAAGCTGATTTTTTGCCTGGCTTTTTTCTGGCTGTGTTCTTCCTGCACTTTGACTACTCTTCCTTTCTGTGTTCTCCACCATGACACCCATTTGACTACTGGTTGACCAGTAGTATGGGCAGTATCTCCTATAGTGGCCAATCTCCAGGACAGAAGAGGAGGACAAGGAAGGGATGATGTGAAAGACCACAGCTTCTTTCTGCTTCAGGTTTCCCTGTTCCATCTTAGAACTTTTTTCAGAGTTCTTAGAGACTGGAATCAACTCCAGACTACTCTGGACATTTAATCCTGGGCTAGTACCAGTCATCCCAGAATAGCTTCTGTTTCAAGGGCTAAGGCTACCTGTGCTGCTTTGACCTACTGATGGTACTCTGGACTTTCTCTTAAGATGATGGTTGCCCTGATGGCTCCACGATCAGGAATACAAGAGTTTGATATGAAAGGCTCCATCTCACCCTTAGGCTTATGTTTATAGTGGTATCCTACTGAGAAGGTCTTAAGCCTCATGGATTAGCAAGCTCACCCGTAGTGGACCAAGGAAGATAATCAATACCTCATTGGCTGTCATCAAAGCCATACTTCAGAGTAACAGTGCTTTTTAACTGGCACTATTCATGGAAAATTTATTAATATAATAAAGATTAACATTTGACTATATATAGCATTTGATTAAAATAAACATTGAAAGACAGAAATAAAACAAAACATCCTATTAAAACTAGAGACAACTTTTTTGCTTGTTTATGTGTAAAAGTTCATGATGAAATAAACCACTACATTTTTAAGCTGATAACAGTTAATTGTTTGAACTTTTCATTGGCCCAAGAAGTATAAACAATGAAGTCTGGTAGGAGCAAATGCATGCAATAAGTCACGCTAAAGCACAGTTTCTTTCTGGTAAATTTTTTTCAGGTAATATATCACTATAATCAATGTTATTGATGCAAAAACATGCCCTTCGATCAGCAGTCCCCAACCTTTTTCACGTCAGGGACTAGTTTCATGGAAGACGATTTTTCCTCAGACAGGATTGGCTGGGAATGGTTTGGGGATGCTTCAAGCGCATTACATGTATTGTGCACTTTATTTCTATTATTATTACATTGTAATATATAATGAAATAAATCTATAACTCACCATAAGGTAGAATCAGTAGAAGCCCTGAATTTGTTTTCTTGCAACTAGATGGTCCCATCCGGGGGTGATGGGAGACAGTGACAGATCATTAGGCATTAGATTCTCATAAGGAGTTTCCAACCTAGGTCCCTCACATGTGCAGTTCACAATAGGGTTTGTGCTCCTGTGAGCATCCAGCACCACTGCTGATCTGACAGGAGGCAGAGCTCAGGTGGTAATTCAAGCAATGGGGAGTGGCTGTACATACAGATGAAGTTTCACTACCTCACCTGCCACTCATCTGTTGTGCAGTCCAGTTCCTAACAGACCACCAATTGGTACTGGTCCATGGCCTGGGGGTTGGGGACCCCTGCCTTAGATTCATACTCAGAGTCCTACTGCCATCTTGAGCTTTATATTTATAGTTGATGAAACAAACTGAGTAGATACTCATAGTTTAGAAGTTATCAGCACAGGCCGGGCGCGGTGGCTCAAGCCTGTAATCCCAGCACTTTGGGAGGCCGAGACGGGCGGATCACGAGGTCAGGAGATCGAGACCATC
>NW_016809119.1:189652-202378 GCF_001698545.2 Rhinopithecus bieti | reverse complement strand
AAGAAAATAAAATTTGCTTTAATTCCCATTATTCAGAAATAATAAATGCTAACATTTTGGTATTTTTAAACCATAGTATATACATGCCATTTTGTGATATTTACAAAACTTACAATACATTATGAACTTTTTATTACACACTTAAATATTTGTTGAGAAAATGAATTTTAATGGCCACATGATAGTTTTTCTTATAAACATATAATTATTTAACCAACCCCTCGGTTTTGGAGAAATGTTTTCAATTTCTGCTGTGATAAATAGTGCTACAATAGTGAAATTCCCTTACACTGTATTGCTAAAACTGTCATTACTGGATTGGAGGACATTAACAATATTGGGGGTTTTGAGTCATATTGTCAAATTGCTCTCTGGAAGGATTACTGCACCAACTGAAAATCTCCCAAACGATATATGAAGGTGTATTTTTCCCTGTATCCGTACAAGCACTGGATATTATGGTTAATATTTTTCCGGTTTCAGGAAAAAAATCGAATCCTTAATTCTAAGCAAAACTTTTAGAGACTTTAACGTAATAGGACCCTTTTGGAGGGAAATTTGCTTGAGCAGATATCCCTTGGATGCTCTGTTTTTATAAGGTTCCATTTAGTGCAATATTTCTGGGGCATATTTTACATTAATAGTAATAATTTTCAAAAGTAATGACATCTTATTTTGGATTTGCATAACGAATCTTCCCTTTTAAAAATTATATGGCTACTGAGAAATCATAAATCCCATGATAAGCCAGTTTAATCACATGGTTTGTCATGAAGATATTTTCAGTTAAAGAAATCTTAATTTAAATTCTCCTTCTTAAATTTGAGAATGTTAATATTTTGGTGGCCTGGACTTATTCTTGAGTTCTACTTGCTACTAAACAACTTAAGAAATAAGCATTTCCATATTGAGTGTTGCACAGAAAATATTTTTGAAAATTATATTCAGAATCAGGAATATCGCCCATTTGGCTAGCATGTCAATTTCAAATTATTCACAAGTTGACCTTCGAAAATGCCTGTTTATTGTTTGATGTTTTCTTTGTTAACTTTAGGATCCCAAGAGAAACCACTTTGTCTTAATTGCTGGGGAGCCGTTAAGAGAACCAGTTGTTCAACATGGTAAGACCAAAATGATAATGATTTTCTTGGTTGATTTTCTTTTTCTTTGAAAACACTGTACATGTATAGTATTGTTGGGAAGNAACACGGATTACTTTAAAAATATTCTTTTTTGTTCTACTAACTACTTCGGGGGAACATTAAATTGTACCCTGCCTCGGCCTGTAGCATTTGACAACCATTTTTTTGTTTGTTTGTTTGTTTTTTTTTTGTTTTTTTTGTTTTTTTTTGTTTTTTTGAGACGGAGTCTCACTCTGTCGCCCGGGCTGGAGTGCAGTGGCCAGATCTCAGCTCACTGCAAGCTCCGCCTCCCGGGTTCACGCCATTCTCCTGTCTCAGCCTCCGGAGTAGCTGGGACTACAAGCGCCCGCCACCTCGCCCTGCTAGTGTTTTGTATTTTTTAGTAGAGACAGGGTTTCACCGTGTTAGCCAGGATGGTCTCGATCTCCTGACCTCGTGATCCACCTGTCTCGGCCTCCCAAAGTGCTGGGATTACAGGCTTGAGCCACCGCGCCCGGCCAACAACCATTTTGCATGCATCTGATTTCCATTCCAAAGGTTTGTGGTTCTTATTTCCTTTTCTCTCAGTTGAACAGCACTGCAATATTGTAGTTTGTTTTTCTGGAAAAAGCCTTCAGACAAACTGAGTAGGGTCATAATCTTTATTCCTAGTAACTAACATTTAGGTGGGAAAAAGATGTGTGAGATGGAAGTCTTATTTTAGGCAATCTCCTCGGTACCAATAATGAAAAGCAAGAGTCTAACTGAATTAGGTGACAGATCAAAGGAGTGGGACTGCTCAAAGCCACCCTACACTGGGGTCATGTGGATCCTCTCCCAGTGGCTTGGAATACAGGGACACTAGGTATGCCTACACATACAAACTCAGAGTAATCATACAAAATAAATCTGTCCTTTGAAAGCTCAGTTACTGAGAAGCAAAGCGTTTTGTTTTTGTTTTTTAACTTTTAAAAACTCAGACATTTAAATTTTTCTTTTACTTATGTGTGTTTAAAGGCAGCCACAACCATCTTTGGACTGGGAACTTGTACAAATCTCATGAGTTAGCTAAGACCCTTTCTCCTCTTATCATCGTGTGTCCTTAATTATTCGTCCACAGATTAAGCACAGGAAGTCATAGAATGTTAGGATAGAAAATACCCTTAGCCATGATGTAGTCATGCCTCTTTTATAGATGAAGAAAATAAAATCCAGATATTTTATTTATTTACTTAACAGATACTTGCATAGAATTTACTATTTCCTAGACATTGGTTAAAGCACTTTGCTAATGTTAATCCGTTTAACCTTCAAAACAACCCTATGAGGTTGGTACTCTCATGCCCATTTTACAGATGAAGAAGCAGAAGGTCAAAGGTTCATTGGCTTACTCAAGGTCACACAGCTGGATTCACACTCAGGCTGTCTGTTTTCCAAACACCCTGCCCTTCTGCCTCTTACCATGCTGGTCATCTGTTGCTCTGCCCTGTAGCTTCTCTAATGGAAAGTGATTGTTAGCAGTGGAGCCAGGAGTCAAACCCTAGTCTCCTGACCCCATGTCTTATGTTCTCTCCACTATACCAAAGTTCTACATAACAAGAGGTTATACGCACGATTTTATACAAGAGAGGGGCTTCAGAGGCTTAATTAGAGAAGTGATGAAAGCTATAATTTGAAAGAGAATTATAGATAACTATCAAATAATTTTCTTGTTCACAACCCTTGTACTTGATCAATTTAAAAACATGCTTTCTGGATTCAGTTTTCTCCTTGAAGATTTGAGGAGATAAGCTTCATCACTTAGCTTTAGGGGACTCCAAGCTTCCAATGCTTCCCTGTATAACAGAGCCTTGTTTCCCTAAAGCGTGGTCCATGGACCAGCAGTATCAGCATCACTTGGGAGATAGTTAGAAATGCAGAATCTCAGGCCTCACTCCAGACCTCCTGAATCAGAATCTGTGTTTTAATAAGATTCCCACCTGATTCATGTGCACATTATAAATTGAGAAACATGGCAGACTACCCCAGAAAGTGTCAAAATGGAAGCCTAGAAGCACACTATTCTTACAGAAAATAGTTGGGGACGGGAGTACTGCTCCACAAGTCCCAACTATAGCAAAATTATGAGGCACAAGAATTTGGTCCTTGACTCAGTACCTGCTCCCATCTTCCAAGTTACATTTCCCTTCCCCTGCGTGTCCTTTAAAAAGTTGTCTTCCCCAGGGTACCCTCTTGGGTTTATTGTTTATTCTGCATATGATAACTCTCTTATTCTTTCCTACCTAATATAGTCCAAACCTCCATCTCCAGATGAAATTTCTCTCATGAGCTCCAGATCCATAGTTTCAACAATGTACCAAAAACCTCTGCTTGAGAAACCACTTTATTGTCTCTAGTACCTCTATGTTAAAATATCCAGAACCGGGCCGGGCGCAGTGGCTCATGCCTGTAATCCCGGCACTTTGGAAGGTCGAGGCTGGCAGATCACTTGAGGTCAGGAGTTTGAGACCAGCCTGGCCAACATGGTGAAACCCCATCTCTACTAAAAATACAAAAATTTAGCAGGGCGTGGTAGTGCATAACTGTAATCCCAGCTACCGAGGAGGCTGAGGCATGAGAATTACTTGAACCTGGGAGGCAGAGGTTGCGGTGAACCAAGATCGCACCCCTGCACTCCAGCCTGGGTGACAGAGCAAGACTCAGTTCTAAAAAAAAAAAATAAAAGAAGAAGAAAAAAAAAGAAAAAAGAAAAGAAAACAAAAAAATCCAGAACCAAACACCTTGCTTTCCAATTTTTTTTTTTCCCAAAAGCCTCCTGTGTCTTGTAATCTTCAAAATACCTTAACAATCCACCATTGACTCAGCCCGGGAGTCAACTTGACACCGATGCCAAAGTTTCTTTAAAAATTATAATCATTATATTACTCCCTACTTAACCTTCAGTGATCATAAGTCACCTGCAAAAGTAGGTCCAAAACTTCTCCTGTAGATTGCATCCAAAGGTCCGGAAGGATGTCTGGTTTCTTCCTATATTTCAGATTGCCATTTTTCCCCCTTGATCCCTCCCTCCACCCTGTACCCTATCCCCTCCAGTATTCCTCCAGCACGCTAATCCTGAACATGCACTTTCCTCCTTGTGTGACTGGCTCAAAACATCACTCCCTCCTGTGAATCCTTTCCTGGATTTCTCCTCCTCCCCCTTTTCCTGGTGCTGATATTTATAGTTTTTACAACTTTTATCCTTCCATATTTCCACAGTTTTGTAATGATTTTCTTTTCATATCTGTGTGATAGATTTGAGTCCTTAGGAGAGGGAGTCTGCCCATTTAATTGACTTTCATCTTTATGTCTCTGCTTCTAGCACAATGTCTGTCATTTAATGGGCATTCAATAAATACTTAAGAGGATAGGTAATTGAATGAATGAACTTTAGATGCCTAGGTTTTTTTTCTTCCTACTTTATTCTATTCCCCCCATTCCTCTCCAAAGATTTCAGCATCATCAAGACATATTATCCGTTCTCCTTCTCAAATTTATTATAGTGATCACCAAATCCATGGCTTGATACTGATAACAGTGGTTAAGGAAGTTTGAATGGTATTAGTTTTCTCTAGCATACAGTTATGTATTTAATCAGAAAACTCTCAGAGAAAGCCCCTTAAGCAGGCAGTTCCATAAAAAGTGAAGTCAGGAACTTCTGCAGACTGGATGAGGACATATACTGAGTGAACAAGTCTGTCAACTCTTCTAAGACACTGTCAATGCATATAAAAGCTGGCTGTTCATCTAGCACGATCATGGGAGGTGAGAACAGTTCCATGCCTCTTCCCCATACAATTCATATTGGAAGAAAAGGGAAGGGAAACCAACACATTGCCTTCTTGGGTAGGTTAGGGGAGACTTTTCCGGTACATTTTTAGCCAAAATCTGAGTTCCAGACCAGCAGTTAGACAAAGGGGTCAGCAAAACATATGTCCATGGGCTTCATCTGCCCACTGCATGTTTTTGTAAATGAAAGTTTTATTGGGACACAGCCCATTACCATATTCACTTATTGCATATCTCTGGTTGCTTTTGTACTTTGATGAAAGAGTTGAAGTAGTTGAGACGCACTGTTTGATCCAACAAAATCTACAAAAACATACTATTTAGCCTTCCTAGCAACTTGCCCAACCCTAGAAACTTTTTTAAAATGATGCTTTGACTAGAAAATTTTTTACAAATTAATCTTTCTGTTTATGTCAATAGGTGCTGCCCAATATTTCCAAAAAAATGACTTAGAAATCCTCAGATAGTTATATAGCTCTTATATGCTGCTTAGACCACCAAAGCTATGATAAATTTTGTCAGTCTTTGTATCAATGGGTTGCAATCTTGGGACATCCAGTAATGTTATAAAATAACTACAAAAATGGTTGTAATAGAACCAAATTAAGGACTCTTTAATATAAAGAATCACCTATTGCTGGGTGAGAAACCTAACTGAATGGGTAGATGCTATTGACATTTTATCTTGAAGTTTATGTCCTTATAATCAATAATCATACACCAAAATACCTAGTCAAAAAAACTCTTTTATATCCCTCGGGGGATTGGGACACTGTGAAATAAAAACTTTTACTTTTCAGATGTGGCTTGGATTTTTTTTTTTTTTTTTTTTTTTTTTGGATGGAGTCTCCGCTCTGTGGCCTGGGGCTGGAGTGCAGTGGCTGATCTCAGCTCACTGCAAAGCTCCGCCTCCCGGGTTCACGGCCATTCTCCTGCCTCAGCCTCCCAGTTACTGGGACTACCAAGCCGCGCCACATCGCACCGGCTAGTCTTTTTGTATTTTTAGTAGAGGACGAGTTCCACCGTGTTAGCCAGGGATGGTCTCGATTCTCCTGACCTTGTGATCCACCGTCTCCCCCGGCCTCCCAAAGTGCTGGGCATTACAGGCTTGAGCACCGGGGCCCCCGAAAATAAAAAAAAAAAAATCCCACGGCTTGAGCCACCGCGCCCGGCCAGGTTTTGTTTTAAATTAAGAACCACAGAAATACATACCATTTCTAGTGGTAGAGGAAAATATTGCCACCCAGAACTTTCTGAATGTCTCTTTCTGCCCTAGGTCCATTTGTGATGAACACCAATGAAGAGATTTCTCAAGCCATTCTTGATTTCAGAAACGCGAAAAATGGGTTTGAAAGGGCCAAAACCTGGAAATCAAAGATTGGGAACTAGTGGAAAGCAGGAGAGCAGGTCTCGATGTGTCCTAGAATTTTGCCATTTATGAGACTGAGCCATTGAAGGCATTCCATTTCTAAAGCTTATTTAGCCGGTGCTTCTAAAGAATTCCACACTAAAGTGATAACGTGGTTTTTGTAACAAGAAATGTAGTGTATTTCCTGGCACATACAAATAAACCTAATCATTGTTTCTTTAAAATCGACGTTTTCATTTGAAATACCTAAGTTACTAAGCTTCTGTTTAAAAGTCATTTTGTGTATGTTTGCCTTTTTTTGCATGTATGGATGGATGTTTTTATTATTTTTGTGCATGTGCAGGTTTTCAAAATCATATTTGATTGCTTTCTGTGTGTCATTGGCAGCAGATGCATGAGCATCTGAGGTCCCTTCTTAAGCAGTCCTACTGAGATACAAAGGTCAAAGCTATGTGCTGGGGTTTCATGTTACAGGTTATCTGCTTTAAAATAACAGCAGCCCTGAACATTTGAGTCAGTTCTTAAAACTGCCCTGCTATTGGTAGGGACGCAACAGGATTACAGCCAAGACTTCTCTGCATTTTCTGCCAAAATCTGTGTCAGATTTAAGACACATGCTTCTGCAAGCTTCCATGAAGGTTGTGCAAAAAAGTTTCAATCCAGAGTTGGGTTCCAGTTTTCTGTAGCTGTAAGCATTGGTGACCACACCACCTCCTTACAAAGCAACTGGAACCTGCAGCATACGGTGGAGAGATTTTTTTAATTTGCTGGACATGAAATAAATTTACAGTGCTTTCTAATTTCAGGTAGAAGACATGTCCACCTTCTGATTATTTTTGGAGCATGAGAACATTTTAATTTTTTTCATCTCTCTCTCCCCACCCCTAAGATTGTGCGAAAAAAGCGTACCTTGCCTAATTGAAATAATTTCGTTGGATTTTGATCAGAACTGATTATTTGGTTTTCTATGTGAAGTTTTGAGGTTTCAAACTTTCCTTCTGGAGAATGCCTTTTGAAACAATTTTCTCTAGCTGCCTGATGTCAACTGCTTAGTAATCAGTGGATATTGAAATATTCAAAATGTACAGAGAGTGGGTAGTGGTGAATATTTTCATGATGTTGTACGTCCAGCTGGTGCAGGGCTCCAGTAACGAACATGGACCAGTGAAGGTAGGTGAGCTCAATTTTAATATGATGAAGTTCTTTTATTGGCTCATACAGAGGACTTTCTTTGCCCTCACTATTTTTGAAACAATATAAAAATGCAGAACCATCCTAGTAGTGGACTGGACAGGATATATCCTGCATTTGTTAGTGACTGTTCTGTTCCTTACTCGTATTAAACTTCTGGCCATGAGTATTTGAAAATGCTGGGGTGGGGTCAGTTGTTTTTCGAAGTTATGGTAGAAGATGAGCAGTCCGGAATCTTTTCGGATGGAGAATTTCTCCTCAGTTGCATATGCAGATGGCACAGTGGTTTTTTAATGAAACATTGATTTGTTTTTATGACTGATAACTTTGTGGACCATTTATTTTCAGGTCTTTGTGAGCAGCAGAGGTTAGTTTATGTGTTTGGTAAATTGAAAATTGCAGTGCTTTCTCTGGACATTTTCTATCTGCTTTTGCAAATCACCAATTGCCGTCATTCAGAAAAATGTGTTCTCAGAGAGTGTTTGGTTTTTTTGCTTCTTGAAAGGTGTAAAATTCAACACTAATCAAATCTTTGGTTCTATGAGCAAGCATCAAATAGAGCTTAATGAATGGAGAGTAATGCAGAAAATTAACCAGAATGTTACTGACTGCTGGAACAATATTTAGCCCAATTTTATGCATTTCATAGATTGTATATATTTTAAGCTTCTATTTTGAAAATGATTCGGATGTAATTGTTTGGACTGAAGTGGTGCTAAATCATTATTGATTTAGGAACTTCTGGCCTTGAAAAGACAATTAAATGTGAGTTTGAGTTTTTGTAGCTGTTGTTTAGGACATGCATTTTCAACAGCGGTGATATCGCCCCAGCAGGGGAAATTGGTTCGTGGAGGGCTGAAAAGTTTTACTCTTTTGATACATCACACACAGACGTACATAGAGTACATATGGTATGTATTTTAAAATACGGTATGCATTCAAATGTCGTAGGGGAAAATGTCTTAAAAGGCTCCTGGCTGGTGTTGGTGGCCTGGCGAAGGTGGGGGTTGAGATTAAAAAATGTTGAACGCTGAGCTGGAGGTGAGTAGGAAGTCACCTTGTTTGGTAGCCAGCACTTTTCTAACTTTTCAAATTCCAAATGTACACAGGAGAACTCACAGTATTCAGCTCCATTGTACTGCCATCAGCCTTCATATTGGATCTCAAGGCCAGACTATAGGTCGATGGGAGTGTGAATGTAAGCATAGGTAACAGGAGAAAACTGTCTGACTTGTTTGAAGCAAGTAAGACTTTTCAGACTGTCCAGCTTTGTCGTAAGTTCATAAAACGGAAATCCTTTAGATGTGCTGGGCTCCTCGAGTTTTAAAATATTTCCATTTCCCTTGTAAAACATTACTTTATCTGATGGTATAGCAAAGGAGACTCTGAATTATTGGACGTAAGTCATATTCTTTAGGTTGCTGAGCTCTTTTAAAGAGCGCAAGCACCAAGAATGTCTCAGGTGTCCTGGGCACTGTGAAGTTTTATTTATTTATTTATTTAAGATGGAGTCTCACTCTGTCGCCCAGGCTGGAGTGCAGTGATGCAATCTCGGCTCACTGCAACCTCCGCCTCCCAGGTTCAAGTGATTCTCCTGCCTCAGCCTCTCGAGTAGCTGGGATTACAGGTGCGTGCCACCATGCCCGGCTAATTTTTTGTATTTTTAGTAGAGACGGGGTTTCACTGTATTAGCCAGGATGGTCTCGATCTCCTGACCTCATGATCTGCCTGCCTTGGCCTCCCAAAGTGCTAGGATTACAGGCATGAGCCATCGCTCCCGGCCGGCACTGCGAAGTTTTAAATGCTTTGAATGTACTGTTAATATAAAAATTTGTTGAATGGAGCAACGAAGGAAAGCAACTGAATTGGCATGTGACAGAAAACAAGTCGTTACGCGTGGAGGATGCAGCATTATANAGATTTTTTTTTTTTTTTTAACTCCCAGACCTCTCTTTTATTGCCAAATCCCTGCATAAGTGGAAAATCAGTGGAGTTCTATCATTTGTTTCCATGACATTTGTTGACCTAAATCTTTGATGGAGGAGAAACCTTTAGTATTATGCTGGGCCTGGCTCTTGCTAGCTTGCAGGAGCTGATTGTGTGCCTTCCCTGGCCTCACATTAGTAGGTTGAAATTGGCCACAGTGGGAGTATTTACACCACAGATATTGGCACACACTTACAAATCAGGTTAGTTCTCCCTGTTACTCCTGAAAGCCAACTGATAAGCTATCCAGCACACCACTTCCTCTGGGACAGAAGTTGTTGATCTTTTACTGCCATGGACCTTTTGACATCTGCCAAGCCCCTGCCTCCTTAAATAATGTTTTTAAAATCAGTGCAGTTATGAAAATGTTAAAAGAACAGGTTTAGGATATAGCTATATGCGTGCTTCTTTAATGACATTTGACATGACATGATCTAGTAGCAGGCCTGCTCTAAATTTTAAAGTAATAATTAACATAAACTATATTTTGAGATATCTACAAAACCATAAAGTGATAGGAAAATATCTATGATTTCTGCTGCAGACAAAGTCGTCAGCCCAGCTTATACTACTGTGGCTTGTTGGCTACCTTCATGATTGAAGGAAAAGATACGTTTCAATTTAGGTGTTAGTGAAAGTACACATGTAATTTATCTCCTATCCAAGTCCACCCATGCCCTGAATTGTATCCATGGACTCCTTGGGAGGACATTGACTCCAGGTTAAGAACTCCTGCTCTGTTAGAATCCTATTTCATATTTGCAAGCATCAGAATGAACTCTGCTGCCTCATATTGGTTATTTCCAAAGTGGAGATGGGAAGGACTTCTCTAGAAAATATAGTTGTTTGGACTCCAACTGATATGTCCGAAATTCACAAATTATGTTTCTGTTTACATAATAATTGCTAAGCTATTGTTTTCATTTAAATAAGCATTTCTTTATTGATTATTCAGCTCCAACTTGTCACATGAATGCCCTTATTTACATCCCAAAAGGGCATGCAGGGGTATCTCCCAAGACATTTTATGGGCTGCTCACTCAATTTGAAATATTCTTTCTCTTGCCCATTAACATATCGGGGTTTTTTCCCAACTGAAAGACCTAGTCCAAATCTCACCCCCTCTCTACAGCCTTCTGTGGTGCACTTTGGCCTCTCCAATCTGCAGCCTCCTCTTGCAAAACTACTCTTGCAATCTTCAAGTCACTACATTCTTCTGCTCCTAGTGAGAATCATGTTAGACTTTTCTCTCTCCCACTGTGGCCAAATCCTTTAGATTTCTTTTTCAACTCCACCTGTCAAATTCATCCCTATCTTTCTGTTGCCACTTTCTCAATTCAGACTGTAATTCATCTTCACTTAGACTGTTACAGCAAACTCCTAACAGGTCATCCTAACTTCAGTCTTGTCCCCTCCAATTCACTCCACATTCTGCCATCAGAGTCATTTCTCCAAGAAACAGGTCTGGTAATTTCACACACACACACACACACACACCCCTACCTCAAGGGCTCTCAATTTTATATGGATAAACATGGGTTTAAAGGCTTTCCCTGATCTGCAGACAGCTTACATTTCCAACGTTCTTCCCAAAAGACTGTTCCAGGAATGGTAGAATTTTCACCACAATATTTTCTCTTGTCTAGAATGCCCTTTTCCCCAGATTTGCCTCTTATGGTTTAATCCTACAGAGCTCTGTTCAAGTCTTACCTCCTCCACGACAAATATCTGTGGTCCCTAGACCTGCACAAGCCCCCATCACCCCTGTTCTCTTATTGAACTTTGCTTACGAATTTATCATTGCCTTTAAGAGACACTTTCATTTGTATTATTTTATTTGTAAACCTCAGTATAGAAGAGATGGAAATTTATCTATCCTGAATATTCCCACAACATTTAGAACAGGGTCTTATTCAGAGTTCGATAGCTGTTATTCAATAGCTATCCAACTTACTTATTTTTCAGTTGAATTATTCTCTGATTATTTTGTGTGTATAGATTTAGTTTGCTCCAACGGGATTTTGAATTATTTCTATGAAAGGAATCTACTTTGCATGTCTCTGTATTGTCCCATAGTACTAGGCCATTGTAGGTATTCAATCAATACTTGTGGAAATGAATTAATTATGGCATTTGATACTTTTTCTAACTATTCTTAATTCTTATAAAGTTTATAATTTACCTAAGTAAACATGAGCACATAATGCCAAGGACTTTGCTTATCCATTAAAGTGTAAATGGAAACACAACCCAGGATTCATCTCCTTGTCCTTTTTCAAAATTGAAAACAAGCTAGTTTCAGGCTTTAATAATAACAAATATAATTAACCAAGAGATTTAAGGTAATTACTAAGTCTGTTATTTCACAAATTAAAATAAATATTGTGGTGCTATATAGTTGACCAAATAAGTAACCATATAACAAATGTACTATAATGGGTATTAAATTAGTGGGTCATTGGTTTTGTAGGGCCCGATGATGCACAAAAAAAAATAGAACCTCATCACACAGCAGTGCTTGGAGAAGGTGACAGTGTCCAGGTGGAGAACAAGGTAAATATGTTCTTTTCCTTTAACTTTCTTAACATGTACTTTCTACTGGTTTCCAAGAAAATGCCTAAATGTTGTGGATAACTGAAAGTTTTTCTCTCTTCCTTGGAGAAGAAATTATATCAGAAGTTTATCATGTCTTTTCATTAATTTCTGCTATTTCTATAGGTTTATTTTAAAGTTTGATCTGTATTGATTCTTTATCTTCAGAAATCATATAAAGTCCCTACTGTTTACCCCTGGAAATTTGAATCTAGAAACAACACATCTTTGTGGTCTCTTAATTTTCTTTATTTATGCCATTGATTTATTTTGTTTTTAGCATAAGTGAAAATAGATCAGCCCTATAGAAGTAGAAATATGCATACTACATGCATACTCACATAGAGCCCTTTGAAAATAATCCCAACTTGGGCCGGGCGTGGTGGCTCACGCCTGTAATCCCAGCACTTTGGGAGGCTAAGGCATGCGGATCACGAGGTCAGGAGATCGAGACCATCCTGGCTAACACAGTGAAACCCCGTCTCTACTAAAAATAAAAAAAATTAGGCGGGCGTGGTGGCGGGCACCTGTAGTCCCAGTTACTCGGGAGGCTGAGGCAGGAGAATGGCGTGAACCCGGGAGGCGGAGGTTGCAGTGAGCCAAGATTGTGCCACTGCGCTCCAGCCTGGGCAGCAGAGC
>NW_016809119.1:184495-185701 GCF_001698545.2 Rhinopithecus bieti | reverse complement strand
ACAAATTTCAGTCATGTGAAATACGGTAGTTTTTATTAAATACATGGAAGATTAAGGAATTAATTATTAATTTTTATTGAATTCAGTAATAAATCTTCTGGAACTAGTAACATCATAATAATTTCTAATTAAAGAGCTTTGCATTAGTAGAAGTATGATATAGTATAATGTTGACTTACATATTTAGAAATATGCTATATTAGAATTGGGGTGAAGTTTAAAAAATTTTGAAGGCTTCATTTTAAAGTGCATAGTCATTTTGGCTTTGTTTATTGTTTTATTCTAAATAAGATAAACCTAAAAGAAGCCTGAAAAGAAATATATAATGTTCATTTATCTATTAGTGAGTAACTACGCTAAAATTTAGTGGCTTAAAATAACAATCATTTATTATTTCTCCATGTGGTGGGGAGTTCTTCGGCCAGTTTCTCTGGGGTCACTCATGTGGCTGGCAGGCTGGGAGCTGGGCACTGCTGAGGCTGTTGTTTAGAGGTGCCTCAGTTCTGCTCTAGGTGGCCCCTCCATTTGGCTAGCTTGGGATTCCTCGCGACAGGGCAGTCACAAGACAGCTTCCCAGAGAGGGAGCATTTGCATATGGGAGGAGCTATGGAAATGAAGATAGAAAAGCAGAAGCTGGGGTATCAGAAAAGTCACCGACCAATTAATCTGGAATGCCAAGCATATCCAGGCACTAAAATGAGGCCACAAAAGAAGTCTAGTGGAGAAGTCTGTAGTTCTGCAGCCTAGTGCCTAGGGATGGGGCTGCAGCCGCTCTTAGCAGAATTAGCAGTCAGGAAGAAGAGCTGGAGGTGGCATGCAGGAGGATGAGGACAAGCTAAGGTCTAGCAGCACCTCTGACTCTACCCGTTACAACTAACCGCCACGTTGTCTCAATTAAGTTATCAGGGCACAAAACACCACATATAAGTATATCTAAGTATATATGTAATTCACTTCTGACAGAACTACAGTTCTCCTTAATTTCAAATCAAACACCCATTTCTAATAAATAAAATTACTGAAAAGTATATATATATATATATGATATATGTATGATTTTGATAAAGATAGGACTCTTAGAATTATAACCTGTGAATTACTGAACATACTTAGTTTTATATAACGAAATGCTCTAATGATTGTTAAACCAGAAATGCATTTGATTATAAAACAATTCCCCAAACACAAACTTTAGAAAATATTTAT
>NW_016809119.1:168032-179795 GCF_001698545.2 Rhinopithecus bieti | reverse complement strand
AAAAAAAAAAAAAAAAGAAGAAAGAAAAAAAGAAAAAAGAAAAGAAAAACAAAAAATATCCAGAACCAAACACCTTGCTCCATCCAAAGCCTCCTGTGTCCTGTATTTCAAATACCCTTAACAATTCCACCATTGACTCAGCCGGGAGTCAACTTAGACACCTGATGCCAAAGTTTTCTTTAAAAATTATAAATCATTATATTACTCCCTACTTAACCTTACAGTGATTCATAATCACCTGCAAAAGTAGGTCCAAACTTCTTCCTGTAGATTGCATCCAAAGTCCGGAAGAGTCTGGTTTCTTCCTATATTTCAGATCGCCATTTTTCCCCCTTTGATCCCTCCCTCCACCACTGTACCCCTATCCCCTCCAGTATTCCTCCAGCACGCTAATCCTGAACATGCCTTTCCTCCTTGTGTGACTGCTCAAACATCACTCCCTCTGTGAATCCTTTCCTGGATTTCTCCTCCTCCCCCTTTCTGTGCTGATTTTATAGTTTTTACACTTTTATCCTTCCATATTTCACACAGTTTTGTAATGATTTCTTTTCATATCTGTGTGATAGATTTGAGTCCTTGAGGAGAGGGAGTCTGCCATTTATTTGACTTTCATCTTTATGTCTCTAGCTTCTAGCACAATGTCTGTCATTTAATGGGCATTCAATAAATACTTAAGAGATAGGTAATTGAATGAATGAATTTAGATGCCTAGGTTTTTTTTCTTCCTACTTGTATTCTATTCCCCACATCCTCTCCAAAGATTTCAGCATCATCAAGACATATTATCCTGTGTCTTCCTTCTCAAGATTTAAATTATAGTGATCACCAAATCCATGTTGATATGATAACAGTGGTTAAGAAGTTTGAATGTGTTATTTTCTCTAAGCAATACAGTTATGTATTAATCAGAAACTCTCAGAGAAAGCCCCTTAGAGCAGGCAGTTCCATAAAAGGAATGTCAGGAACTTCTGCAGACTGGATGAGGACATATACTGAGTGAACAAGTCTGTCAACTCTTCTAAAGACACTGTCAATGCCATATAAAAGCTGGCCTTGTTCATCTAGCAGATCATGGGAGTGAGACAGTCCAGTGCCTCTCCACCCATACAATATATGAAGAAAAGGGAAGAAACACACATTGCCTTCTGGTAGGTTAGGGGAGGACTTCCGGTACATTTTTAGCAAAATCTGAGTTCAGACCCAGCAGTTAGACAAAGGGGTCAGCAAACTATGGTCCATGGGCTTCATCTGCCCACTGCATGTTTTTGTAAATGAAGTTTTATTGGGACACAGCCATACCTATTCACTTTTGCATTATCTCTGGTTGCTTTTGCACTTTGATGAAAGAGTTGAGTAGTTGAGACAGACACTGTTTGATCCACAAAATCTAAAATACATACTATTTAGCCCTTCCTAGCAAACATTTGCCAACCCTAGAAAACTTTTTTAAAATGATGCTTTTGACTAGAATTTTATAATCTTCTGTTTATTGTCAATAGGTGCTGCCAATTTTCAAAAAATGACTTAGAATCCTCAGATAAGTATATAGCCTTATATGCTGCTTAGACACCAAAGCTATGATAAGATTTGTCAGTTCTTTGTATCACATGGGTTCAATTCTTGACATCAGCTAATGTTATAAAATAACTACAAAATGGTTGTAATAGAACCAAATCTAAGACTCTTTTAATATAAAAGATCACCATTGCTGGTGAGAAACCTATACTGAATGGGTTAGATGCTATTGCATTTATCTGAAGTTTTGTCTTTATAATCAATAATCATACACAAACCTAGTCAAAAAACTCGTTTTATAGTCCTCGGGGGCTACATATACTGAACTTATATCCACCCAACCCCTCGCCCAATTAAATGATTTCTAATATGAAGGAAAGGATTGCCTATAGTTAAACAGAAGTTTTGGCATAGATGTGACAGAGTGGTAAGCGATAGTGAGATGTATAATATTGGTCATAGTTTTCTTTTTTCCCCAACTTTTAAGAATATAAAACCTAAGAGGAAATAATGTTTCTAAACGTTAAAGTTCTTCTTGTTAAAATTAAAATGTAGTGTGAAAAGATATTCATGATGGTAATGGTTTAGGGTGGTGGTATTTGAATTTTTTTTTGTTTTACTTTTGAAATAAAATGTTTTCTTTATGATAAGAAATTTCCATGGTCTTCCTCAGTACTTGGTCCATGTGTATTTCTTTCTCCTCACCCTCTCCTCTTCTAACCACTTCTTTTCCAGAATGGATGGTGATGCCAATTTTGCTGCTAGGTTGTCCTCCAGCCACCCCCAGTCCAGTTTTCACTTCCTAGCTTTAAACATTGTCCACTTTTCCAGCTTAGACTAGCATTGCCTCTACGATAGTTCTATGTGTCTGTGAAGAATTGTTTTCTTCCTGTAGCAATCATGAAATAGCTACTACTACTCTGGACAATTGTGTTAATGCCATTTGGGTGTAAGGCCTCCTAATTTCATTAGTCTTGCCACTTGTGCTTGCAAGGATAGCTGTTTGGAGTCAGCAGTGCCTGGAACATGTGAACTGAGACAAATCTGTTTGAAAATCTCAACTTAAGATTTCAAATCTACTGTGTATACTGTTTAGCCGTTAAGTTTCTCAGTCTAAGAAGAACACGTTTTCCTCTAGAAATAAGGTTAACCCAGTACCTATGCATGGTTCATTAATATAATCAGATTACAGACTAGATGTAGTATTTATTTCTGTTTCTATTTTCTCCAGTTTTTTTAATACAGCTCAGACAGTCATAGACAGTTGTACACGATGTGCACTGCACAACTCTAGGGTGCTCCATGCATATAGACACATCTGTATGTGACAGCCCTAAGTACAATGTGGTAGACACTCTGGACATTTGGTAAATAAGTATCTACATCCTCACTCTCCTGTCATTCACATTGGTCTTCTGGCCAGCACTATTTCTGGTTTATTTAATAAACAGTTCTTGTCCACAGCAATTTTGTGAGTCATGAAGACATGTCACTATTGCAACAAAGGAATACCAGGCCATGGTAGGCTTTCACAACTTTTTCTGACAGAATTTGTTTCTTTTTGCTTTATCTTCCCTGTATACTATCTTTTTTTTTTTATCCACCCGCTTTCTTAATTACACTGGTAGAAGAATATTGGTGGGTGATGGAGTCATTCACATTCTGTGTAAGACTCGAATCAGTCCAAGATCCACAGGAACGTGGGATACTTCTAACTTTCATGAGAAGCCACATGGCTCACAAGATTTCTTTACCTTTGTGTCGCTTGCCTTCTCCTGAAATCGTCTCTACAGTGAATCGAATAACAAGGACTGAGGTGTATTTTCCATATTTAATTCCAGGAAGCAGTCCCACTCCTACTCCCTGCCCTATTTCCAGTTCCAAAGTCATGTACAGGGAAGTCCATTGACTTTGATGTTGGTCAAATGGCCCAGCAAACTCTTGTCCACTTTTCTGTCAGGCACAGTCCTTGGCGCAAAAGACATCTGAAATACTTTCCATTAATTTCTTCTTTATTTATGACCTTGTAGTTAAATGTGTTGAATCATATGCTTCTATACACATCTTTTTTAATCCAGTTTCTCACTTATAACTGGTGACTGAAACTTTTATATCACTATAGCATATTATTGGTACCCAGGATACAATAGAACCCTCGATATCTTATATGTTCAATATAGTATTTCCTTGTATGACTTATTTCTTAACATAAAAATCCTGTTTTAGACCTGTGGATAAACCTTTACTATAAATCCCAAAGACAATTTCTGTAATGAGAATATGGTATTTGCACACACACATGATTCCATGTAGAACTTGAGGTAATAAGATCTGGGACTCCCAGATACATTTATTATTACCACAAATGAATAGAGGTGCTACAGAAATAGGCACAGAAATGACAGTAAAATGGTTTCTGAGCACATTTCTAGGCTCAAATTTTTTCTACAACTTAGGATGAACAGAGACAGTGGAAACTGTATATAATTGGGAATGTGACTGAGATGAGACAAAGATGAGATGGAAGCATTTCTTCTTCCCTTGCTTTTCTGGTGGTAGGTTCACTTTTCTGTCTTCCTTGCCACTAGTTCTTGCAGTCCCTACCAAGACACTAGGGCATTATACAGCAAAGTCACCCTGAGGCCCCCTGCTACTGCATCATGAAGCCTTAGCTGGTTGTGATGTCTTAGTTCATAAACAATCTCCCTTGTCTGTCATTAGAGCTTTCCAATATTTGACAATTCATTTATTTTTTTCAACAGGTATTTATTGGGCACCTATATATCTAGGCACTGATCTAGGGGCTGGGAATGAAGTAGGAAATAAGTCTAGGGGCTGAGAATGCAGGAGGAAATAAGACAATGTTTCAATTCTCTTGGAATTTGCATTCCAAGTATGGTGGGTAGAGGCAGACAATATGCAAATCTGTAACATGTCAGGTGTGACAAATGCTATGAAGAAAATCAAGTAGGGGGAGCTGATACAGTACTGAGTAAATCAGAGGAGACCTTTCTGATTCAGTTATGTCTCTGCAGAGTCCTGAAGGAAATAAGAGAGACAGAGGCAACCATCAATGCAGTGGCCATGGTTGGCACAGCAAGTTGGCTTTGATATCTGGGTATTAGCCAGGGAGCTGGTGCAGCTGGAGGTGGGGTGAGTGGAGGCCAGAAGTGCAGTTGTTGAGGTTGGAGAAGTAGCCAGGGAAGATCATGTAAGGTGTGACTGTGCTCCCATAAAACTTTATGGACACTAAAAATTGAATTTTATGTAATTTTCCTGCATCATGAAATTTTTTTAAAAAAAAGTTTGTTTCAACCATTGGAAAATGTAAAAAATTGTTCTTACCTAACAGGCCATACAAAAACAGGCTGCAGGTTGGATTTGGCCCATGGGTCATAGTTTGGCAATTGTGTTACATATAAATCATTACACTATTTTATCTTCATCATGGTACACATCCATACCTGACATGTTTTATTTGCCTGTGTATACATTTATTGCTTTGTCGCCATCTACTAGAATACAAGCTTTTTGAGAAAAGAAGCTCTTAATTGTCTTGTTTACTGCAGCATCCCAATCACCAGTGAAAAGCCTGTAATAGAGTAGATACTAAAAACAGTATTTGTTGTCTGATTGATGGACTAGACCTCAGGATTTTTAAATGTCCAGGATCAAGATATGAACTACTGCATTAAATCATCTCCAACATCTACTCTTATGATGGCTGGTCTGACTTCATGATTTAAAAAAAAATTCTAAAGCATTTTTAAGGCAGTATATTCACCCTGTACTATTTTCCTGTGGGCATAGGATAGGATTTCTGTGGATGTATCAAAGACTCCTCTAGTGTCCTTCCAGGCACAAGCCATCCTATAAGGCGTTGCCTTTTAGGAGCCACAGGTGTAGAAGGAAGTCATCTGAGCCCATTATTCCAGCCTGTTGGTAACACAAAGAGAGATGAGCAAAGCAGCATCTGTACAGGGGTCTAGACAAAACTTCGACACTTTGGTGTTTTCCTTGATCCCTGAGATCCTTAGAAATGCTACCTATGCTTTCATTTTATGCTAGGTGGTTTGTAAAGTCATGGTAAATTATGGCAAAATACTCTGGTCAGATACTTTATCAGGCTAGGCCAGGATATGCTGTGAAAACAAACACCCCCAAAATCTTGGTGGTCCATAAACAACAGAGACTTATACCATTTTTATCGCTTATACCACATGACCAGCCTGGTTCATCCGGGGTCAACTCCACATGGGGATTGAAGCTGACTGAGTATCTGATCTTGAATGTTAGGAATCACTATGACAGAGGGAGGGAGAGCCCCAGAGAGCCCCACCCTGGCACTTAAATTCTCTGGCCCAGAAGTGACACATATTACCTCTAGTTGTGGCCCCTTGACCCACTGCCCCATCTAGCCACAAAGGGCCAGGAAGTGTAATCCCACCATGCGCTCAAAAGGCAGCGAGATGGAAATATTTGACAAACAATATTAATGACTGTGACACATGGTGAGTTCTTCACATTGGTGACTTCTAAGTGCTTCTGAACACACCTTTGACTGTAGAATGTCAAAAACATTCCCAATTTTATAGCAGTGCTGGAAAATGAATTGTATTGAGACAACTTGGGAGTAGTAGAAGGAGATAGAATAAAAAGAAAAAAATTCACTGATTTCTGTCACGCCTCCTTTAACGCATGGAAGAACATATACATTGCTTAGAAAATCACATTACCACATTCAGAACAACTTTAGTGAAGATGGGAAACAACCATGGCTGGTCAATGGGGTGAAGTGTGCTGAAGGAAGACAGATTTATTTCTCAGGAGGCATCTTCTCTCTGGGAAAAAGAAAGACACATATTCATCTCGGTAAATATTTGTGGAATGTCTACCATGTGCCAGGCATATGAGTGAAAATGATGTTTTTATAAAATAAAGATGTCTTAAGTATTTGCGTGTCTTACTAGCCTAAGTGAGGGAGTTCAATTTGGCCAGTGGGAAGGATAATTTTATGCCTGAAACTTTAGTAATGTAAATTTTTATGCTGATTCTCTTTTTGTCATTCACTGAGTATTCCTAAGTAACTATAACACTCACATATTGGAGATAAGTATTGGTTTCCTGAAATCTAGGTTTGGCTAACATTGCTTCTGAAAAGAGAAAACGTTGAATGTGTTGAATGTCCCTGTGGCACATTCTTGCTGTTGCTTACTGTTCCATTATGGAGAGTGTTAGAAAGAGTGTAATTTTGATTGAATGACTATGCCAAAAAAACACCCTAAATAAGAAACTGCACAGAAAGAACAGAGTGGAATGAAAAAGTGAAAACAACTTTGCAATGGTGTGCTTCATTTACAAGTACATTGTCACAGAAAGACTAGGGATGATTGGGCATCTTAGAGAGTGCAGAGGATGTTGATAAGGAAGAGGAAGAGGAGATCAGTGGATGTTGATGTGGGACACTAGATCCTTAGTGAAGAAGTGTGAAAGAGGGTATGCTGGGCTGACTGCCACTGGCATAGCAAGGCTGCTTTGTAGAAGGGACAATAAAGTTTTGCATAAGGATCCTTTTCCCATCCAATGGATTATGCTATACTTTGGCAGGAATAGGGCTGTAGCAGTTAACCATTGCCACAATAATGCTGTGTAACATAGCAGTCCAAATTTCAGTGGCTTAAAACATCACTACCTTATTCTCACTTATGTCTCTGAGTCAGCTGGGAGTCAGAGGATTAAGGCTCAAGGCATAGGTTGGGTGCAGGTCAGCCCCACATGTCTCTCATCCTTCTTTGATCAGTGGGCTAGCAGGAGCATGTGCTTGCAGTGATGGTGGAAATAGGAAAATGTGCAATCATAGCTGAGTTTCAAGCCTCTCCTCGCATCGTGTCTTGTAACGTCTCATTGGTCAATAGGGCTGGGAAATATATCCCTCCCTCAGAGAGTTAGGAGTGGAAATGAAATTGTTGTTAACAATAAATAGCCTAATCACCATAAAGGCTTTGGGTGGCACATTGGGCCCTTGATCTTGGAGATCAGTGATAGAGAGACTGTAACAGACCTCAGGAACCCCTTGGGGTTGTTCAGAGCATACTTCTAGAGGGTCTGGGGTTGTCTTGCCATTCAAGTCCATCCCACACCCATCTGCCCCCACATATCCTAAGCACAGTTATGTCAAGTGAGAACAGAGGCATTTGAATGGAGCACAGATTTCAAACACATAAAGGCAGGGCATCCCATCTCTCCCAGTGCTAGATGATCTGACTGGGAGAAAACCACAAGCAGTCTTCATCAAATTGGAGGAAGTGGAGGTCCCAGGCATTTAGCCCCCTAGTATGTCCTTAAAAAACCCAGACGGCCATGCACACACACTCACACAAATGCGCGCACACACACACACACATACATTCACACACACACTCTTTTCCTGCATTTGTAGTTCCTTTCCTCAGTCTAACTTTAATTAAACAACCTGGATTTCATATATATTCATTTAAATATAGAATTTCATAAACGAAAGAGCCACCAGAACCACCAATGGTAGCGTGAGGCCCCTGAAATGAGAGACGAGCCCACCCCAACCTTAAATGACCAGGTTTCTGGACTTCAGAGAAGCAAGATCAGACCCTTGGCAGGTTCCATCTGATCAGCCACAGCAGCCATAGCTACAGCAATAATTATTAGTAAGTGTGCGTTCTCCCTGCCCTAGTTAGTGCACCCTATACCCTCAGGTGTCATCTGTTCTAGGTAAAGTCAGACCCTAATAACAAAAAACCAAAATGTAAAATGTTGGTTGTTTTTTTTTTTACACACTTCTAAAGACATATAAAGCCTAAGCAGATACCTTAACATTCATCTTCTATCTGAAAACACCTCCTAGAACCATTTTTAAAAGGAGATGGAGGCAAGGTGGAGAAAGAAAGTTTGTCTTTGATTTACCCTGGGAAAGTTGTCTTTTAAAAAAATTTTAATGTCTATGTACTATGATTGGAGTTGCCGTGTCTTGCTCTTTTCAAGCTCACCACTCTGACTCCTAAGGAATATCAGGGCCCCTAAAACACAGACTTCTAAACCCCAACACATATAGGAAAGAAAGGAAAGAGGAAAGAAAGAAAGGAATGCAACATTTATTGTGCACCTACCGTATACCTGACCCTTTCCTACATATGGCCTCATATAATCCTCTTCATCAGCTTTATGAGATGACTATTATTACAATGCCCGCTTTATAAAGAGGAAATCAAGCCTTAAGGAAGTCAAATACCATACTCCTTTAGCAAATAGCAAAAAAAAAAAAAAAAAAAAAAAAAAAAAAAAAAAAAGAGTAGTGTCCTAGATTCAAAGACAGTTTTTTTTTTTAACTTATAGAGTAAAATGGATATTTTTCCTTTTGGCCTGTAGTTCTATGAATTCTAACACATGTATAGATTTATATAACCACAACTGTAATTAGGATACAAAACTATTCCATCACCCCCCAAAAATTCACTTACATTATCCTTTTATAGTCAGACCCTCCTCCCAGCCTCCCAACCTCTGGCAATCACTGATCTGTTGTTCTTCACTATGGTTTTGCATATTTGGTTCACTGTCATTCTGGTTTTTTGGGAATGTCATGTAAATGGAATCATACACTATGTAACAGTTTGAGATCGGCTTCTTTCATTCATACTGCCTTTGAGATTCTGCCAGTGTCCCTGTAGTTCATTCCTTTTTATTGCTGAGTAGTATTCTATTGATTGCTGAACCATTCACCCATTGAATGACACATAAGTTGTTTCTAGTTTTTTGGCTATTGTGAATAAAGCTACTACAAACATTCATGTACATGTATTTATGTGAACATACGGCTTCATTAATCAAGGGTAGAATCCCCAGAAGTAGGACTGTTGGGTCGTATGGTGAGCATATGTTTATAAGAAACTGCAAACACATTTTCCAGAGCGTTATGCCATTCAAAGCCAGTTTTGAGCAATTCAAATCTATGCTTTCTCCTTTCCAGTAAGCTGTTTCTCCAGATGACAGAGTGGTTTACTATATTAGGCAAAGCTTCATCTTGGGGAGTGTTATTTCCAACTGAGAGCTATGGGAGGCAAAGTTACAAAACTTCAGCTCAGACTCACAAATCTAACTTGATCTGGGAAGACACCTCGACAGGTGGGGGAGGGAGAACATCTGCTGAGGAAGGCTGGGAGTGGAGTGAGACTTTGCTACTTGGACCCCAAACCAGGAAAAATTTGGTGGTTTTGGTTTAGCCTGAACCATCAGGTTAAACAGGAAATGCAAAATGCTCTTCCAGTGAAACAGAAGAAGCTGCTAAGAGGTAGAGGGAACATGGAACTATTTGTATTGCAACCGAATCCACCTCCCCAAACCCACTGCAAAGGGAAATTGCTGACTGCAGTGTCCCTGAACTCCAGGGTGAGTAAGAAGAGAACCACGCCCCCAGGGAACATTTGTAAATCTGTAAGCAAATCTAGGGAAAGTTGTGTGAAATGTGTCCCTTCCATAACTCACCCTAAAGCTTCTGGGTATTCTAAACATACAAATTCTATTCATCACACCCTTTTATCACCAAGCTTCCTGAAGGCATATTGCCAACACAATTTGACAAAGAAAATAGCACCAACAACTTTTCAAAGCCTTGGAAGGATAGTCTCAGACCCACGGCTCTCAAGAGGTCCAGGGATGAATTTAGCAAGGCTGGCCTACTTTTCCATATATATAGAACAAGAGGATTGTTAATAGTATGGGATTGGAATGGCTCAAGAAAAGCTTTTTGCAGCTCTGAGAAAAGTAGCCAGGGTCTCCCTTTAAACCTTTGCTGACGGCCTTATAGCTCAAAACCAGCATTGGAACTGGCTATGTACTCCCAAACCAAAGCCTCTTCCACTTGGCATGTATATTTATATTATCATTTATATCTTCTTTCAAATACCTTGTAGGACTGCCTTTTGAAAGGATTATAATTTATACTTTTTTGTCGAATTCAGTAGGTTAAAGCAGTACCTATTTAATTTTATTTTGAAAAATTGGTTGTTCTTGCTTTTTGGGAATTTGAGAGGCAATTTAGTCTGTCATTTAGGATGACATCATATAAGGCAGCCAACTTCATCATGCTATTTAGCCTGAAAAGCGATATTGTTGATCTTCAACCTTGAAACCTTGAAAAAGTCGTATAGGTTGGGAACTGACCTGCAAACGGTCAGGTATCTTGAGATAGGAAACTGATTTGCAAATCCAGGTCAGCAAGATACTCATACAAATATTTTGAACCCAAGGTATACATCAAATAGATTTAAAGACTAAGACTATTTCTGAGCATGCATCGACCATTTGAAGACTAGTGGACTTGCATGAAGTTCAGGAGTTAACCTGGGTCTTGTAACTTCAAATCAGCATTTCTCATGCCCTAAATTAGTAGTAGAGAGACAGTATAGAGAATTCCTATATAACCCTCACCCATCTTCCTCTAAGGCTAACACCTGGGAAGTTTTTTAAAAAAAATCCTGATGGCAAAGCTGCAGCCCAGACCCAAAAAATGAGAATCTCTGAGATTAGGATTCGAGCATCAGTATTTCTTTGAGGCTTATTCCTGGGTAGATTCAAGAAGAAGCCAAGATTTTGAACCCCTGCTTTATTTGTGTGTGTGTGTGTGTGTGTGTGTGTGAGAGAGAGAGAGCTTTAATGACACAAAATGCTTATAGCTACAAGTTATACATGTATTGTAAACTATATATAACGATACAAAGTGCTAACTAAATAGATGAAGAATGCATAATCACTTTGACTCAGTTAATCCAATGATTTCCACAATGGGTTCATGAAAAAACTCATCTGACTGGCTAAGTCTTCAATTCTCATCTTTTTAGAAGAGTACATATGTTTACTGCAATCACGGGAACTTGTTGCACTTTCCAATGTGCAAGTTTGTGCAGTTTTGCTCTTGATTCTATTTACAAACATCTTAAGCCAGTTTTCATCAAACATATGAAAAATGAAGCCTGCCTTTTTCGCCCCAAATTGTAAACAGGTGTAAAGCTTTTAAAACATTAATCTCACAATTTCAACAGTTCATTGTTGAATTCTCCTTTCCAATACGCAATGTTTTCGTTCAACACAAATCTGGGTAGCAGTAAAACGTTCATCCCATGTGTTAGGGCTTTGGATACATACTACATGCTTTCATAATAAACTCTACTGTGATGATGTATCCAGGTTTTAAGTGATTTTCCATAATTTCACTAA
>NW_016809119.1:149779-167781 GCF_001698545.2 Rhinopithecus bieti | reverse complement strand
AAAAAGATAAAATTTTCTTGTTTAATCTGCATGTTATTTTCCACTATAACACATTAATTTTACAAACATTGATGTGAGAGAGAAGAGTTAGATAGTTTCTGCAAACTGGCAAACCTGGCTGTCATAGTGTTTTTATTCAAGTTGACCTGATGCACTTCATAGATTGCTAGTTTTAAAATTAACAATGTGAACCCCTGCTTTAAACCCTTCTCAAAGTGCAGTCAGCCAACCAACAGTATCGCCCGTGCCTGGGAACTTGCTAGAAACCACTTTGTGAAACTCATTTCCTGGTATGACAATGAATCTGGCTACAGCAGCAGGGTGGTGGACCCCATGGTCCACATGGCCTCCAAGGAGTAACACCCCAGGACCATCAGCTCCAGTGAGAGCATGAGAGAAAGAGAGAGGCCCTCAGCTGCTTGGGAATCCCTGCCACACTCAGTCCCCACCACACTGAGAATCTCCCCTCCTCACAATTTCCATGCAGACCCCCTGAAGAGGGAAGGGCCTAGGGAGCCCCACTTTGTCATGTACCACCAATAAAGTTCCCTGTACTCAGCTAAAAAAAAAAAAAAAAGAAAGAAAAGAAAAGAAATAAAAAGAAATGCAGCATCCTGTCTTGGCCCAAACCCACTGCATCAGAATCTGCATTTTAACGAGATCCCCAGGTATACACATTCAGTTTTGAGAAGCAGTACTATATATAAAATATTCAACAGACCACACAAACCTGGGCCCAACTGCTCTTTGTCAGATACATGTATGTATTTATTATAAATTCCTTCATCAGAAACATATTACATGCTTATTACTTTAAAAAGAGGAATCAGACACATATCCTACCCTCAAAGAGATCTCAGTCTAGGAAGGGAATACAATGTGTTCATAAATAATATAGTCTAAGTTAAGGACTTCATAAAATGCTTGATGGAAGAAGTGGCATTTATTTTGGACCTGGAATGAGAATTGAAAGAAGATATTCAAAAGACAAGTGATTTAGTGATGTAGTTTGAATACATGAATAATCTCAAGGTCACTTTTTCTATAGCTTTCAGTGNTAAATATATATAATAAATAAATATTTATTCAGCTCTTACTATTGCTATAAGACAGATACCATTACTGCTCAAGTGGCTTTTACAACCTAGTGGGGAAGACAAGCGGATAACAAGAAATGACACAATTCATTAGTGTTACTGGTAGTGTTACGAAGGACAAGGATGGGGTGGCTAGAAATCCATGTGACAGATCAGACCTAGGCAGGGGTGGGAGTTGTGGAGGAGGTTTCCCTGAGTAGGTAACATCTAAGCTGAGAAAGATTTAGGTAGACAAAGAGTGAATGGCATTCCAGGCAAAGGAAACAGCATGGACTAAGGTCAAAACAAGAAGAAATGAACCAAAGAACAAGTTGATAAAATGGATGTCCAGTAATATTCCATTGTTCAACTAGGCAACATTTTTCCTTGCCTCCCAAATTGGGTCAAAGTAGCCTGGTCTTCACGCCTCCAGTCCTTCCTCTTTTTAAAAATTTTATACAACTATATTGATATAGAATTTACACACTATAAAATTGACGTTTCGCTTGTTTTCATTCAAGAACATTAGGAAATTTACTGAGTTGTATAGCTATCATCCACATAGGGTCCATTATGCCCCTTTACAATGAAACCTCCATTCTCACTCCCAGCCTCAGGCAGCCAATAATCTATTTTCTGTCTCTAGGGGCTAGAAACTTAAGAGTGGAATTAGTTGGTGTATAATAAATTTAGCTTATTAGAGAACTGCTGAACTCTTTTCCAAAGCAACAAGACAATTTTACAGTTTCATCAGCCATGTATGAGGGTTCCCGTTGCTCCATATCCCTTACAACACTTGGTATTGTCAGTCTTTTTGTTTATAGCCATTCTACTGGGTGTGAAGTGGTATCTCATTTCACCAGCCCCTCTTCCTAACTTCTTTGCCAGATTCCCCACTCCTAAACCTGCTCTATGCCCAACCAAAGTGAATCCCTTGCTGTTTTGTTTTGTTTTGTTTTGTTTTGTTTTGTTTTGTTTTTTCACTGAGGCTCGTTGATATCCCCAAATTATGCCTTTCTTCACTCTTGGAATGTGTTACTTGACTGGATATGTATTTTTGGTGAAGGAGAGGGGCTGGGCTGGAAATTGAGAGCTCAAATTTGTAGGAGTACAGAAGGTCTTTGACTTCCTCACAACATGGGACACTTCTAAGTTTCTCCTACAAACCCCACCACCATACTTTTCCAAATATCTTGCCTGCCAGCTTGGTCACACATGACCTAAATTAATACTTAAGAAGTTATGGAGATGCTCATGCTTCCTCAGGGGAGAATGCTGTGTGAACTTAGAAATTAACAAAAGGAGAAATGACTACCCTTGAAATTGTACCACAGAAAGGAGCATACATTCAAATGATGGTGAAGTCTTATTAAAAAGACTTTAAGCCTCCCAATTTAGAAGCTGGCTTGTGGTAGCCAAGAAATTAGAGAATGATTTGTTATTTAAGAGTGAAATTGCTAGTAGTCTTGGATTAATTACCATAAAAAAGCTGCCGCTGTAATAAAAAGCAGAGATCTGGTAACCCTGCTTCACTTCCTTTCTCTTGATGAAAGCCTTTTAATTATTTTAATTTTGATTAGCACTTCCATCAGAAAATAGGAAGAAATTAGGAGCAATTGGCAAAGGTTTAGTAATTAAAACCACTGAAATCAATGGTTTAAGTATGTATTTGGGATAATCACACTTTTTAATTTTTATTTTTGTCTTACTCAAGTGGATAACATCAAGTTCATTATACAAAAACCAACCAGTGCAGAAAGCCGATTGGAAACAAACAACCATTCTGGAACCCTTTGAAAATGTATGCCTTTGATGAATTAGTTGCCAGGTTTCTACTTATGTTTAATTGTTAGTATTTCCACTTAAAATAGCAAAATGACTGTCTGCAATTTCTGTTATTTCAAACTAGGTTTTAAATTCTGGGGTTGAAAGTAAGCTTAAATAACTCTGAGTACTTGAGTAAACACCGCATTTTTTATGATGAGGCAAGTTGCATGAACCATTTAATTACTTTAATTCAATCCAGAGATTTGATATTTTCTCCTGAGTTCTCAAGTTGGATAGTTTAAAAAATTTCTAAGATTGAATTGAAACCTGTAAGAACTATAATAAAACTGTTTTCTTTCTTTCTTTCTTTCTCTTTCTTTCTTTCTTTCTTTCTTTCTTTCTTTCTTTTCTTTCTTTCTTTTCTTTCTTCTTTCTTCTTTTCTTTCTTTCTTTTCCTTCCTTCCTTTCCTTCTCCTTCCTTCCTTCCTTTCTTCCTTCCTTCTTTCCTTCCTTCCTTCCTTCCCTCCTTCCTTCCTTTCTTCTTTCCTTTCTTCTCTTTCTTTTCTTTCTTTCTCTTTCTTTTTTTTTCCAAGATCTCGCTCCATCGCCCAGGCTGAAGTGCAAGTGGCGAGATCATGGCTCACTGCAAGTTTGACCTCCCCAGGCTCAGGTGATCCTTCCACCTCAGTCTTCTGAGTAGCTGGGAGTACAGGCATGCACCAGCATGTCTGGCTAATTTTTGTATTTTTGGTAGAGACAGGGTCTCACCATGTTTCCAGTCTGGTCTTGAACTCTTGCGCTCAAGTAATCCTCCTGCCTCGGCTTCCCAAAGTGCTGGGATAACCAGTGTAAGCCACCATGCCTGGCCTTGTATTTTTGGATAGTATTGAGGGAAATTTGCCTCAATAAATAAAAATCCTTTCAATATGCTTCAACTTTAAAATCTTCAAAAAGCTGCTTAGTTTCATTATTTTCGTGTGGAAGCAGCTTTGTCACAAAGTTTTATTTTGAAGACTGAATTGTATACGGAGTACTGTCCAACTAGAAGAGAATGAATAATCAGGAAAAGAGAGACTATTGAAAAATGAGACTTAATGGAGAAGTATTGAATTTCAAAGCTGCCAGAGACATTAGCAATTGTTCAGTTTCATCTCCAGATTTCTTAGATGAAGAAGCTGTGGCAAGCCAATTTCACAAACCTGATCTATGATCCTCATGCTCCCCACTCCTCTCACTCCCAGAATTTTGCCTTGATCCAAACTTTACAGAAAAGTGCGAACCCACAGGTATGAGTTCACTGAGCTTCCCAGGCAGTCCTGCCATCTACAAACCCATGCCATTCTGTATTTTCCTCTTGTTTCTGAGGGTGATCCTCTCATCTAATCACACTATGTCCACTTATCTCTGGCACTTATGTCAAAACAACCCCTCTACGTCTTGCCTTAGCTCTCCTGCATATGCTTTCTTTCTTCCTGTCTGTTGTCTCTTTCCCCCAGCTTATAATTCTCCCGCCTTTATTAAAAACATGCACCCACAGACACACACTCACATCTGGATTCCCAGGTATGATAACCTTGTAGATTCATGTTTTCAGATCGTTCTTAGTCCATAGAATATAAAATTGATGGAATGATGGCAAACATTTGCAGATGACAATCATTTACAGAAATGGCACTAAGCCATGTAGCTGAAGCTGCAGGACTTACGGATCTGAGCTGGAAGACAGGGGCCATCAAAAATTCAGCTTCAGCTGGAAATGGGCTCTTTGAGTGCACTGCATCAGATCCATGAAAGAGGAAGGAAGAGTTACTGCTCATTGCTGCCTGGAGCTGTGACTTCTATGAAATTACTTAACTAGGGGCAAAGGAGGAAGCAGATACTTCCTTGCAACTAGGACTTGAGCTGAGATGATCCCTGAATCATAAATACTCAAAAAGATTCAGATTCAGGACCCAGGGGATCACAGGGTACAACTACAAAACTTCTAAATGTTGGGGAAAGAATAATGAGAAAGAAAAATGAATCTCTGAAAGAAAATGGAACTACTAAACAAAATTCCAAATCACGTTGATGTAATTGTTACTAAGAATGGCAGCAACAAAATGAATAATCAGGATATGTCATACCTACAAAGTTAAAAATCTAAAATAATTTGAAGAAATACTTAAATACATTTAGAACCCTCAAAGAGATAAAGAAAGAAATAATATTCATAAACTTAAAATGACAAACTAGGGGCGGGGTGCGGTGGCTCACGCCTGTAATCCCAGCACTGTGGGAGGCCGAGGTGGGTGGATCGCAAGGTCAGGAGATCGAGACAATCCTGGCTAACACGGTGAAACCCCATCTCTACTAAAAATACAAAAACAAAATTAGCCAGGCGTGGTGGTGGGTGCCTGTAGTCCCAGCTATTCGGGAGGCTGAGTTGGGAGAATGGCGCAAACCCAGGAGGTGGAGCTTGCAGTGAGCCAAGATTGCACCACTGCACTCCAGCCTGGGAGACAAAACTAGACTCCATCTCAAAAAAAAAAAAAAGAGACAAACTAGGAAGAATATACAGAAATGTAACAGAAAGTAGATAGGAAGAAGAATGAAGTAGAAATACTTGAAATTAGAAATATGGTGATTGAAATTAAAACTGTAACAAAATAAACTCTAGACTCACAACAATTGGAGAGTTGGTGATTGGAAAGATGAACCAATTAATTTACCCAAAACACATTAGAAAGAGGTGAAGGGGAAAAAATAGCTAAATATAGAAGCACATTTAAGAGACATGTAAGATGATTAAAAGCCTCCAATATTTTTCAAAAAAGAGAGTAGAGACAATATTATAGGTGGAATAATGAAAATGATAATGGCTGAGAATATTAAAGCCTTGAGAAAAAACGGACAAGTGGCCTCAGATTGAAACTGCCATGAAGGTCTCTGTCTCAAATTCTCAACTCTGCTTTTGTAGTATGAAAGCAGCCATAGACAATAAGTAAATGAATGCACATGGTATGTGCATTGTATTGACACACAAGTTGTATTGTGTGTCAATACAACTTGATTTACAAAAACAGGCAGGCAGCAGGCTAAATTAGGCTGGGAGACCATAGTTTGACAGGTCTTGATCGAAAGAATAACCATTGTTGGCCAGGTGCAGTGGCTCATGTCTGTAATCACAACACTTTGGGCAGCCAAAGCGGGCAGATCACTTGAGCCCAGGAGTTCAAAACCAGCCTGGGCAACATAGCGAAACCCCATCTCTACTAAACGTACAAACATTAGCCGGGCATGGTGGCACGCTCCTGTAGTCCCAGCTACTCAGGAGGCTGAGGCAGGAGAATCGCTTGAACCTGGGAGGCTGAGGTTGCAGTGAGCAGAGATGGTGCCACTGCACTCCAGCCTGGATGACAGGGCCAGACTCGGTCTCGAAAATAAATAAAGAATAACCATTGTTGGCCAGGTGCGGTGGCTCAAGCCTGTAATCCCAGCACTTTGGGAGGCCGAGACGGGTGGATCACGAGGTCAGGAGATCGAGACCATCCTGGCTAACACGGTGAAACCCCGTCTCTACTAAAAAATACAAAAAACTAGCCGGGCGAGGTGGCGGGCACCTGTAATCCCAGTTACTCGGGAGGCTGAGGCAGGAGAATGGCGTAAACCCGGGAGGCGGAGCTTGCAGTGAGCCGAGATCCGGCCACTGCACTCCAGCCTGGGCGACAGAGAGAGACTCCGTCTCAAAAAAAAAAAAAAAAAGAATAACCATTGTTTACGTTTTCGTGTATATGTCACTAGATGTTCTTCATATATCCATATAAGTATGTATATATGATGTACATAAGTACCTAAGTGAAAATACGTAAGTAATTTTGAAAGAGGTTGTATCATAGCTGAATCACACGTGACTTGGACCACACTTGCTCTTCTGAGTACCTACTTTTGGACAACTCTCAGTGTACACTAGCATGTCTAAAAAAAATGTCTACTCCTAAAATGCTAATGCATGATGTAGATTTTAACTACAGCTTTTGAGGCTCAGTGGAGGAGGGTGTACATCACACGACCCAATGCAAAGCTTTTTAACAGCCCCTTTTGCTCGTCTTTGTTTTCCCCTACTGTTCCTCGCCCTGCAGCAGGCAGCTAACATTCACCTCTCCCTTCCACCCTCCTCTCTCAGCACTGGTCCTTTGCCTCCTCCCTCATCCCAGCTCTACAAATGGCCTCAACCTGCATATTCCAACCACCCAGCAAAACAAACATCTAGTAACTACAGGGTCAGCAAGAGAGAATCTGAGGCCCTAGCCATAGACAGATCACCTTATCATTTCTCCAGCACATTCCAGGAAGGATCTCAGTTCGTTCGGTCCCAATATACCTCTACATCCTTTGTTTTAATGATCACATAGAATTTGTTGTATGCATATATCATTATTTATATAACTAACCCCCAATTTTGAACAAGAGGCTACATACTGAAAATTTTTTATCTACCAAGTCTTTTTTTTCTTACAAACCCATTCGATACAGTTGCACTGTATCCGCCAATATAGTTTCATGCACTGTATGGAAAATCGAACTCTAGAAAGTATTTTATAGTTCTATAAGAGATTAAACTCTTATACTTCTAGAGTGTAAAACCCCAGAAAAGATATTTTGTCAGAAAAAGATTGTGTTTTTGAAATAGTAGGTTTTAAAAGAAAATAAAGAAACAGGGTTAGAAGTAAGAAAATTCAGGTTATCAGTGGCTTGATATCTTTATTTTGTGACTGTAGGCAGGTTACCCAGGACTTTGTGGATCAATTTCTCAAACAAATAACAGAGATGAAATCAACTGTCATTAGCTACTGTCACAAAAATAATATGATAAACATCTATTCATTTCCTATGGCTGCCGTAAATAATTATCACAAACTTGGTGGCTTAAAATAACAGAAATTTATTTTCTCACAGCTCCGGAGTCTAGAATTCCAAAATGGAAGGGTCAGCAAGGCTGCACGCCCTCCAAACACTCTTGGATTCTCTCGAATTTTTTCTTGCTTCATCCAGCTTCTGATGGCTCTAGGCAATGCCCCACTTGTGACTGCATCACTCCAGTCTCTGCCTCCGTCTTCAATTGGCCTTCCTCTGTGTCCCTGTCTTCTCTTCTGTCTCTTATAAAGACACTTGTCATTGTACAGTATTTAGGGTCCACATAGATGATCCAGGAGGATCTCATTTTAAGATCCTTAACTTCATTACATCTATATAGATCCTTTTTCCAAATTAAGGTAATGTTCACAGGTTCTGTGGGTTAGGATGTGGACATATCAATTTGAGGCCCACCATTCGATACACTACAGTTTTCTTTGTAAGTGTTCTGAGAACCCAGGAGAAATAAGTAAATCATTTGATTCCATCAAAAATGAGCAGAATGTGAATCAACAATACTAGAAGATATCCTTTTTCCTAGGCACTGACATACATTTCAGTAGTTCTCTAATTACTTTACAGATGTATTTACGCTTCTAAGTGTCAGCAACGAAGATTATTATGACAAATTTAAAATTTAGTAATTCGTTTTTAAACTGGTATTTTTGCTTTTTTAAGCGGTCATCTCAGTCCACATTAGAACGATCTGAACAGCAGATCAGGGCTGCTTCTAGTTTGGAGGAACTACTACGAATTACTCACTCTGAGGACTGGAAGCTGTGGAGATGCAGGCTGAGGCTCAAAAGTTTTACCAGTATAGACTCTCGCTCAGCATCCCATCGGTCCACTAGGTTTGCGGCAACTTTCTATGACATTGAAACACTAAAAGGTAAGTGTGTGGATGTGGAGACAAATTCTTTCTCTTTATCAGATGGTGACAAATACACTTACTTTCTCCAAAACTCTGCGTGGGGCAGACACGTGTCAGAGGGAGAATGAAAGTCAGTCTTTGATTTCATAACTTCAGTATTAGTGCAGAATCTTGATTTTTTAATATTTACTTCACAGAGAAATATATTCAATATGATTTTGAGATAAAAAACACAAAAGAACATTTCAAAATATAAAAATAAATTTAACTCAAGGATGTGGGGGCAAAGAAAACCCAGGAAGACTATTGTTCTCAATAGAAAAAAAAATCATAAGGTTTACTTAGAAAATAAAACCTGGGGATTCATCCACAAGAGATATTCTACTGCCATACATACATAGATAAAAAGCAAAAATGGCCAGGCATGGTGGCTCATGCTGGCAATCCCAGCACTTTGGGAGGCCAAGGAAGGCAGATTGCTTGAGCCCAGGAGTTTGAGACCAGCCTGGGCAACATAACGAGACCCCATCTTTACAACAACAACAACAAAAAAAAAAAAAGAAAAAGAAAAAAATAGCTGAGCATTGTGGTACGTGCCTATATTCCCAGCTACTTGGGAGGCTGAGGTGGGAAGATTGGCTGAGCCCAGGAGGTCGAGGATACAGTGAGCCATGATCATGCTACTACACTCCAGCCTGGGCAACAGAGCAAGATCCTGTCTCAAGAAAACCACCCCCCCAAACCAATAGATTAGATATAGCTTTTTTTTTTAATTTCTGCAAAGTTGTGTGATTTTTAATAAAGTGAAAATTAAAAGTTGGACACTGAGTTGTAATATTGGGTACTGGTATTGCTAGGAGAATAACGAAGGGAGAAAATTCTCAAGACAAAATGATCAAAACTCCAGACTAGAAAATAACATAATTTGAAATAAGGGTAATGATTGTTCCCTAGTAAGGTATGAAGATTCTTTAAAAGAAAATCAGGCCGGGCGTGGTGGATGACACCTGTAATCCCAGCACTTTGGGAGGTCGAGGTGGGTGGATCACCTGAAGTCAGGAGTTTGAGACCAGCCTGACCAACATGGTGAAAACCTGTCTCTACTAAAAATACAAAATTAGCCGGGCACGGCGGTGCATGCCTGTAATCCCAACTACTTGGGAGGCTGAGGCAGGAGAATCACTTGAACCCAGGAGGCAGAGGTTGCAGTGAGCTGAGATCGCGCCATTGCACTCCAGCCTGAGCAACAAGAGTGAAACTCTATCTCAAAAAAAAGGAAGGAAGGAAGGAAGGAAGGCAGGAAGAAAGGAAGGAAGGCAAGAAGGAAGGAAGGAAGGAAGGAAGGAAAGCAGTGTGTAGGTACTGTGCCAAAATGAATAAAAAATGCTTGTCAAGTAAGTTCTGTGGTTTCTGATTAGGCATTTAATTTTTTGATGACATGTCAAAACAACACAAGAAGCTGCTACAGCATTGCTGATCTAGCATTCTAGATTTGATTAACATGATTACCTGGTAACTGATTATATATATAGCATAATTCAAATTAACCACTAGGCCAAAACTATTTTTTTCTTTCTACCTAAAACTGTATTTGTTTTTTCCCATTTGTAAAAAGATGTTGGGGTTGCATAGACCTATGTTGTTGGCGGTGGGGAAAGCTGTGCATAGATGGGGAAATATTCTTTGGTAGCACCTTGGGCATGAGTGTGAAAAGGATTCTTTGTGTTCATGTGTATGACTGTGTGTCTAAGTGAGTTGACATGGTGGGAACCATAGCCTTGAGCTCACTTCAGACAGGAGTTTGAAGCTCTAGATGTTTCTGTGTGGTGAATTAATATAGCCTTCAGGGGAACAAAGGGTTGGCACCTCATCTAGAGGTCAAAGGCCTTAACCAGATTACCTGACTAAAGGCCTGAGGTGAGCCTGGAGCGATTTCATGAAGATGAATGTTACCATAAAACCAAGACTAGGTGATCTAAAAAAAGTCAATAACATTGACATTTTCTAAGGAGAAAGCCATTAAAATATCACAGAATTTGCAAACCCTATGAATTTATCTCCTAATTTCATAGGGGATCATCTAAAGTTATTTACTAAGTTAGAAGCAGTGCATAATGAAATCGGCATGTTACACCAATTAGAATTTGTTATCAAGTCTTCCTTGTGGATTTCAAGGTAATTTCCTGAGGCAGAGCAGTCCTGCTGGGAAGTAGTAAAGAATAGTAGAGTTATGAAGCCTTTAATCAGTGATGTTGGTCATAATTGCATATGATTTTGATTAAAAGCTTACCACTCCAATTTCAAAACTTAGTTTTATAAAAAGAGAAAAAGCAAATGGAAAGAAACATTTAAGTAGAATTTTAAATTGGGAATATTTTCATAGGTTGGTTTCTTGTTTTTTCAAAGATTCATGGTTAATTGCAGTGAATTAAATAATAACCATAATAATACTTAATTGAGTAATTTATCCCTCATGTGCAGCCTTCAGGCTTTTTATATAAATATTAATAATCAGAAATTTTTAAAAAGGTTTCTTGGGGGCTGGACACAGTGGTTCACACCTATAATCCCAGCACTTTGGGAGGCCAAGGTGAGCGGATCACAAGGTCAAGAGATCAAGACCAGCCTGGCCAACATGGTGAAACCCCGTCTCTACTAAAAATACAAAAATTAGCTGGGCATGGTGGTGCACGCCTGTAATCCCAGCTACTTGGGAGGCTGAGGCAGGAGAATCGCTTGAACCCAGGAGGTGGAGGTTGCAGTAAGCCAAGATCACACCACTGCACTCCAGCCTGGCGACAGAGCGAGACTCTGTCTCAAAAAAAAAAAAAGGTTTAATGTTTTATTATGAGGAAAAAAAAACCAAAGTGTAGGTAAACTGTGTAGTAGTATAATGCAGTGATCCAGACAACCCATATTATGTTTTCGGTGAAGCAACATATGAAAAAAATTGGTATTAAGGGATGAAAAAGGAGAAAGGATGTGGAGAAGATGTTATAAGGGAATAATTTAGGGACTAGGGTCACATCTCAAATGGTAATATTGTATCGGTATACTTCAAGCAGAGGTTTTCTCTATCCCTTCTATTCCCATATGTGGGAACTCAGAATAATCTCAGGAGAGCTCTTGAAAATGCAGTGAAAATAAAGGACAGTTTGTCTATTGTTGCATAACACATTACCACAAAACTTAGCTACTTAAAACAATATTTATCTCAGTTTCTGTGGGCCAGAAATGCTGACATGGCCTAGATCAGTTTCTCTGCTTCAGATGTCTCCGGAGGCTGCAGTCAAGATATTGGCCTGGGCTGCAGGCATCTTAGGGCACTGCTTTCAAGTTCAGTCAGATGTTGTTTGCAGGACTCAATTCCTCACAGGCTGTTGGACTGAGGGTCTTCATTCCTCGCTGGCTATTGGCCAGAGGCTGCCCCAAGTTCCTTGTCATGTGGACCTTTCTAACATGGCGGCAAATTAACACAAGAACAGAAAACCAAACACCACATGTTCTCACTCATAAGTGGGAGTTGAACAATGAGAACGGATGTACACAGAAGGGGAACATCACAAACCAGGGCTTGTTGGGAGGTGGGGGACAAAGGGAAGGAGAACATTAGGACAAATACCTAATGCATGTGGGGCTTAAAACCTAGATGACAGGTTGACAGGTGCAGCAAACCACCATGGCACACGTACACCTATGTAACAAACCTGCACGTTCTGCACATGTATCCCAGAACTTAAAGTAAAATAAGTTAAAAAAAAAAAAAAAAAGCCTGCAAGTGTAGAAGGAGAGAAAGAGTGTGTGTGTGAGAAAGTGAGACAGAGTAAGAAAGAAGAGAACTTGCAATAAGTAGAAACAAGACTGCAATCTTTTTTTAACTTCATCATGGAAGTGGTATCCCATCACTTTTGCTGTAGTCTCTTCATAAGAAGCAAGTTACTAGGTCCAGCTCACACACAAGGAGAAGAGATTTACACAAGGGCATGACTATCAGGAGGTGGGGACCACTGGGGGTTAGTTTCAAAGCTGCCTACCACAAGAGATTTTCACCAGCACCACACCCCCACATATAATAAATAAACTCTACAGTTCCATGGCAAGCTACAAGGAAGTCTTTGTGTTGTCTTTATCATAAAATTGAATCTTTCCCCCAAAACACCTGTAGAAAGGCTATGCAGCATTAAGTACCAAAGGGTCAAAATTGAATTTAAAAAATAAAATATGAGAGAAAAGCAAGTACTGTTTTATAAGAAAGTATATAATTTTTTTTATTCCCATAGGCTTGTTTCTTTTTTCTTGTTACCTTCAAATTAACTATGGCCAAAGGATTGCTCATTCCATTAATACGAACAGGCTTATTTCATCATTTATATAAATATCAGTATCGGGCACTTGCAAATGAGAAAACTCTGATTTGAGGAAGGATTAGTTTCACTTCAATTTCCATTTATGCATTTGCCAAGTTTAAATCGTACTGTAGTTACTTAAGCAACCAACAGAAACATATTTCTTGATGATGCTAAAACCTACCTACACCTGGCTTTAAGCAGAAGAAATGCTATCCAGCTGTATCTAGTAAATTGCTTGATAAATAATATTTACATGTTATTTCTTTACATGCTTCTATTTACTTCCCTATTAGCCAGCTTCTCCAGATGTATCCAATGTAATTATGTACAGGACATGGTGTTCTACCTCAAAGGGAAATAAAATACTTATATTCTACAAAGGTGTGGTATAAATGGGAATTTATACCACACCTTTGAGCACAGAGATTGTTTATGAGCACAGAGATTGTTGTAACTTCTCTGCAAACAATCTTTGGTTAAAGGACTGACAAAAAATATCCATCTAGTAAAAGAAACAAGCAGTAGAAATGTGAAAATGACTATGCTCAGCATAACCCTGGCACATGTTGGCACATCAGGGCCATTCCATCTGCTAGCCCCAGTGAGCTTTCTCTCTGCAGTTATAGACGAAGAATGGCAAAGAACTCAGTGCAGCCCTAGAGAAACATGCGTGGAGGTGGCCAGTGAGCTGGGGAAGAGTACCAACACATTCTTCAAGCCCCCTTGTGTGAACGTGTTCCGATGTGGTGGCTGTTGCAATGAAGAGAGCCTCATCTGTATGAACACCAGCACCTCGTACATTTCCAAACAGGTATGAGGACATCGGCAAGCCTGCTGTCTCTAAAGCCCTGATTATAATAGCGTCGATCGCTACAACAACCTTGTTGCCAAACACTGTACTAAATGCTCTGTGTGCATAATCACATTTAATCTTTGAAACGAGCCAAGAGGGTATTTTATCCTCCTTTATAGATGAGGAAACTGAGGCTCAGAGAGGTAACTTACTTATCTAAGGTTACATGGCTGATAAATAGCAGAGCTGGGATTCAAACCCAGGTCTGTGGGAGGCCAGAGCCTGAACTATTATCAGTTATTGTCTCTCTGATGCTATAATGTCAAGACTCAGAAAACCATATGGAAGTTACTAGGATAGGATGTTGAAAGGAATGAAGATAGCTGTGCTGTCTTGTGTATCCATCAGGTTCTGTGTTGCTCAAAAAAAAGTTTAATGAAGGTTATGGGCAGAATTGGGGAAAGAGGGATGGGACAGTGAAGCACCTGAAGCTAGCAAAAAGGGGGAGACTTCCCCACCCTTAGACTGAGGAGACAAGGGGAGGGAGCAGTTACGGGAACCCAGAAAGAAAGCGGAGAAGAGGGTTGCTGGACTGGCCACTGTCAACTCTTGGCCTGGCAGGGAGTTGGGGCAGGGGCTGGGAGAGGCAAGAGGGTTTATAGATGTAGCCCATGGAGGGCAGCATCCTGGGGCACAGAGCCTGATGGGGAAGGAAGGAGAGAGGATGGTGTCTCTGGAGGGGCAAAGAGAGAATACCTAGCACAAAAGACATTTGGAAATAATTCTGCAGTCCTCATGAAAGAAATAATTCAGCCCTCTTCATCTTATAAAACTCCCTTTGCTTAGGTAAGTTTTCCTTTCTCTGGTTACCATGTTTTTAATAAATGTCGCATATGAGAGTAGTAGTAACAAACTTGGGAAAGCAACATTTAAAAACTGTGCATCACTATTCACAATGGCAAAGACTTGGAATCAACCCAAATGTCCATCTGTGGCAGACTGGATTAAGAAAATGTGGCACATATACACCATGGAATATTATGCAGCCATAAAAAAGGATGAGTTTGCATCCCTTGTAGGGACATGGATGTAGCTGGAAACCATCATTTTTAGCAAACTATCAGAAGAACAGAAAACCAAACACCGCATGTTCTCACTCATAGGTGAGAACTATATGATTTATTCTCCTTTTAATTGCAAAAAGAGGTAGTACAAGAAAATTACATGTACTGAACATACCCATGTTAAGTAATTTTCTTAATGCTGATTTGTTTTGTTAATAGATTTACTTATCCTTAATTTTGTTCCTCCACCCTCTAAAATATCCTTTAAACTGGAGAGTTTCTTTTCTAAATTCTTTTAGAGAATCTTGGAGCTTGTGCAAATTTTAACCTCTACTATTTGACAATTAGAAAAAAAAAAAAAATGACCCAAGTAGGGCTAAGCATCAATTCTTAGTAGAAACAAAGCTTGCATAACGTAAGAGGGTTTAGTTCATGATCATGTGATTCCCTAGAGCACAGCCAAAAAATTGTGCAAGAAGATGAAGTTTATGCAAAGTAAACACTACAAAAACACTCTCACTTAGACTCATGGAAGTTCCATTACATATTGAGAGGTCAGAATAAACACAACCTTAATGGATTGCTTCCACTTAATAGATAGTTGAGTACTTCATTTTGACTGCTGTACTCAACAAATGATTAATTTCATAGAATGTACTTAAGTGTAAGTGTACAGCAGCTTTTCTTCCAAATATGAATTTTTGAACATTTTAATAGTAGTTTTTAAAAAACTATCTCTTGGCTGGGCGTGGTGGCTCACGCCTGTAATCCCAGCACTTTGGGAGGCTGAGGCGGGCAGATCACAGGGTCAGGAGATCAAGACCATCCTGGCTAACACGGTGAAACCCCGTCTCTACTCAAAAATACAAAAAACTAGCCGGGCGACGAGGCGGGCGCCTGTAGTCCCAGCTACTTGGGAGGCTGAGGCAGGAGAATGGCATGAACCCAGAAGGCGGAGCTTGCAGTGAGCTGAGATCGTGCCATTGCACTCCAGCCTGGGCAACAGAGCGAGACTCCGTCTCAAAACAAAACAAAACAAAACAAAAACTATCTCTCGCCCCAAAGTTATGGACTATTTGGCAGACCACCTCTTAGAAACAAAGTGAACAAATGAATACTCTATGTAGTAAGGACTACATGGAATGGTGATTGAATGGACAATACATTAAAATCAACTTCAAACTCATCCACACATCATAGAACCACTCAAGAAAGTTGTATCATCTCTCTGTATGTCTGTTTCTTCACCTATAAGATGGGGATAATAAAAACCCACCCCATAATGCTGTTATAAGGGGTAAATGAGGTAACATGAAAGCACTTACAACAGGGTGTGGCCTACAGAAAGCGTAGAAAGAATGATATACATGTTAGCTATAATTATTTGTTTGGGCACGATGATCTTGTATCAGCTATTAATACACAATGCTACATAACAAACACACTAAAACTCAGTGGTTCCAAACAACAATGATTTATTCTCACTTATGTATCTGAGGTTCAGTTAGTTTAGGGTGGATTCAGCGGGGCTTGACTCTAAGCTGCAGTGTGAGTCCAAGTCAACTTCTACGTTTTCCATCGCTTGGACCAGCGAGCCTGCCAGATTACGTTCTTTTCGTGGCTACAGCATAAGTTTGAGAAAACAAGCCCCATAAAACATGCACAGTTCAAATTTGTACTTCTGTCATGTCTGCTAACATCTCACTAGCCAAAGAAAGTGACGTGGCCAAATACAAAGTCAAGAGATAGGAAACTATATTTCTTCAATAGAAATGGTATGAGAAGGGATAAGTAAAGAGTTTGAATAATAACCTATTCTAATAAAATCCTAAAGAAACTGCATAGCTTTAATCTCATTTAATCCTTATGATTTACCCTCAAATGTAAAGCAGGAGTAGGGATTAACAGTACCATTTTACAAGGGTATCAATGATCAAAAAGTTAAGAGATTTGACCAAACTTAAACACTTCATAAAGTTAGATGAGCCTGTTTAGTTCCATTCTTAATGGACAACTCGGCTAAAGTCATTGCCATAAATGACAAAGGCAAAAATTCGCACTAGAACAATTTTAAAAATAATATATAAAATAAAAAAATATATATTGTGGTTATCTTTCTCTGCTGTAGCTCTTTGAGATATCAGTGCCTTTGACATCAGTACCTGAATTAGTGCCTGTTAAAGTTGCCAATCATACAGGTTGTAAGTGCTTGCCAACAGCCCCGCACCATCCATACTCAATTATCAGAAGATCCATCCAGATCCCTGAAGAAGATCGGTAAGCACTTTTTTATTTTGTTCTGGATTATGCTTGTTTTTGCCTTGCCAAAACTGTGTGTAGAGGATATTTCATTAATATAGAGTTACCAATTTATCTTCAAATTATTCATATTTTAGCTTCTAACCTGAATCTACTGGTAATACCTGGCAAATACATATTTTTATTAGATGTTAGATATATATTGTGGTAGGACCAAAACGCTCAGTGGTATGAGCTCGTCATGTCTACTTGCAGACACATTTGTTCTTAATATGCATAGTCTAATGCAGGTGTAAAACCACTTTAACCTCAAATTTAGCACATGTACCCTTGTTCCAGAACAAGCATTAAATAAAACTTATTTCAGGCTGTTTGTATATTTACATCCTGAAATGAGAGAAAACAAAGAAGATTCCTGGGGTCATTGGGAAGTGACAAAACTAGCAGCACGTGAGTTTTGCAGCTTTCTAATCTTTCCCCCTTAAGATTACCAAATGAAAAACCCTTGTTTTAAATTAAAATGACTTAAAATTAATTTGGCTTTGAAATTCTCTTGAGATTAATTTTGTAATTGTTTATAAGACAAACGACGAAACCAAAGGTAAGGATCACTTATTTGAAGAAAAAAGGGTAACTGAATGAAAAGATCATTAGTTAGATACTTAGATTTTGCAAAAGTAAAGCAATAAATATATTGCGTGAGTGGCAAGTAAAAGAGTAAGCTGGTGATTAGTTAACATTGAGCCAAGAAGACACCTCCGCCTCCCTCCAGCAGAAAAGAAAACTTGTAGAAAAGCAACATTTATTCTCAAGATGTTCCTGTTGTCCTGGCCAATGCTTTTATCTTTATTTTAAAGAAAACAATCTTAGGGGCCGGGCACGGTGGCTCACGCCTGTAATCCCAGCACTTTGGGAGGCTGAGGTGGG
>NW_016809119.1:142528-149335 GCF_001698545.2 Rhinopithecus bieti | reverse complement strand
AAAAAAAAAAAAAAAGAAAATAATCTCAGAAAGTATTCTTAGGAGGTATGTTAGAACATATATAATTTTGGTAAATAAACTGTTGACAGCTATAATTTGCATAGTTTTAACATATATCTTCTTAAGAAGATTACAATTTCCAAAATTACAGTTTAGTTTCTAAACATTTCCACATAGAATATTTATAATTACAGAATCACTATCTAGTAAGATGCAGTTCATAAATACAAATTAAGCTCCTTTAAAATCTTTTTTTTTTTTTTTTTTGAGATGGAGTTTCACTCTTGTTGCCCAGGCTGGAGCGCAATGGCGCAGTCTCGGCTCATTCCAACCTCCGCCTCCCGGGTTCAAGCGATTCTCCTGCCTCAGCCTTCCAAGTAGCTGGGATTACAGGCATGCGCCGCCATGCCCGGCTAATTTTGTATCGTAGAGATGGAGTTTTTCCATACTGGTCAGGCTGGTCTCAAACTCCCGACCTCAGGTGATCTGCCCGCCTCGGCCTCCCAAATTGCTGGGATTACAGGCGTGAGCCATTGTGCCCGGCCCGTTCCTTTAAAATCTTAACTCTTCTCACATCCTTATCAGTTTGTGGTGAGAACATTTGAAATTTACTCTCTTAGCAATTTTGAAATATACAATACATTATTATTATTGACTGTAGTTACCATACTGTGCAATAGATCTCAAAGCCTTATTTCTCTAAACTGAGAATAAAAAGCAAAAAATAAATTTTAAAAATCTTAACTATTCTCTACTCAGGAATTGATTTAATGTTCCAAAGTTTTGATTATCCTTGAAAGCTTTTAAATCTGGTTCATTGTTTTCTTTTCCTAGCTGTTCCCATTCCAAGAAACTCTGTCCCATTGACATGCTATGGGATAGCAACAAATGTAAATGTGTTTTACAGGAGGAGAATCCACTTGCTGGAACAGAAGGTAATGATAGTCGTAGTAAAACAATAACAGTAATAATAAAAGTAGCAACAATAGCAGTGAACATTATTGAGTACTTAGTATGACCAGGCAATGTTGTAAATCTTTTATATGTTTTAGCTCATTTAATTCTCACAACAACCCTATAATATACTATTGTTATTTCTTTTTTACAATTACAAAATGGACACACCAAGATATCAAGTAATTTCCTCAAGGTCACACAGCTGAGAGTGATAGAAGTGGTCAGATTCCAGAACCCTCTGTACCATAATCATATAGTAAGTCCATCGATGCATCACTCTGCTTTCTAATCTCAAAGAAAAGCCCCGAGTTACTGGAGCATCCTGAAGCATGGAAATTGAAAGGGGATGTTAAACTTGAATGAAAGCTGCTTCAGAACTAAATACTAGTCAACTGCAGTTTACTAATTTATTTGTATGAACGTCTCACAGGAACATAAAGTAATTTTGGACTTGGTTTCTATCAACTGCATCATATGAAAACATGCCAGTAATTTTAAAAAATAAATGGGGAATAAGAGAAAACATTTTCTGGAATTAAGGCAAAGCAAAAGCAAAATATGGCTATTGGTCTAAGGGGAGTTGGGAGCAAAATGAGATACAGTGAATTGTCATAGCTCGTAATCCGTAATTTTGTGACTTCGGGTGATGAACATTTGCTTGAAAATGAATGCATTTTAATTTATTTTCCGAGGAGCTTTACATGGTTCCACCAAAAAAAAAAAAAAAAAAAAAACAAAAAGAAGCCATCCAGTTTTACCCTTGCTTGTTTTAAACTATAATCTACAAGCAAGAACAGTAAGGGCTAAACTCTAAGAAATCTGTCCTAAAAACTGTAAATAGCAGTCTACTCTCCATTCTTCTGCCTCTCAGCTTCCTTCTAAATGTTTTCACGAAAGCTCGACCCAGAGCATGTGGGGAAATTTAATATTTATGTAGTTTAAATGCCCATGCTGATCTTGAATGTTCTTTACACCCTTCCCACCAAGTGTTCAGCCATCCTCTACCAGAACATACATCAGTTATTTGGAGACTTGCCATCCAGTGAGGCAGCACCAAGGGGTGGACACACTCCTGTTGTTATACTGAACTGAAATCTCTCTCTAGAACAGACCAGACTGCCCAATGGAATACAATAAGAGTCATATATGTAACTTACATTTTACATTATTCATATTAAAAAGGCAAAAAGAAACAGGTGAAATTTATCTTAATATATTTTATTTAATCCAATCTATCCAATATCCTATCATTTCAACATGCAATCAATGTACAAAAATGTATGCACTAGCCTATATTCTTTGTGCTAAGTCTTTGAAATCCAGTGTGTTTGTACACTTACAGCACATCTCAATTTAGACTCTCTATTTCATGCCCAATAGTCACATATGGCCCATAGCTACCTTGTTGGACGGCCCAGCTCAAGAGCATCATCTCATTAGTTCAGGTTTTACCCTATAGAGCCATGTAAAACAAATCTAATTCTTTCTCCATGTGACTCATGTTTTAATAGTGTTAGAAAATTATTGTGGGGTTGGCCGGGAATGGTGGCTCATGCCTGTTATCCTAAGCACTGTTGGGAAGTCGCGAGACGGCGAGGATCACTTGAGGTTGGGGAGTTTGAAACTACCTGCGCCAACATTGGCAAACACTCCATCTCTACTACACTAAGAAAAAAAAAAAAAAAAAAAAAAATAGCTGCGGGCGTGGTGATTTGGTGATGATGTGTCCCAGCTACTTAGGAGGCTGAGGCATGAGAATCTCTTGAACCTGGGAGGCAGAGGTTGCAGTGAGCCGAGATCATGCCACCGCACTCGGGCCTGGGTGACAGAGTGAGACTGTACCTCCAAAAAAAAAGAAAGAAAGAGAGAGAGAGAGAAAGAAAGAAAGAAGGAAAGAAGGAGAAAGAAAGAAAAAAGAAAGAAAGAGAAAGAAAGAAAGAAAAGAAAGAAAGAAAGAAAAGAAAGAAAGAAAGAAAGAAAGAAAGAAAGAAAGAAAGAAAGAAAAAAGAAAGAGAGAGAAAGTAAGTTACTGTGGGAAGGGCAATATATTTAGAGCTTAAAGGCTCTAGCTGAGGATTTCCTGGCACAAAGCCTCTGAGACAGTTTTATATGGAGGAGGTTTGTAGGCAGGCACAAGGCATTAAAGGGTAAAGAGAGAGGCAGCTGACCACAGTGCTGTTGCTAAGAGGCATCAGCCTAAGCCAACAGGAAGTTGAAGCTGGGAACCCCTGTGGAGGTAAGTCTCAAATCTAGGTGAAGAGGCTGAACCCTGTAGACCGTTCATTGGCTGCCTTGGAGAGGGGATGTAGCCTTAGGTGAGGCAGCTGATTTCTGCTGGAGATAATTCTTGGGAAGGCACTCAGCCAGTACACGTGTGTAGAGGTTGGAAAGAGGAATAGGGAAGAAGAGAAGTGCTACTCTAAGCAGGGGGGATCTGAGCACTCAAGACTGGAGGTGAAAGAACATACTGGAAAAAGTTCAGCATGGTGGGGATTTAACGGGTGGGGACATAATGGGGAAGGGGTTGGTTAGATGTGAGAGAAGAAGCTGGACAGGCTCACAGGGACAAAGCAGAAGGACCTTGTAATTCTTGCGTGGGAGCTTGGATGTGATACTAAGGACAAAGGGAAACCACACAACTGGCTCAAGCAGGAGAGTGACAGTACCCATTAGAATTTTAACAAAATCATACCAGCAACAGTGTAGAAGAGGATGCGTTGACTCGGGGCAGGGAAAGAGGCAGGAAAGCTTTTGGGAAGTTGTAGCAATGATGTAAGCGAGAGGTGCAGGGTGGAGTGGATCACAATTGTTTCTCATTCTCATCTCCCATAAGTCCCCAATGTGGACCAAGTTCACATTCTTTTCTCCAGTGGCCCCATCAGATTGATGGCATTTACTGAGCTTACTGTTCACTATACTTTTTTTTCCATACATGTGACTGTTAAGCCAACTGCCTTTTCTACAATGACTTCTCTTGCCCAGATGAGCACATTTAGGTTAGTGAATCCAAGTCTAATTTAATTGCATCTTGTTAGATTCAGGTCATTGCTCTAAATTGTTAAAACAAACAATACAAAATAAATAAATAAATAAATAAATAAATAAATAAATAAATAAATAAATTGAGGCGGTCCCAATTCTGTATTTTAAAATACTTAATATATCCCTTCCTTCTTGAAGAGAGCCACAATTTCAGGAATTTATTTTGAAAATTCTATCAGTTTATTGATAAAAATAGTAAAAGGAACAAAGCTGAGAACAGAACATATCGTCAAACTCCCTAGGGATGGAAATCAATACATAATACTTCAGGATATCACCCTCAGCTACTTGTTGTTCCACCATCACTTCTCTTGCATCCAGTTTTTGTTCCTTTTAACTTGGCTATAAGGACATGAACACAGCGCCTGCCAAACAGCCTGCTGAAGTTCTGCAAACACCTTGTGGATTGTGTTTCCCTAAACCACCCTGTCCAACAGTGGCCTTGGGCCTGTCTGAAGTATTCTTAGTGAACTTCTGCTGCCACCTAGTGATCATTGAGAATTTTTAAAGAGCCTCTTTGTCCTTTAACAAGTTATTCTTGTTTTGCCCCAAAGCGACATCTGCCTCACTGGCATATGACTTACAAAGGTCACATTTTTCCTCTTCACAAACTTCAAAATGGGGACTTCTCAGATTTAGCCTTCCAGCACCCATTCTCAAACGTCATCCATTAGAGAACGGTTTAAACTATAAAGTTGAACCACACGAGATTGTCATTTTGATATGTCATTAAAGTCAGATATTGGCAAGAACATATGGTTTAACCCAATGTCTTGGAATGCTGGAGGAGATTCTCAGAACCTCCATACATCAGCCTGCTTCAAGACCCTTTTATTATACCAAATAAACCCAACAAACATCCATCGAGTGCCTATTTTATACCAAAACAATGAGACCTGCTCCTTCCCCTTCAGGACATTTTACTTAATGGGGGAAACGTACAAGTAAACAGGCAAATGTAATCAGTGCAAGAAAGAATCGGATGGAAATATGCACAGGATAAGGACACTTAGCTAAACCTACAGACATTGGGAAAAATGTCAGGGAAAATGGATGGCAGAAAGAAAGACAAGGCCAAAGGCATGGGACTGGGAGGCACTGGAATATCAGGGCAACAGAAAGTGCTGTCATTTGGTGTAAATGGAACACACAGGATATATGAGAGCGAGAAACAGAAGATGAGTCTGTGAGGTTATTATGGTCCAGTTCATGGAGGGCCCTGTATGTCCTGGTGGGAAAACTGGTTTTTATTGTGGGAAGAGAAACTTTTAATGCATTCAAAGCAGTGGAATGAAGTGATTTGGTTTGCATTTGTTAATCGTGTGAAGAATAGGTTGGAGGGATAAAGCTTGTGGTGGTAAGATGAGCGACAGAGCGACAGCCATCTACACAAGAAACACAAGGTCCAGACTGAATTGTGGTGGTGGCAGTGGGGATGGAAAATAAAGAACAAATTTAGAGAGGCAGAACTGAGTGGACATGATGCTCAGACTTACCAGAGCAGGTGAGTCAAGAATAATGTCACCATTCCCTAAATGAGGCAAACTGGGAGAGAAGCAGGTTTGGGGAGAAAACTACTAAACATGTACGTCCCTCGAAAACCTTCAAGAATGCTAAAGGGACAGAGTCAAGTTCTTCCAAAGTTTCTGTCTCTTCCATTTATTTTGCAATGAATTTCAACTTGGAATCAGAAATGGATTTGAAGCAGTAGCTATTCAATTGTTTTATACACCTTCTAGAAGAAATATCTGTCAGCTGAGTATGTCAAAAACTTCTCAGACCCTCCCCTTTACCTGAATGTATCTTCCAGCAGATGTTGGTGGAATCAAAGTTGATTGTTGCTGTTATATCTTTTATACTAGTGTTATGATCTGCAGTGAGAACATGCATTACTATTGCTACCCCTGGTCTGGAATGTCTGAGGTGTATTTCTACAACACCAATTATTTTGTATGTCTCTCCTTTTAATCTCCACCAAAAAATGGAGACAGCTAGACTCATAACCCCTTGGACATCCTATATTTTATTACTAATACTTGGTTGTGGAAGTTTGCATTTTAAACAAGTCATCAACATAGAAATCTCTAAAATATTTTATCAAAATATTCAGCTTATGATATTTTAAAAATCACAAACCTAAGAAAACACACAAACCTGTGTTTGTATTGTGAAATCAGAGGCTAATCTTCCTCACCTTGTAAAAAAAATAGGGACATAAATCTATAGGAAGGAGATTGGGTGAATCCAAGTTACTCACGGATGATGTAAAATATACAATCAACTTTGGTGATCCAATTATCCACGCTACAACTATCTGACCAACACGTTTCTGTTCCTCTTTAGACCACTCTCATCTCCAGGAACCAGCTCTCTGTGGACCACACATGACGTTTGATGAAGATCGTTGCGAGTGTGTCTGTAAAACACCGTGTCCCAAAGATCTAATCCAGCACCCCCAAAACTGCAGTTGCTTTGAGTGCAAAGAAAGTCTGGAGACCTGCTGCCGGAAGCACAAGCTGTTTCACCCAGACACCTGCAGGTAAATGCCTTGAGTTGTCTTGCCTTTACTCATGACATTTAATGTAAATGCCATTTTAATTTGGTGGGATTCTTTAGTAAGCTAATTTTTCCCTTTAGTGCCTGAGTCCCTTTTGGATAATAGAACAGAAGTTTGGCAGCTAAGGAATAAGCAAGAGTATACAGAGTGATGATTAATCATGAAATTAAGAAAATCTTGCCTGTTATTATGGGTTTAGAGCTTTTTTTTTTTTTTTTTTTTTTTTTTTTTTTTTTTTTTTTTTTTTTTTT
>NW_016809119.1:137130-142206 GCF_001698545.2 Rhinopithecus bieti | reverse complement strand
AAGTGTAAGTTTCTTTTTTTTTTTTTTTTTTTTTTTTTTTTTTTTTTTTTTTTTTTTTTTACAGAGTCTCGCTCTGTCTCCAGGCTGGAGTGCAGTGGCGCGATCTGGGCTCACGGCAACCTCTGACTTTCTGGTTCAAGGGATTCTCCTGCCTCATCCTCCTGAGTAGCTGGGATTACAGGCACATGCCATCACACCCAGCTAATTTTTGTATTTCAGTGGAGACAGGGTTTCACCATGTTGGCCAGGATGGTCTCGATCTCCTGACCTCATAATCCACCTGCCTCGGCCTCCCAAAGTGCTGGGATTACAGGCGTGAGCCACTGCGCCTGGCCTGGGTTTAGAACTCTTAAACAACAATGAAATGGGTAAAATTTAAGCAATTATTAGGATATTGCTTAATAATAATATTTTAGGAAGGGGAGGTTTCAGATCATCAACCTCTTTAGTTCGGTCTCTCATTGTATATGTCAATATATGTTTATTTGTTTTTTTTTCTTTAATGGAGGGAATATCATCGGATTTATATAGCAAGGAATTTATTCATGAATAGAACACTTGGAGGTTACTGATTCACTTTAATAGATTTTGAATCCATGTGAGATAACCATGCAGGATTTTATACTGACACTTTAAATATATGTCTGAAAAACTGCCTCTGAAAACTTAAATCAGAACAGTTATTCTCTTGAATCCAGTCATTGATTCTGAATTCTCATCTTTATTTTCTTTTGCAACAGCTGTGAGGACAGATGCCCCTTTCATACCAGACCATGTGCAAATGGCAAAACAGCGTGTGCAAAGCATTGCCGCTTTCCAAAGGAGAAAAGGGCTGCCCAAGGGCCCCACAGCCGAGAGAATCCTTGATTCAGTGTTCCAAGTTCCCTATCCCTGTCATTTTTAACAGCATGCTGCTTTGCCAAGTTGCTGTCACTGTTTTTTTCCCAGGTGTTAAAAAAAAATTCGTTTTACACAGCACCACAGTGAATCCAGACCAACCTTCCATTCACAGCTAAGGAGCCTCTGGTTCGTGGATGTCTTCTAGCTGCAGATGCCTCTGCACACCAAGGAATGGAGAAGAGGAGACCCATGTAATCCTTTTGTTTAGTCTTGTTTTGTTTTGATTTTGGTGAATGAGAAAGATGTGCTGGTCATGGAATGGCAGGTGCCATATGATTGATTACTCAGAGCAGATGAGGAAAACTGTAGTCTCTGAGTCCTTTGCTAATCGCAACTCTTGTGAATTATTCTGATTCTTTCTTATGCAGAATTGGATTCATATGATCAGTACTGACTTTCTGATTACTGTCCAGCTTATAGTATTCCAGTTTAATGAACTACCATCTGATGTTTCATATTTAAGTGTATTTAAAGAAAATAAACACCATTATTCAAGCCATAGAATTTTATGTTATTTAATATGTTTCCACTCTATATTTATGCTAAAGAAAAACTGTTTTAAAGAAAGAAAGGAATTTCAAAGTGGAAGGTGCAGGGAGAGACACAAACACTGAACCTCAGTTTTGGGAAACCAAGGGAATAGCTCTCAGAAAGGTTGAGATTCTAAATGAGGCTAAGCAAATGCGGCCCAAGAATCCACTGCGAGTCACTCTGTGCTTTGAGAGTAAATGGAACTTGACCATGTCCCATCCCATGTCCTTGACCTCTTTGAGAGTTTGCATTTCTTCTGGCCACCTCTGGCTCCAAGTTTCTGCACTTACTCAAATCTCAGTGTCATGGACATCCCAACTCTCATGGCAACATAGTTCTTCTCTCTGTTCTACAGCTATCGCGTTTTGTTTTTGTTTGTTTGTTTGTTTTTTTAAACGGAGTCTCACTCTGTCGCCAGGCTGGAGTGCAGTGGTGTGATCTCGGCTCACTCCAACCTCTGCCTCCCCGGTTCAAGTGATTCTCCTGCCTCAGCCTCCCGAGTAGCTGGGTCTACAGATGCACGCCACCACGCCCAGCTAATTTTTGTATTTTTAGTAGAGACGGGGTTTCACCATGTTGGCCAGGATGGTCTCGAACTCTTGACCTTGTGATCCACCCTCCTCAGCCTCCCAAAGTGCTAGGATTACAGGCATGAACCAGCGCACCCGGCCACATAAAGCCTTTTTCCTCAAAGTACACCTACATCTAATTTGTTGGTGACATAGACTTCATTGAAATTTTGCCATAACAGAGGGAATTTAGCAGCATTAGCAGAGTTAAGTTATGTATTAAATAACTTAAAATTAATCCCTGCATAGTATCTTGCATAGATAGATATGTATATAGACACACACAACCCGTTATGGTACTTACAACACATTTGTGTAAATAGTTGTGTTTCTGTTTATCTCCCCAACATACTGTAACCTCATTATGACTGGAAACTGTGTCCTGATCAAATTTGTGTAACCCAGGTTTCTCAGGCCAGAACACCCGGGAACAGTACAATCAAAAGGAGAAAGACAATGATAAACAAAGGAATAGTAAACAAATGTAGCCCCATGGTAGTGGCATTGTTTGATCCTGGCCTAAATCCCTACCCTTCCTCTGCCAGGGTTCCTAAGCAGTTCCTGAATTCTCCCTTCATTCACTGAAATTCTCCGAAGCCTGGGGCTCCAGGTCCTTTGATGCTTCCCTGGCTTTAACTCTCAGTCCCTGCCCTGGGGACACGAGCTAACCTTCACCTGGCCTTGGAACCAGTCCTCACTGTGCTGCCATTGTCATTGCTCTTGTCATTTACTGGTGCCAACCCAGTCACTCCTCTTCTGCCACTGTTCTTCTTGCCCTCACTTTATGACCTTGATGTCAACAGGCTTCTTCCTTCTCATTTTACTGTATTTTTAATCAGGCTTCTGAAAATGCTTGCACATAACTTAGTTTTTGGAAACATACTCAGCATTCGACTCTTTGCTTTGCCTTTTCATTCAGTCTCTACCACTCCCCACTTCTCCATGATATTTGGTTAAATTTCTTTGAGATTTGGTGCAGAAGACAATTCAACGATACCACACAATTAGAGGAGTTACTTTGCTTATCCTCGACTGGCAAAAAGAGGGGATGAATCACTGAGGAGAAAAGACATGAATTCAAGGACAGACTGTGCCACCTAAACACATTGTAAGCCCGAACAATGTCATCAAGCCTCAGTTTTCTCATCTGTCAAATGTAAATGATAATCTTATTTCCCTAAATCTCAGAATTGATAATTTCATTAGAGTTAAAAAATTGAACAATACAATGTATCTTATAACTCAAAGGAATTATTCTGAAGGAAAGAAGGGAGACTGAGCAAATCCCAGAAGCTTGGGACCTCTGAGATGTTCTTGGCTTATACTGGATCCTTGGATCTGTCCTAAAACCAACTCAAACCATGTTTTGGCTCAAAACGCCTCTGGCTTCATAATTGCCATTTAGATGGAGATTATCATAAGGAATTCTAAGCTAAGCCAAAACTCAATGTGGTCTGGCTTTGTGCTTCTAAAACCCCTCCCTCTGCTTCCTCCTTAATTCCCAATTACCATCAAGATCTGCACTTGGATCCCTGAGGCTGGGTCAGGATGGGTCTGGTCCTTGAGGGTGGAGGTGGGGTAACTGGCCTGTTGCTTTATTAGAGTTCACTAGACGTTGCACGGGAATATTTGTCATACTAACAGCCCTGGAACGTGAGTTGAAAATTCTCAACTTGTTGCAAAATAAAAGTATGTGAGAAACTCCAAGAGCTTTAAGCAAACACAATAAATGCCAGCAATGCATGATGTCCCTGATTACGCCACAGGGCCAGAGAATTATTAATGTGACAGCACACATCATAAATCTGTGACTAAAACAGTGTGGCAGGAGGCCCTTTAGAGATGGAAACAGATTAGGCAGCACGATGATAAGAGTTGAATGAAGATTAAAATACTGTCTGAGAGACTTGATAAAGGAAATTATACAAACATTACTTTTTAAGGCCCTTAAAAAAAGCCATAGTTCAGTGAAAATTGTGAGCTTAATAGATTTGGTCAGCAAGAGCTGGACTTTGTCTAATTTAGTCTTAATCCTTGGTATGAGAACAATGTCTTGCATATATTAGGTACTCAATAAATAACTGTTTAATAAATAATAAATTATTACATTGATTTTGTGACCAGTGAATGATCTCTTTAAAAAGTGAAGAGTAATTTTACATAACTCATGTTTTTCAAACTCAGCTAGATTATATGCATGTCTGAATTATTCAGATGTTGCAACTCTAGAAAGCAATTTAATCTATTCTCAAAATATTTATGAAGTGAAAATGAGCAAAAAATTCTGTTATTTGACCCTTATTAATGGCTTAGTGAAAGAAAGTCTGTCTTTGGTAATTTTATCACTGATATTGTTTGTTCTGAAACAGTGGTCAGTAAGCAATGGCCCATAGGCCAATTTCAGCTCATTGCCTGTTGTTTTGGTAAATACTGCTTTAATGGAACACAGTTATCCTCATTTGTTGATGTGTTGTCTATGGCTACTTTTACTCTACAACAGCAGAATTGAGTAGTTGGGGACAGAGACTGTATGGCTTGCAATACTGAAAATATTTACTCTTTGGTCCATTACAGAAAAGTTAGCCAACCCCTTGTGTAAAATATTTCTTATTTTATCACGTGTCATCAATGAACATTAAATATAATGAATTAGACTGCTTCTTGAACCCCTATAAAAAAATGACACTGTTACCTGGCCTTGATCGATTGTCAGAATCATCTGGCCTCACCTTATTTCAGTCGTTGTGTAGTGTGTAATCCAATGAAGCTAAAAATTTACAATGATTTAAATTTCAGGTTTCCACAATTTAAATAAAGTCATGGATACATTTATTGATGGGTTCTAGTTATGTTCGTGGTATATCTCTAAAATGTTAGTGTTGATGGCATGGACTCTAAATAGAGATAGCACATAAACACGTTAGTTTTGTTTGTTTGTTTGTTTTCTCTCTTTTTTCCAATTTCCTGGGTAAAGTAAATACTCCTAAAGAGTTAGGGGATTTTTTTTTTTTTTAGTTTTTTTTTGGAGACAGAATCTCGCTCTGTCACCCAGGCTGGAGTGCAGTGGCACAATCTC
>NW_016809119.1:121405-136631 GCF_001698545.2 Rhinopithecus bieti | reverse complement strand
GGATCTTTTTTTTTTTTTTTTTTAAAGCGTCAGCCCACAAGGACAGGGTGAATGATAAAGTCAACAGAAACAACAATGTTCTGAAAGCTGAAAAGCACACAGATAAGTTGTAAATGATTTGGCCAACCTGAAAAAAACATAATTTAAGCCAACAGTCGGGAAAGATGAGTTCCCAAAAGGCTCAGAAGTGGGTGTCCCAAGCACCTCTAGAAGTGGGAGGGATGAGAGGAGTGCTAAAATGAGGTTCAGTCCAAAAATCTGTATAAGAAACAGTTTGATCCCAAATCTTCTCCCACATTCCCTGTGGTGGAGTGACTGCTCCTTCCAAGCCCAGGCAAAAGATGGATTATTAGTCATTTGGCTATGGTAAAAGAGAGAGCATCCAGAATGGGGGATGCCTGACATCCATGAGGGCAGGGTGCTGAACTAACAAGAGGATTAAGTGAACGCGTACATACTAGGTGCAGCCACAATTCAGGCAGTTGGATCTGTACTTGAAAAGTGTTTCTCTGGGGGAAATCTTACCAGCCTAAGAGAAAAGACCTAAAAACAACTAAAATTAGCTGGGGAGGGACTATCAATGGAACAGCCCAATCAGGTCAACAAGCCCCATTCCTGGGCTCAGACCTCAGATCAGCTCCTTTGTCCCTTTCTTTTAAATATGAGCAAGCAGCCATGAATTCCCAGACATCCAGGGAAAATTTCTAACATGAAAGAGAGTAAAACACACAGAAAAAAGCAATTTGGATGAAACAGAAGAACACTTCAAATCATTAATAGCCAGGGGGTGAGGGAAGAAGGTGAGACAATACAGCTAATAAATAAAATGAAGGTGTTATTAAAAAAGAAAATGTCAGAGGACATAATAGAGCCCTAGGAAACTAAAACTATTATAATAAATTAAAAATTCAATAGAAAAAAAGGAAGACAGAGTTGAAGAAATTTCCTAGGAAGTAGAATAAATAAGAAATTAAAAGTGAAAAGATAAGAAGGACTAACATCAGAATAACTGAAGTTACAGGAAATGAGAAGAGACACAATAGGAGATGTAATCGACAATTTAAAAATTCAAGAGAATTTCGAAGTACATGAGTCGGCAATTGAAAAGGCTCCCTGAGTCCCTAGTCCAAAAGGTGAAACTATGCCTATACCAAGGCACAAAATGATGACATTTCAGGACACAGGAGAATAAGAGATAATATATACGTTTCCAAAGTAAAGAAAAATTATGATAATTTCAAACAAAGGGCCAGGAATCAGAATGACATTAGACTTCTCAACAGCAACACCAAAAGCTCAGGCTAGAGCAATGCTGCTAAACTTCTGAAGGAAAATAATTTCCGGCCTACTATTTGGCACCCAAACTATCAATAAAATTGGAGGGCTGAAAAATAAATTTTCAGACATCCAAGTTCTTAGAAAATCCCCCCATCTCCCATGCACTCTTCCTTAGGAGATTACTGGAGGATGGTCTTCAAAAAAGGGTGCTAAAATAAAAAGGAGGACACTGCTCAAACAAATCCCAATATCCTGTGATTTTCCTTGTCTCTCTTTTATTTTATTGCCACGAGAAAACATCGGGTCCTCATTGCCTCTAGTCTAGAGCTGGTTTCTTAAGCTATAATGTACGTGCTAATCATTCCAGATCTTGTTAAATTGCAGATTCTGATTCAGCAGGTCTGGAGAACCTGAGGGTCTGCATTTCTGACTAGCTCCCAGTTGCTGTTGTTGATCTACAGACCCTACTTTAAATTGCAAGGAGGCTTCTGGACTACCGAAACAGCCTAACTGGTCTCTTCTCCAGCTGTGCCACTCTTTCACTTTCCTTTTCTCCAGTTCTTGGAACAATCTTCCTAGGACAAAGCTTTGATTGTGGTTTGACATTTCATCTCTATATTCCGCATCAAAAAGAAGTAACTGCCTTAGTTACTCTTTCGCACCACACTAACCTTTGTTTCAACAGTGTGTCGCCTACAGTTTATCAATATAATGAGTTTTTAAAATGCTAGTAACATCTTCATGTTCAAGGTATCTAATTGATTCTTTTATATCCACTGTTGTTTAATTTCTGCATGTTTTATTTCCAAATTCTTATTCTTTTAAAAAATGTCATTTCAAAATTATTTGAATTGCGTCTAGAGTGAATTCTTCTTCCATTGTTACATTTGTGTGTTGTCTTTCTTAGTATTATATATCTTTCATTGTTTTTGAATTTTGGTTTATAAACCAATCTTAAGAGCTCTCTCTCTCTCTCTCTCTCTCGCTCTCACTCTCTCTCTCTCACTCTCACTCTCTCTTACTCTCACTCTCTCTCTCCTCTCCCCGTGTGTATGTGTGTGTGTGTGTGCTTATATCCCCCAGACTAACAGTGATAGTGGAAAATTGCAAATTATGTTGCTTGGCTCAGTTCTGTTAGCAAAGTTATGTCCCCAGACTGTTGGCAAAAAATTCTTTCAATGTCTCTTCACAAGTAGGGGAGATAGTTAAGCAACGAGGCTTGGTTATCTATTGCTATATAACAAATCACCCAAAAACTTCGTGTTTTGAGACAATAATGATTTATTATTTCTCATAATTATGTGGGTTAGTTAGGATGAGCTAAGTGGTTCTTTCGTTCCACATAGTATAGGCTGAAGTCATTCCAGTGGTTATATTAAGTTGGGAACTCACTTACTGCTGGAATGCCCAAGATGACCTCTCATTCTTCAGGGCTTCTCTCCATGTGACTTGCCATAATTCAATGTCTTGTCTGAGCTTCACAGCATGGCCATTGGCTTTCAAGAGGAAAGGTTCCAACAAGACGTATCCCAGTAAATAAACACTTATTAAGCATCTGTGGCATCTCATTTACTAATGTCTCTTTGGCCATTCCAGTCACATGCCCAAACCCAGAGACAATGTGGGAGAGGATTAGACAAGGTTGCCAATATGGAATACTGGTTTATTGAAGGTCACCATTGTAACAGTCTCTCACAAAACTGGTTCCTGTATCAAGCCACACATGGAACCCTGCTAGTTTATTATTCTACAGGGGCTGAACCCTGGTTCACATCTTCCTGCTGCCACATACAGAATCCAGGACCTATGTGACTTTGTTCCTGATCATCATTTTGCATATTTGTTCTGTTTCTGATACATGGAAATGTTTATCTTCTTGTTTAAATCACAGCTAAAACATTAAATTTTCTCATTTATATTGTATCACTTATTGTTCTATTTGAAGCAGAATCAGGAGTTAGGAGTCTTAAAACACTAATTGAAAATGTGATCTTGGCTGGAAGTCCACCTCAACATCAAGCCCGTTTTCCTTAGTAAGATCTTCCACCAGTTTGCTCTAACCTGCATTGAAAATGCCACTCTTCTTCTATCTGCCCACTTTCCCTTCTCTTTTCCTTTGTCATCATAAAGCAGTGTTTGCTGGACAGCACCTGTCTGTACCTCATTCATGTTGTTCTTGGAATTATCGTGTTCCCAAGAGTTGCACGACTCCATCTACTTATTCTTCTAGCTAAATGCTGGCAGCTAGAAATACTCTTTCCCTTTGAACTCCCAGTATCTTTCTTATATTTGTCTTATGGCATTTATCACTTCCTGCTTTTTATCATAGACATTTACATATGCCTTAACTCCATCTTGGTTCCTTGCAAGTAAAGCTCGTGCCAGGTTTTCTCTGCTTCGTGCTTTGTACACAGATAGTAGGCTCTCAAGACGTATTTGTTGCCTTCCCACTCCAAAATTATCCCAAAGAGCTAATTTACATATGAAGTTACGAAAAACTGAATTTCAAGGGAAGATGGTATCTACATTTATTTTACATCTTCATCATCTCAGGTCATTTAATACTAAAACTGGTACCAATTGCCCTCATATTTTATTAAGTGCAATCATAAGATAATGCATATAAGTATCTTAGTCTAATTTTAGTGGTTCCTGAGAAAATTCTCTCAAGACATACCTTGAGACCATATATTTAGGCAGGACACTATAATTACAATAATCTCCAGATTTATATCTTAATCTTGCTTCTAAAAATTTCTTTTGACTTTTGAGAATATAGCCTTAAATGGAGACCTTTACTTAAGATTTAACTGACTATAAATGAAGTCATGTACCCAGGTGAGACTGTGAACCCCTGGGAGTCGGAATCTTGGTTTATTTACCTTTTAATGCTCAGTGCCTAGCACAGAAGCTGGAGCTTTAAATAAATGTTCAATGTTTTCAGACTTTGTTGGAACAGCCTGCAGGCTGCTCAACACCCTTCCCCACAGATACTCAGCAATACTGTGCCTCTATTAATATCTATTTATAAAGGTCAGCCTATTCTATATTTGAAACACAAAGAACCTTTTAAGAAAAGTGGATTTCTTCTGACTATTGATAACATGTATAGGAAAAGCTAGAAAAAATAAAAAGCTGTTGAAACACAGGGACTATGCTTAATATTCCTTGTATTCCCCACAAGGCCTTTTACAGAGCAGACACTCAGTAAACGTTTGATGATAAAAATAATAAATATTTGTTATATTTTGAAAAAAGATTCATGGTGGAATTTCAAGTGTGGATTGTGATCAGAACTACGGCAGGGGCAAACCAGGGGCTCAATAAATGAGGCTTAACCCTCATTTATACCTTCCAGGATTTCTACCCCCCTCTTTGTCTTAAAACCTATTACAAAAATGAAAAGGAGACCAAAGCAATGCTGTACCTATCTGGTAGTGTCGCTGTTATCTGTGAAACCAACTACAAATTATAAAGCTTAATTAAGTGTCCTTGAGTCTTCATCATTGTAATTCTCCCATGCTTCGTCAATATCAACACAGGGCAAAGTATCTATTGCTACTCTTGCCTTACTCACCAACTCATTAATTCGATTCAAATCCCACAACTAAAATGCTCTTTCAATGATGTTATTGCACTGTAATTTGTATAAGGTACACTCCATGAAATACTTTCAATACATTTTATTGGGCATCTAATATGTGTCAGGGAGTGTGCTGATATTGGGTAAAGAAATTCATGTATTAAACTAAAACTTACTGAACATCTATTATCAAGAACAGATCCTGCCTCAGCTTACTATCTGGCAGGGAAGGCAGACATTTAACAAGCAAATACAATTTCCAGTTTTCAGAAAGAAGTCCATGTGAGATCTCAAGAGACAAGTAATCAAGGATCAGGGTGAGGAGAGAGAATGCAATCAGCAAACAACTTGAATATCATCTGATAAATGTTATACCAGCACATGGCCAAAGTACTATTAACATTAAAAAGTGAGAGTATTTCATTCTCTAGAGGCTTGAGGAAAGCATCAGAAAGGAGCTGAGATTTTCAGGGATGAATAGGCTTACACTAAGCTTAATAAAATGGGTGCCAGTAATGGTGGCGTTGATGGTGCTCAGAAAGGAATTTGTTCTCGAAAACGCACGTATGGCAGGGATGGGGGACTCCAAGTACCAGCTGTGACGCATGGATGACCATCACACCACTCTCACTGATTCTTTAGCTTCCTGGTCAAGCACCATCATAACTAGTTGAACCAGTTCGAGTGGAAGTTGATACTTCAGATCAGACCTCATATGTTTCCCCCAGAGTGTAGAGTTGCCATATAAATAACAAGATGTCTAGTTAAATTTACATGTCAGATAAAAAACGAATAATTGTGTAGTGAAATCCCCAATATTTGGTACATGCTTGTATTAAACATCATTTGTGCTTTATTTGAAATTGAAACTTCATATTTCATCTGTTTTGACTTTTTGTGTATTTTTATTTGCTACACCTGGCAAACGTCCCAGAGCGGTAAGAATGGGCACGGTTCTGCCGTGGCACAGCTGATTACAAACAAAAGGTCTCTCCAATCAGCAGCAAGCGGGGAGAGAACTGGCGTCCAGAATAGAGACGCTGTAACCAGGAAACCAGGGTGGGGCACCCACCCTACCGACGGCAGCTTCTAGGAGAAGGGCGCAGGCGCGCGCTGACGTTGCAGCCCGCGCTTAAGGGTGGGGACGACAGAGCGTCGCTCTCGGACGTGACCTCAGCGCCTCTTTGTGATTGGTTACCTAGGGGGCGCGGCGCTTGGGCGCGGACGCCTAGATTGGTGCTGAGGGACAGCAGGGAGGGACTCAGGCTGTAGCCGCGGGAGGTCCGGACACTGGCGGCCATGGAACTAACCGGTGAGTACGCGTCTCGCCGCCCGTCTCTAGCGCCCTGGGCCGCTTTTGGATGGGGCTGTTCTGCGCCCGTGGGCTCGTGGCGGGTGGTGGAGGGGTTGAAGCCGACCCGGCTCGAAGCCCGGAAGTTGGGTCGGAGGGTCTCCAGAGTAGGTTGGGTCTGAGGGTGCGTTTAGGACGGTTCCTTGGCTCAGGCGGGTGGGTTGAGGGACTGGGGTCTCCGGAACCCCGGGCCTGAGACCCACGTCCACTCTCTGGCTGTTTTCCTTCTCTCTTTGGGCCTGGCCAGTCTCCGCCATGAACCCAGCAGGGTCGCTGTCTGAGCAGGGTCATCCCCTCCTTGGCCCGAGCGTTTCCCCAGCGACCTCTCAGGGAATCAGGGAGTGAAGCTCAGACAGTGCCCAGGAATTGTCGGTGGAAGTACCATTCTCTTGACCCACAACTCTTGCCAAGTCTCCCTAAGGTTCTTAAGGAACCGCTACTGCTAATGATTGCCCGGGACTCGTTGACCGTGGTCGAGAATTTTACGGTAACGTCTTCTTTGCCACTTTAAGTGGCTGGGTGGGAACGTTGGACAAATGACTCAACTTGTCTGGCTTCTCATTTATAAAGCGAGAGAGGTATTCACTAGAGCTCCAAGCCTCATTTCGGCTTTAAAAGCTAAGATTTTGCGATTGTGCAGCATATTGAACTTTTATGTCAGAGATGTTTGGAGTGAAAACCTGGTGAAAGTGGGCAGACTCCTCACAGAACGTTGCAGGCTGACGACAAAATTTTAAATGCTATTACTTGGTTCATTACTCACTGTTTTTGCTATCGTCCATCTTTTAAAACTGGTAGAACTGTAAGTTCGGGTTTAGGTGACCACAGTAAGAAAATGTTAGTTAAACCACCTAAAAGTACAAACTTGGGGAATTTCGATATTTGGTAATATTGAATCTTAATTAGTAAATTCAGGTCAACAAACACTTCTGGAGTCTTTCTGAGAGTGTATTTAAAATGTAGATGAGGCCGGGCACGGTGGCTCACACCTGTAATCCCAGCACTTTGGGAGACCGAGGCTGGTGGATCACCTGAGGTCAGGGGTTCGAGACCAGCCTGGCCAACATGATGAAACCCCGTCTTTATTAAAAATACAAAAATTAGCTGGGTGTTGTGGTGTGCGCCTGTAATTCCAGCTACTCGGGAGGCTGAAGTTGGAGAATCGCTTGAACTCGGGAGGCAGAGGCTGCAGTGAGCCAAGATCGCTCCACTACACACACACACCAGCCTGGGCAACAGAGTGAGACTCCCTCTCAAAAAAAAAAAAAAAAAAGTAGATGAATTTGTTGGAGAGAATAGACAGTTAAGCCTTTGCACATAGAGTTAATTGGCATTTTCTGAGTTTGCAGGTGAAACCAGAAACTCGGAGCTTTAGGATGGTTTCTCGTTGTATAGTTGTGTTTTCTGGAGCCTTGGAAATCTTATTTGTAAAGCTGAGGAAGATTTTGACTAGATATCCAAGATTCTTTTTAGCTTTAGATGTCTAAGAATGTATAATAGTACTAAATATTGAGTGGGCTTTTCACATTAATAAGGCTTTAGGGGACCCCTGAGATAAACATTTCGCACTTTAAATGGAGAAAATGGTCCCAGATACAGCCCATCTCTAGTTTAGCTTTTATCTGTAGACACCACACTGAAGGGAGGGACACTCATTGAGTTTGAAAGGCCTGCATAACTGAAAGAAAAGTTTAAAAACTGAAGGCAGCAGTTAGATAATCACCCTCTTTGGTTTTGTGTTTTGTTTTTTGTTTTGTTTTGTTTTGTTTGAGACGGAGTCTCGCTCTGTCACCCGGCTGGAGTGCAGTGGTGTGATCTTGGCTCACTGCAACCTCCACCTCCCGGGTTCAAGCGATTCTCCTGCCTCAGCCTCCCGAGTAGCTAGGACCACAGGCAGGCACCACCGTGCCCACCTAATTTTTGTATTTTTAATAGAGATGGGGTTTTGTCATGTTGGCCGGGCTGGTCTTGAACTCCTGACCTCAGGTGATCCACCCACCTCGGCCTCCCAAAGTGCTAGGATTACAGGCGGGAGCCACCACACCCGGCCTAGATAATCACCCTTTTTGAATAAGGAAGGAGAACATGTGTATTGTTTGCAGCATGTGCTCTGGTGACATTTGAAAAAGGTGCTCTCAAAGATAGTTAGAGCTCCAGGTGTGTTTTAGTGTAAACCACACGGGTAATACTAGCAAAACTTTATGAGATTAATTGAATTAGTGGCTAAGCTCTACAGCAGGGGTTGGCAAACTTTTGTAGAGGACCAGATGGTAAATATTTTCAACTCTGTGGGTCATATGGTCCCTGTTGCAACTACTCTGCTCTTGTAGCACAAAGGTAGCCATTCACAATAATGAATGGGCACACCTATGATCCTATAAAACTTTACAAAAACAGGCAGTGGACCGGTATAACTGAGTTTGAATCCTGGCCTGTTTTAGTTGTCTGTTATTTTTTACCGAACCACCCCAAGACTTAATGATGTAAAACAACAGCCATTTTGTTATTTTTCATGATACTGCAGTGAGCTAGGCTCAGCTGAGTGGTTCTGTTGGTCTTGCCGGTCGGTGGTCACTAGGAGGCTGCATTTAGCTGGTAAGTTGGCTGGATGACTGGGCCTCTGGCTCTTTCCATGTAGTCTCAGAGCTCTTCTTTCTCCATATTGTCGTCTCTTCCCTTGCCCCTCTAGCACAGTAGATGGATTTCTCACATGTTGGCTTAGGATATCTAAGTGCACAAGTGAAAACCACCACAGCTTGGAAACCACCACACCTTTTTTAGGCTGAGGCCAAAAATGTGCACATCACTTTCACTACCTCCTATGGGCTAAACCAGGTCCAAATGCAAGGGAAAGGGGCTTTAATATAGAAGGGCATAAATACGAGGAGACATGACCACTAATGAAACAGACTGCTACGTTGTGTTATCTCTAAGCACTGAGTAACTGAACAAATTTCTTAACCCCTTTAAGCTTTAGACTTTCCATTTTTAAGATGGAGTTGATAACTCATGGAGTTTTGGTGAGGCTGCAATAAGATATAGAAGACTTTCAGCATGTAGTGGCTGATGTATAGTGGCCATTTAATAAGTATTAATAGAAGCTGGTAAAGTGTAAGAGTAAAGGGGAAATATGTAAACCTGTGTGTTTGTATATGTATATATATACTTAATTATTGGAAGAGACTGGTTTGTTGGGGACCATGATATGCTGTGGTGTAACAAACTTACTATTTAAAGTTGTACATATAGCAGTGTTTTTAGGACAAAATTAAGACATTGTAGAACCTAGTTTTGTTGTATGTAAATGCCAAGCAAGTAAACGTCAAATGAGTACATTGATGATATGCTTTGTTTTTAATTTTGGGGAAAAGCTAACAAATTTACATTAACATTAAAACAGTATCTATATCTGGATTTGTAATAGGAATGTGTTTTGTTTCTGAGCTGAGATCCTGTTTTACTCTTTTTCAGGTAATAGAGGACACATCTCTTAACTGGGTTGCTCTAAGAACTGATGCCTAAACCATCTCAGTATGGCCTGTAGAGGAGCAACTGGGGATGGCCACCGTGCCTCAGCTACACCCTCTCGGGTTAGCCCTGGAAGTCTTTCCACATGTAGAACCCATGCCCATAATGTATGCATGGTATCTGACTTTTTCTACCCAAATATGGGAGGCGTGGAAAGCCACATTTACCAGCTCTCACAGTGCCTGATTGAAAGAGGGCATAAGGTTATAATTGTCACCCATGCTTATGGAAATCGAAAAGGCATCCGTTACCTCACTAATGGCCTCAAAGTCTATTACTTGCCTCTGAAAGTCATGTACAACCAGTCTACAGCCACGACCCTCTTTCACAGTCTGCCATTGCTCAGGTACATATTCGTTCGGGAGAGAGTCACGATAATCCATTCACATAGTTCTTTTTCTGCCATGGCCCATGATGCTCTCTTCCACGCCAAGACAATGGGGCTTCAGACAGTCTTCACGGATCATTCCCTTTTTGGATTTGCTGATGTCAGCTCGGTGCTTACAAACAAGCTTCTAACCGTGTCTCTTTGTGATACAAACCACATCATTTGTGTGTCTTATACTAGTAAGGAAAATACTGTACTAAGAGCAGCACTGAATCCTGAAATAGTATCCGTCATTCCTAATGCTGTAGATCCTACTGACTTCACTCCAGACCCATTTAGAAGGCATGATAGTATAACTGTTGTTGTTGTCAGCAGACTTGTTTACAGAAAAGGTAATGAAATGATAGCTATAATTGCATTGTAGACTTTTTTCCCTGTAGAAAGCTGTTGAATACTTGTATGTAATGATTGTTTGGCTTTTCATTTGGTTTTATGGTTTTATAATGCTATAAATTATAGCAAAGAAAGTTCTAATATTGGTTTATATATCCAAGAAGAGAGATTTTTCAGGATGGTGGTGAATGCTGTCCCCCGACCTTTGATGTTTTAATGGTTACTAAAAATAAGAACAATAACCTGATGCTGTTACATTTCAGGTCTTTTTAAAAATAAAAACAGCCCTGCACATGTGGTAAAGAAGTAAAGGGCAGGCCGGGCATGGTGGCTCACGCCTGTAATCCCAGCACTTTGGGAGGCTGAGGTGGGCTGATCACGAGGTCAGGAGACTGAGACCATCCTGGCTAACATGGTGAAACCCCGTCTCTACTAAAAACACAAAAAATTAGCAGGGTGTGGTGGTGGGCGCCTGTAGTCCCAGCTACTTGGGAGGCTGAGGCAGGAGAATGGTGTGAACCCGGGAGGTGGAGTTTGCAGTGAGCCGAGATCGCGCTACTGCACTGCCTGGGTGACAGAGTGAGAACTCCATCTCCAAAAAAAAAAAAAAAAAAAAAAAAGAAGAAGAAGTAAAGGGCAGAGGTCACAGGATGGCTTTTTCTTCTGATTGCCAAAGTAAGTCCTTTTCATTGCAGATATTTTGGAAAACTAAGAAAAGCACAAAGATGAAAACTAAAATCAGCGGTAACTGTATTATTCAGAGATACCCTAATGAATATTTTGATTTATAGCTTTCCTGTCTTTTTTATGTGTACGTACATATACTGAAAATCAGTGAGTGGGCTTCCTCTGCACATTACTGTATTGTAGCTTGCTTGTTTCATTTCATCATGTATAAGACATTAATAACATTGGCAGGTAAGTGATGAAGAAAAGGGGATTAGATGTCCCGGGATCAGATGATGGGTCTGTCCTGCTGTGTGATTGAGGACAAGTTGCTTAACATCTCTAAGTCTCAGTTTTTTTCATTTGTGTAATTTAAGCAACATTGGGAACCTCGGAAGGGTTCAGTGATAGTTCCTATAAACTATTAGCCTAGTTTGTAGCTATCCACTATTATCAAGGAGGTTTTTTGGGTTTTGTTTTTGAGATGGAGTCTCGCACTGTCACCCCCTGGGCTGGAGCGCAGGGGCGCACTCTCGGCTCACTGCAACCTCTGCCTCCCAGGTTCAAGCGATTCTCCTCCTTTATCCTCCCAAGTAGCTGGGATTACAGGCGCCCACCAGCACGCCCAGCTAATTTTTTGTATTTTTAGTAGAGACAGGGTTTCACTGTGTTGGCCAGGCTGGTCTCAAACTCCTGACCTCGTGATCCGCCTGCCTCGGCCTCCCAAAATGCTGGGATCACAGGCATGGGCCACTGCGCCTGGCCAAGGAGGCTGTTTTTTGTACCTCTACAGCACTTAATGGACACTGCAGTTGAATGTGTGGAGGCTTGTTTACTAAAAGTCTGACACAGTCTGGTTTTAAAAAACAGTGTCTTCTGAGTGCTATTTGAAAACCTGTCCACTAATCAAAAGTGTCAGTTATAGTAGGGAATCATTAAAAAAAAAATACATAAATACATACCCCTTAAATATTAATATTTGAATTTAACTGAAAATATTAATACACACTGAGTTGCCAGTAGTTTGATGTAGGACTGCCGGCTTTGAGTGCTGGGCCATTGGTTTCAGCTGCATCTTGTACACTCCCTTTCACAAAACATAATCTACCATTGCTACTTTGAGTTTCTTTTGAGTGGGGTCAGAACTTAAAGGCATATGAACTGATATGCTTCAGGAATTTTAATTTGTTTTCAGTTTTATATGGTAGTTTAGGACACCCCTCATCTGCCAAGAACTTTTTTCTGTGACTTTCCTTTATTGGATTTTTCAAACTGTTCAGCTTAGTTTTGTAGAAACTCTTTTGTCAGTTTATGTGATATTGAATTAAATTACTCAGCACGATGACAGGTACAACTGACATCAAACAGATGTGTGAACAAACACAACTGATTCTTGATAAGCACTGAACTCAGTGGTGTGCCAGTGTGCTAGGGAGTGGCCTAAAATCTAGATGTGGGCCTTGGTCAGTTTACGTTTGGAATGGAGAACCTTGATTGACCCAGCAGTCCATTTAAGTGGAGGTTGGCAAGGAAACTTGGCCTGAACTTCATTTTCTGGTTTGAAGGCAATGACATGCTTTCATTCTTTAATCAGGGACGTGTGAACCGACTGGCATTCTGTATTCTGAATTCCTCTTGGGACATTAGTGATGTGTTTTTTGTAACTTAGGAAATGTACCTGATTTATTTTTTAACCAAATAGCATATCTTCTTGAGATAGCTAGCTAAGAAAGAGTATGATGCATGTGTGATCAAGAATCAGCAAAATTAACTACCCATACAAAGATTAAACCTGTTACCTTTACTTCTCTAATGTGATATTTTAACCAGCTGAGGTAACCACCAATGGAGTGATGGTATGGTCTTTCCTGTACTCAATTCAGTAACTGAACAGATATTTATCGAACCCTCTCCAGATGCCAGGCACCCTGCAGAAAGTAACATTCTTAGAAGGAACAGCCATACCTGTAGCCCAAGAATGAGTAGTTCTATTAACGGTCCATTCCTTATTAACAAATTAATTTCCTCAGGAGTTTATTGGACCAGATAACAAAGTCCCACTAGAATGTCTTAAGTGAGAGAGAGGATAAATCAAAGTTTTCCCTATCCAGGCTTTTTGGCTGCCTTTTTCCTGAGCCTCCTCTTCCAAGTCTGTTTTGCTCTCAGTCAGGATTTACCAGCACTCTGTGCATGTGTAGGCACGCTCGCCCGCTTCCTTCTGTCGTGGTAATGACAACCTACATTTGTATTCTGCAGTTGATAAAGCCTGTTCGTGGTATAATACCTCATTTGACCCTCCCAACAACTGTAGGGTAGATGTTATCTACATGAAATTGAGTCTCAGAGAGGGTAAGTAATTCACCCAGGTTACACAGTAAGTAACAGAGATGACACATGTGAGTCCAGCTTTTCTTGAGCTAAGGTCTCCTCTTCCTCTACCATGCCCAGCCACTCATATCCTAGGTATAGATCAGAAGGTTCTTAAAAATATTGTTAGACTGAGCTTTAAAAGCAGTTTGAATCAGAGATTTTCATTGTCTGTTTTCACATGGCAGTCGAAAGTCTCTAGGTTCCATTGCGTTATACCCTTCTTAGAGGCTCCAGAATAAATTTTTTTATAGTGGTGGGGAAAAGCCTTTATTCTTAGAATAAGAATATAGATCACTGGTAATAGTAATCAGTTCCATTTCTTATGAGATAGTTGTCAGGAGTAAATGACATAATGAATTTAAAGTATATTGCCTGTCACAGCAGGCACTCAGTTCCTGTTAGCTGTTATCATTTATGACTATTGCTCTATGTTGTTTTTTATTTGTTTGAAGAATGGGCTCTTAACCTTGTATGAGAAAGAAAAGGGTGAGGAAGAAAATGGATTGAAGGAATTGTAGATGACTAAATGTTAAAAGTCATTAAACTACCTTCTGGTTTATCTAGAAATCCAATTGAGTGATTTGGTAGTAGACATGAAACAAAGATAGCTATGATTTTAATGAGAAGCCCTCATATTCAGAAAAGCTGTGTGGGAATTTTTGATACATACAATAATAGTTTGAAAGTACTAGCAGAGTTTACTTAATGAATTCTACTTTGTATTATTTAATAAAAATGACCCTATATATGTGTGTGTGTATATATGTCATATATATGTGTGTGTGTGTATATATGTCATATATATATGTGTGTGTGTGTGTGTATATATATATATGTCATTTCTCCTGTCATCTATTTTATAACTGATCTGCCTATTTGGGATGGAAGATTAAGAAATACAATTCTTATGTGTGTGTGCATTTTTAAAATTAGTAAACTTAGCTCTAGGTGGATTATTTTATATTTACTTTTGAATATGTACGATTTGTAATTGTTAGTGAACAGTGAACTAGATTCTCAAATAGTGTTGACATTGTTGTGACTTTGGATAGCCACTCACTTTTTCAGACTAATAGGGCACAATTTACTTTATTGTTTTCTATTACCTGAGATTGTGTTTATATATTATAAGAAAATCATTTTGGAGAAGAAAGGAACCAAGATGCATTCTTTTGTTCTACGGACTGTAGTGATCTAACAGTTCATGCCCTGCCGCCTTCATTTACCCCCATTCCAGGAAAGTGGGCTATAGCTGGTTTGAACTTAAATTTTGCTAATAATGTAGTGTTCACTGCAAAATTCTCTGTACCAGCCACGTTTTAAACAAAGTGGAGGCAGCAGTTAGATTTCGTTGCTTAGCCTTTTCCTATGGCAGTAGGTGGAATCACAGACTGATAGAATCTTATAGCTGAAAGAGACTTTAGGTACATAGGAATCTTTATAGATCATAAAACTTTCCCACGATCAATGGGCTTGCTGGTAAAAAAGCTGGGACAAGACCCAGATCTCCAATCAGCTGCCTGCTCTGGAGAAAATGAACTCAAACCTTAACCACCTTAAATTTACCTTTTTTAGAAGTATGCAATGTGTAAACATAAGTGAATAACTTAAAGAATAGTCTGTTGAGATGAAACAGAATAGGCCATATTTTGGGTGTGTGGAAGGTAATGCATGTCAAGGTCTACATCTTCAAGAATTGTAACTCTTGGGGACCACTGCCAGTTTGCGA
>NW_016809119.1:112797-117266 GCF_001698545.2 Rhinopithecus bieti | reverse complement strand
GAGATCACTTGGACTCGGGAAGGGGAACATCACACATCAGGGCCTATCATGGGGAGGGGGGAAGGGGGAGGGATTGCATTGGGAGTTATACCTGATATAAATGACGAATTGATGGGTGCTGACGAGTTGATGGGTGCAGCACACCAACATGGCACAAGTATACATATGTAACAAACCTGCACGTTATGCACATGTACCCTAGAACTTAAAGTATAATAATTAAAATAAAAAAAAAAAAAGCATGCCACCTACTTGCTCAGCAAAAAACGTTATTTCATTTGTCAACGATTGACCTATAGTATCTGCTGAAATTTCCCCCATCTGTTTATCTTCTTTTATTTGAAATCCATGAAATGCCTCTGTATGTCCTCACCATCCATGCTCAGCAACATGTACAGCCTCATGTGGCTGTTGAAAGAGGAGCCTCTGTGTTCCCAGAAGTATGCTAGATTGTAGCTCTCTGCTCGTGGTTAATGTCTGCCAGATGCCGGTGAGAGCATCTCAGCTTAGTCAAGGAATCTTCAAAGGCAAATCCTGCTTCAGTACTGCTGAATTAAATATTGACCCTACAGTGGTGACCCCAAAAGCTGTTCAGACTTTGCGGGACTTTGGAATTCTAGTAGTTGGCTAAAATTGATGGTGACTCCCTAGGGGAGAGGAACTGTGGCTTATTCTTTGTATCACACAGCCTCTAGCCTGGTGTCTTGCCCAGAATAAGTACCCAGTAAGTTTTGAATCAAATGGCAATAATTATCGTGATTAAGTTCATTAAGGATATCATTACTATGACAACAACAAAACACAAGCAACTTTTGTTTGCATTTGTTTCTAAAATGTTCCTGTAGGATCTGGTCATTGGTTACCATGGGACAGGTGATGGGGTGATGGGTGAAAGTGCTCACACTTGGCTTCTCTCCCTCTAGGTATATGACCGGGTATCAATGGAAGCTGTGTTGCCAATGGACAAACGACTGGACAGACTTATTTCTCACTGTGGCCCAGTAACAGGCCACATCTTTGCTTTGTTGGCAGTTTTCAACTTCCTCTTCCTCGTTTTCTTGAGATGGATGATTCCAGATTCTATCATTGATGTTGCAGTAGATGCCACTGGGCCACAGGGTGCCTGGACTAATAACTATTCTCACAGTAAAAGAGAGGGTGAGAATAATGAGATATCTAAAACCAGGTAGAAGAAAGCCTAGATTGTAAGATTTTAAACATTTCTAATAGTTCTATTAAGACTATGGAAAATAACCTTGCTTTTGGGGGTTTTGTTTTTTAGAGTTAATTTAGTAAGTTATGCTACCTCTATATCATTCAATATTTTCTGTTGAGGAAAGATTAAAAAGTTATGCAATTCCTGAGTGTAGAAACTTCTTGCACTTATTTAAAATTTAGGAGAGAACATTTAAGCCACTCAGGTATGAAATTTTTCAGACTACTGAAATCCCTGTAGCAGAGATGTTTTAACATTATATTTTGAGAGCTTTGGGTGCTGAAGGGCCAAACGTTTTCTGGGCATTTTTTGGCCAGTTTTTAATGTTACACCATTAGACACTCACCAGATGTTTACAAGTTTTCTTTAGGGAACTACAACAATTATATGAACTGTTTTATATCATGTTCATATACGTTTATTAGAAATCTAAATCACATCTTTAAACAGTAGGTTCACTCAGTAGGTGTTACATATAGTTAACAGGTTCCTTGAGTAAGATAGTCCATTAGTTACCAGCACATTTTGAACCCCTGCTCTGTGCAGAATGTTGAACTAGATGTTTCCCGCCATTAAGGACCAGGGGTGCATTGACTCTGTTTACCATTCAAATGGCTTACTTCATCATAATCATTGTTGATATGAGATAAATATCCAACATGCCAAAAATGCTCATGCCAGTTAATGCCGGGGAAAAAATCACCAACACACTACTAGTACCTGTTGTATGCATTCGCCTAGGTAGAGCCTTCGTCTTCAGTTGTGTTTATGAAGATACTTTTTGCTTTTTAAATACTGGGGACCGATATCACTGTTGATAGTGCAGAGAAACCCTCCACATTTTTCAGTGCATATTTGAGTTTTCTATAAATGCCTTCGTGTTTTCTGAGCAGAATGTATGAGGTGTGCCATCCCAAAACCAGCTGCTACCCTGTCCTTTTAATGTAAGTCACTCCCTTTCACTGTGGCCTCGCTGATGTCTGATAAGTATTGTCAGTGTGCAAAAAGCTTTACTTCAGAATGTTTTATTTATAGCAANAGAAAAGATTGTGTCTGAACTCTTACTTGATATTTCACATACACATTTGCTTTTCTTACATAGAAGTTTACCATTTCTGTTCTATTGCTTAAGTTGATGAAACCTCTTCCAGATGAAAAGAAACAGATTTGGTACACTTACCGGGCTAAGTGTCTAGTCAAGTTATTGCGTTTCATGTTTGAAAATAGCGGTAATACAGTCTGGCCCCCTCATTAAAATGGGCATAAAGAAGTTACAAAATGTTCTAAAAGTCACAATGAATAGAGACAAGATGAGTGTTAAATCTACTCTTAGATATTTTCTTGAAGCTGTTGATAATTCTAAAGCAAACAGCTCTTTTAGGAAATGCATGGTTTTGCTGATTGCAGCAACTTTATAACTTGTGAATATTTTATTCAGGCTACTTCCTAAACCTCTTGTAGCCCTTTTGCTAACTACTGTGATTTTCTCCAGGAAAAGGATTTTTGCATCTTTGGGCTGATTGAGAACATAGTAAGTTAGAATTCAAAATGTACGTGACAAAAGTGGGAAAAATCACAAATGAAAAGCAGCAACAGAGAATTGACGAGTATAGGAAATAGATTAACACCCTTAGGTAGGAGATTACAGTTGTGGGAAATGCTTCCTGAATTTGAATTAGGGACTACTTTTATTCTCAGTTTCATCCTTTACATCCTTTTCATGATGTTCTCTGCCTCATGCCTCTTATTAACACGTAACAAGCTGAACAGAAACAACTCAGCTTCTTAGTATGTAGAAATTGTGAACCGGAAAGATAACCAGGTGGAACATGGAGAAGGTAGTAGTTTAGACTAATGCTACCAACGTGATATTCAGTGGAGCAATGAGTTTTTAACCTAGAGTAGATAGCAAGTTGGAGCTGAGGAGAATAGCTCTTTACTGTAAGGCTTTCTTACTTGGTTTGAATGATGAATTCCAGTGTATAAGATGAACTCATTTGAATGGAAGTTCTAAAACTTATCTCTAAAATTGTCTTATACGTTTTCCATTGAAACATGAGATATTTGCAACAGTCAAACATTTTTGACTGAAGCATTTTGAGACATTCTGACCTTCTACAAGTCTTGTACTATCTCCCCCATATGAAACATGGAATGTTGGAGTGTAGTGCTTACCTGTTGAGGAGTGCATGTCAAAGTCCCTGGGCAGCCTTTTCAGACTCTCTCTACTCCATCTTGATGTCCCCCTGCCTCCCCAACCACTCCCTATATTCCAGTGTTATCCTTTAGGAGCAGAGATAGAATTGGGGATATAATTGGCAGGGATATTTGATTAGACAGGTTATTTTGATGATACCATCCTGATCTCCACTCCCTTTGAGAACCACGACACTGTAAGTTGCGACTTGGCCTTCTTGATTGACATCATATAAACCTCAGAAGCCTGAGCCACTGTAGGTAATAAGTTAACAGGGAAAGAACTATGGTGACGGTTTGTCAGTATATATTAAAGGGGTTAATTGGGATTTTTTTGGTAACCACATTTTTCTTTTAGTTATACTTAAAGTAATAGTACAGCATCTGTATTTTTTTACTTCTATGGTAATTTATAGTACACTTTTAGAAAAAAGTAAATCCTTGCCTATAATTGATTGTCATTGCTAACATTCTCTTCATAGTAGTAAATTGTTATTTTATCACTTAAAACTGTAAGTAGATTAATTGACCTGAAATAAAGCTGGACAAAAAAGTCAGTTTGTAGTTACTCTTTTAACCCTATGACATTTTAATTCATTTCAATTCCTCCTTCTTAGTTTAACTGTGCTATTTAGAAAATCGATCATGAAATAAATTTGGAGTTCATGTTGTAAACATACTTTTTCAATTGCAATTCACCAGTCTCAGCATAATTCTCAACATAATTCTTATTAAAATGTTTCTATTCAGGACGTCCTCAGGGTAAAAGAGCTGGATGAAAACATGCTGTACCTTTCAAGGGCTGTTGACCTGTACAATATGCACTGCATGTTATAACTTTCTTGAGTTCAAAAGGAGACGGTTTACAGGTCTGATATATGAGACTAAACAGAAGTAATACTCAAATTACAAAATATGAATGTTGGCTCATTTGATGTGTTCTGAACACGTATGTTTAAAGATCTTTGTTTTTTGATATTTTAGAGCTTAGTACTGACCAGTGTTTTAAAAAGCATGCCACCTTTTGAGAAATGTCTGTTCAGCCAACTTTAGACAC
>NW_016809119.1:106042-108615 GCF_001698545.2 Rhinopithecus bieti | reverse complement strand
TTATTTATTTATTTATTTATTTATTTATTTATTTTGAGACAGAGTTTCACTCTTGTTGCCCAGGCTGGAGTGCAGTGGCGTGATCCCGGCTAACTGCAACCTCTGCCTCCTGGGTTCAATGATTCTCCCGCCTCAACCTCCTGAGTAGCTGGGATTACAGGCGCCCACCACCACACAGGCTAACTTTAGTATTTTTAGGAGAGATGGGGTTTCACCATTTTGGCCAGGTTGATCTCGAACTCCTGACCTCGTGATCTGCTGTTAGTGTATTTTATGTGTGGCCCAAGGCAATTCTTCCAATGTGACCTGGGGAAGCCAAAAGATTGGATATCCCTGATTTAGTTTCTCCCACCCCTTTTGTGGGAAGCAGTGGAAAGCAGTCACCTATGTTTATGTTTTGATTTATCTTACGCCAAAACTTATTTTTGGCAAAGTCAGGGTAGTATAGGTCTGTGTTTACTTTTGTGAAGTATTTTTAAAGCCTCTTTATCCATCTCTGCATTCCCAAATGAATGTGGCTAGATGTTAAATTGTATCCTGTGGCTGGATTTTTTAATATAAAATTATGAAAAAGTTCTATGTAGAATTTGATTTGTAGCCTATAGTACTTGGGGGAATTGATTTTACTTTATCCTTTATCATTTCTATTTGGGTATGGCTCAGTGGTTCTCAACTGGGGTTTGGGGGGGACAATTTTGTTTCCCAGGGGACATCCGGCAATGTCTGGTTGTTACTACTAGATGGGGGTGGGGCATTGGCATCAAGTGAGTAGAGGTCAGGGTTGCTGCTAAGCATTCCACAATGCTCTGGGCCATCCCCCACAACAGATATATCTGTCCCAAAATGTCAATAGCACTGAGGCTGAGAAACCTTGGTGCTGTTGATTATTTCATCCGTGAAAGATAGCATGAATCAACTGTCCTTGTGTATCAGTAGCCTTTTATGCCCATCTCAAATGTAATGTTCAAATATAGTAAAGATGGCCTTTCCGGGAGTGGTGGCTCACGCCTGTAATCCCAGCACTTTGGTAGGCCGAGGCGGGTGGATCACAAGGTCAGGAGATCGAGACCATCCTGGCTAACACAACGAAACCCTGTCTCTACTAAAAATACAAAAAATTAGCCGGGCATGGTGGCGGGCACCTGTAGTCCCAGCTACTTGGGAGGCTGAGGCAGGAGAATGGCATGAACCTGGGAGACGGAGCTTGCAGTGAGCTAAGATCCACTGCACTCCAGCCTGGGCGACAGAGCGAGACTCGGTCTCAAAAAAAAAAAGATGGTCTCTCGGAAATAGTATAGACATCCATTTGAACCTTAAAAAAGTTGAGCTTCTCATGGCCAACTTTTTTGGCGTGTAAAACATTGGACAGCCATGTTTTAAATGAAAAAACCAAAACAAGATTGAATAATGTTAAAGAACAATATACATTACTGGTCTGACATGACTAAATGATTGTGTACTAGAGTATAATTGAAGAAAGAGATACATGAAAAGGACTAAAAGAGTTGTATTCATGTATTTTCATACACTGGCATTCTACCAGGTAATATAAGCTCAGTAAAGTAAATCTTATGTTAGTATCCGTTCCTTGAGAGTTAAGACAACTCAAGGTCTTTATAGTGCTCTGATACACTGAAATCAATGAGCTGTAGTGGTTCAAGGTTGTATTCTTACATGTCAGCTTTTTAGTGTACTGAAACAGTTCTTAACCAGGCAGTCATTCTAATTTGCGTGCATGCTAGGAGAGATTCCCATATTTTTGCATAAAGCATTCGTTAAGATTTATTAGGCCGCTGGTATAACTATATTTTGGCTTGTCTTTTCAATTGATTTTAGAAATTTACAAAATCTAACATAGCCAAGAATGAAGGCAGAGGCCTAGAGTGATGAGGAAAACTAAAAATAAACCCATTTCACTTCTGTTGGCCAGCTGATAAGAGAAAATTGCCCAGCTAGAGAAGGTTGATTCATGAAATATTTGGGTACTTCATCCAGAACCTAGGGCATCTCTTTCGTCCATTTCACTATGACTTTTCCATGATCAAGGATAGCCCACATTTTTCAGAAATGGGCACCACCTTTACCAATGCTTGAAATGCAAGTGAATGATCAGGAGGGAACCTTGCCGTGGGACCTTGTCCCAGATGGAACTACCATGGCGAGTAGTCTGATGCTTCTAGTGTGACACTTTTACTTGGAGAGGCATCCAAGGTAGGCCTTTTATTAGATAAAGGCTTGACCAGGTGCAGTGGCTCACGCCTGTAATTCTAGCACTTTGGGAGGCCAAGGTGGGCGGATCAGCTGAGGTCAGGGATTTGAGACCAGCCTGGCCAACATGGCGAAACCTCGTCTCTACTAAAAATACGAACATTATCCAGGCGTGGTGACGCAAGCCTATAATCCCAGCTTCTCGGGAGGCTGAGGCAGGAGAATTGCTTGAACCCAGGAGGTAGAGGTTGCAGTGAGCCGAGATCGTACCACTGCACTCCAGCCTGGGCAACAGAATACGACTCCATCTTAAAACTAAATAAAATACATAACAGCTTTAGGGTAAATTGTCTTTTTTTTTTTTT
>NW_016809119.1:94566-102480 GCF_001698545.2 Rhinopithecus bieti | reverse complement strand
AAAGTTTTTTTTTTTGTTTTTTTTGTTTTTTTCAATGGGGCGGTGGGGGTGGATTTCGTAGTCTGGAATACATTATTTTATATGTCTTTGTGGCTTAAACTATTACATTTGCTGATCACTCATCATAGTTGAATTAAGCCATGGTTGACTGTTGTTAGTTTTGGCTTTTAAGCTTCTTTGTTTATTTTGTCAATTATATGTATATTTTTTTCTTTTTTAAAGTTTAAAACATTGCCCTTGGCCTTTGGTGTTATGCCTAGAGCACCAGATGGATCACTGGATCCCACCTTCAGTCCATAGATATTTCTGCGGACACTTTCTCAGGAGAGATGTGTTGCATGATTTTTCAAGCTTTGCTAATTTGTACTAAGCTATGTTTAGTACTGTGACTTGGTCATCAAGAAAGAAAATATAGTGTAGATACAGATTGATCATCTGTTATTCACAACCCTTCATCCAGCCATGTTTCAGAATTCAATAGCTTTTGAATGTTAGAAAGATCACACAATGTGCATGCTGTCTATTATACAGCACTTCTGATGGGGCCTGGAGCTGCCTCCCATGAGCAAACATTTTGATCTTTCCCTAGTGAACATATAAGTATTAACACTACGTGGAAATATAAAGAAAAATAATAAATTGCTTAACCTGGGTCCTGGCCATGCTTTGCTGCTAGACAAGTTTGCATCAAATTTGGGGTAAAGCTTGGTTTTCAGAATGGAGGACCTTTACAAGTGCAGGTAACAGGTTGTAGAACTATAGTACCCTCTTTCAAAAAAACAAAACAAAACAAAAAGGCTATTTTAAGCTGTGTCTGAAAGATCAGTACTCTTCTAAGGGTTATGCTAAAAATCACTTGTTGATGGACTGACCATAATTTGACAGCTATGCCTCTGCCTAACTCAGCATTCTGAATCCTTTTTCCTGTCTTTTCCATTCCAACAGGATAGCCTTTGTTTCATTCTTGCCCAAACCTCGACCTAGCCTTCTGCTCTTATTTAGTTTTGCTGGTTGTCTCCACAAACATTGGCCTAACCATCCTCTAAGTTGCATATCAGGTGCCTGCTGGCTTTTCCTAGGTTGGGACAACTAGTCCTTGGCAGAAGCTCTGCCCCGCACCAGTCCCCTTTAGCTCAGCTCTCTGGCCTTTAAGAGTTCAAAGGAGCCTTCTTTCTAATACACTGCAACATAGTTAATTGTGTCTAACAGAGCTCCCTGTGTCTCATCTCCTCTCTAGAACTGGACATTCTGGAGAATATTTATTTTAACTCAGTTTTATTACAATATTTTAGATATCTCAGGAAGTATGTTCTATTTTCCCAGTTACCTTGTTTCACATAAAATACCATTAATTCTGCTAGGCTCTTGCCTGTATTTTGGTTCAAAATTAAAATTCCTTATGAATTTTCTTTTCCTTAATACATGCTACAGAAAATGTTTCATATGATTTTATTTGTTTGTTTATTTATTTATTTTGAGATGGAGTTTCACTCTTATTGCCCAAGCTGGAGTGCAGTGATATGATCTTGGCTCACTGCAATCTCTGCCTCCTGGTTTCAAGCGATTCTCCTGCCTCAACTTCCCTAGTAGCTGGGAGTACAGGTGCCCACCACCACACCGGCTAATTTTTGTATTTTTAGTAGACACAGGGTTTCACCATGTTGGCCAGGCTGGTCTCGAACTCCTGACCTTAGGTGATCCACCTGCCTTGGCCTCCCAAAGTGCTAGGATTACAGGCGTGAGCCACTGGCCTCATATGCTTTTAGAACTTGAATAAAGAGAATAAATATTGTTCCATGTGCACTGGGGATTATAACCAGTTAGGTCATCTTATTTATTTATTTATTTATTTATTTATTTTGAGATGGAGTCTCGCTCTGTCGCCCAGGTTGGAGTGCAGCGGCAAAATCTTGGCTTACTGCAAGGTCCGCCTCCCAGGTTCATGCCATTCTCCTGCCTCAGCCTCCCAAGTAGCTGGGACTACAGGCTCCTGCCACCACGCCGGGCTAACTTTTTTGTATTTTTAGTGGAGACGGAGTTCACTGCATTAGCCAGGATGGTCTCGATCTCCTGACCTTGTGATCTGCCCGCCTCAGCCTCCCAAAGTGCTGTGATTACAGGCATGAGCCATGGTGCCCGCCCGTTAGGTCATCTTTTTTAAATAAAAAAAACAGTAATCTGAAATATTTATTGAAATTAGAGTAAAATGACAAAACAGTTTAATCGGTTTTTATCTCAAATGGTTGGAACTTAGACAACTGTACTCCATCTGAACCAATGTTATTGAAATATATATGGTTTTAGAAGTTGTTGTGAAGTTGTCATTCAAACAGTCTGAGATATAAATCACATTCTGAGAAAATTCAAAGGGGAAATGAAAAGTACTTGAACATTTTCCACACACCTCATCAGGAATAAGCAAACATATTTGTGGAGTAAACTATCTTCATAATATGTTTGCAGCCCTGTGACATGGGCAGTCTACCAAAAAACTAAATATAGATTGCCTTAGAAGAGAATGATTGAGTCCTACTTAAGCATTCATTTATTTGGAAGTATTTATTTGCTCAGTTGCATACTTCCTGAAGGGAATGGAAAAACTCCCAAGCTGCCAAGTAACTTTTATCCTTAATTTCTCACAATTAGCTCCAATTTGCAAAATGAGAATGTAAGAGTGAGAGGCTCTGTTGGGAACAAGGATAGAAAAGCAGGAGACTCCACCGTGGCAGTTTCTGGAAAAGGGTTCTGTGTGAAAACCCTTGAAGGTCCTTTGAAGCAAGTTCTGGGAAATGATGGAACTAGAAAGGCTCCTTTCTTGAGAGTTACTTTGTTTCCAGTTGGGAAACAAAAAGGATTTCTACTTTTAAGGCGGTACAATTGATTTATTTCACACCATGTGTAACAGTGGTCCCCAACCTTTTTGGCACCAGGGACCGGTTTCATGGAAGACAATTTTTCCATGGACCGGGGTGTGGGGGGATGGTTTTGGGATGATTCTTGTGCATTACATTTATTGTGCACTTTATTTTGTATTATTATTACATTGTAATATATAATTAAATAATTATACAACTCACCATAATGTAGAATCTGTGGGAGCCCTGAGCTTGTTTTCCTGCAACTAGATGGTCCCATCTACGGGTGATGAGAGATGGTGACAGATCATCAGGCATTAGACTCAGAAGGAGCGCCCAACCTAGATCCCTTGTGTGCGCAATTCACAATAGGGTTCACACTCATAAGAATCTAGTGCCACTGATGATCTGACAGGAGGCAGAGCTCAGAAGGTAATGCAAGCAATGGGGAGTGGCTGTAAATACAGAAGAAGCATCCGGGTGCAGTGGCTCACGCCTGTAATCCCAGCATTTTGGGAGGCCGAGGCAAGTGGATCACTTGAGGTCAGGAGTTCAAGACCAGCCTGGGCAACATGGCGAAATCCCATCTCTACTAAAAATACAAAAATTAGCTGGGAGTGGTGGTGTGTGCTTGTAGTCCCAGCTACTTGGGAGGCTGAGGCTGGAGAATCGCTTGAACCTGGGAGGCAGAGGCTGCGGTAAGCCGAGATCGCGCCACTGTACTCCAGCCTGGGGCACAGAGCAAGGCTCCATCTCAAAAAACAAACAAACAAACAAAAAAAAAACAGAAGAAGCTTCACTTGCTCACCTGCTGCTCACCTCCTGCTGTGCAGCCCGGTTCCTAACAGGTCACGGAACAGCCCAGGGGTTAGGGACCCTTGATTTAGAGAGGAGATGGATGTCAGAGCAACCCAAGACAAGTCAATCTACCATGAGAATAAGGAGAAATTAAAAACCAATAGTTCTTAAAACCAGAACAAGGTGTGTTCTAAAGTCCCCATAACTTGAGTTTTAGTCCCTATTTATGATACTTCCTAGCCATGAGACAGCTTCATGTGGAGCAGTGGTTGTCATGCATTTTGGGGTGTTACCATTCATAAAAGCAAGGCTCTTCCCCCCTTCACTGGAAGCTACGGGATGGGTACTCTAGGAGCAATACAAGTTTAGATAAGGGGCATTCAAAAGGAGGGGAGCCTGCCATTTCACTCTCAAGTTGGAAATCTGCTTAGAGAGACAAGTTGCTGAACCCCCCATGCCACAAGAATATGAGGAAGAGAATTTGAAAGCAGCGGTGTGGGGAGGGAGAAGCCCAGGACAACCACCATTCCCTCTTTCTTGGTGGAATGAAAGATGGCACCACAGACTTGTTACCTTGATCTCAGAGGCACAGGATTGGAGTTGGGGACATCAGAGGATGCTGCAGTGATAAGAGACACTAGGAGAGGTGGCCAAATGCCAATGGGTAGGAAAGGTGCATGGGCATAAGCCCCAGTGTGAAGGGCATGCCACAGGCCTGGAGTGAGGCCTGAAGTTGAGACTGATCAAGCAGGACCAGCCTCCTCTTCCAGTTAACGTTTCCCATCCCATTTCCCTTTCCTGTCCCTCTTGTTTCTCCCCACTCCCAAGGCACTAGAGGTTTTTACCCTAGCAGAAGGAGGTGGGAAGCATGTGAAGAACGTGCTGCCCTTCTGTCTCCAGCTGCTGGGTGGGCTGGAGAAGGCCATACCCTGCCCTGGGAGTGGGAAAAGGCCAGGAGCTGTGAAGAGGATCAGAGATTACAGTTAGAAAGAGGGCTAGTCTGTGTTACTTTAGAAACTCTTTATGAAAGTATGATGTAAATACAGAGACATGCACAAATCCTAAGTGAACAACTGCATGAATTTTCACAAAGTGAACACAATCAGGAACCAGCATCTAAGAGCAAGAAATTGCATATCATCAGCACAGCCTCCACCATGCCCTCTTGCAAACAGTCCTCACCCCTCCTTGGGGTGCTTTTGACTCCTAACACCAAGGCAAGTTTCCTTTCCTGTGTACTTTATACCAAGGGTCTCCAGCCCCCAGACCGCAGACCGGTATCAGTCCATGGCCTGTTAGGAACTGGGCCATACAGCAGGAGGTGAGCGGCAGGTGAGGGAACATTACCGCTTGAGCTCCACCTTCTGTCAGATCAGTGGTGGCATTAGATTCTCATAGGAGTGTGAGCCCTATTGTGAACTGCCCAAGCGAGGGACCTAGATTGCACTCTCTTTATGAGAATCTAATGCATGATGATCTGAGGTGGAACAGTTTCATCCTGAAACCATCCCCACCCACCCCATCTGTGGAAAATTGTCTTCCACGAAACCAGTCCTTGGTGGCACAAAGGTTGGGGACTGCTGCTTTATAGAAACCAAATCACACAGTACATGTTCTTTTGTGTCTGGCTTCTTTCACTCAATATTAGGTTTGTGAGATTTACCCATGTTGTGTATATGAGTTGAGTCTAATGGGACTGATAAGTAATGGAAAGTTACTAGAAATTGAGGATCACCACAGCCCACTTGGAGACAAGTTTTAGAAATAATGAAAACATTCGTGTTGATAACCTAAGTTAACTCTTTTAACTGCAAGTTGCCATTTAAATCTTGTTTTTATTTTTAAATGGAATACTTACAGTCCCTTCAAGTGACTCAGGTTGACTGGCTATTGTCAGAACAATGAAATGACAAAGCCACACTTACGGGTTTGCCTCTTCCATTGGTCAGGGTGCCGAGTTGGCAGCCATGGGTGAAGACTGTCCAATCCACCCCAGTGTCTGCGTTCACTTCCAAGAGCAATTAGGCAAGAGCGTAAAGTGTCTGAAATACATTTCATATTGAATGAGATGGAGATGTATTAGAGGAAAAACCTCAATAATTGATAATTATATGCATACATTGTCTCATTATTTCCAGTTTATGCAAATTATAAATATCCAAAGTTTTTTTTTTTTTTTGAGATGGAGTGTCACTGTGTTACCCAGGCTGGAGTGCAAATGGTGCAATCTTGGCTCACTGCAACCTCCATCTCCCAGGTTCAAGTGATTCTCCTGCCTCAGCCTCCCGAGTAGCTGGGATTACAGGCACCTACCACCACGCCTGCCTAATTTTTGTATTTTTAGTAGAGATGGGGTTTCATGTTGGCCAGGCTGGTTTCGAACTCCTGACCTCAGGTGATCCACCTGCCTCAGCCTCCCAAAGTGCTGGGATTACAGCGTGAGCCACCGTGCCCGGCCTCAAAGAGATTTTAAAATATTCTACTTGTCAACTTTCAACCAACTAAAGACAGGGGTAAATACAAATGCAATATATGCTCATGTTAAACATTTTTATCTGTTTTTGAAATACCATTCAACCCAGCAATCCCATTACTGGGTATATACCTAAAGGGATATGAATTGTTCTGTTATAAAGACACATGCATGCATATGTTCATTACAGCACTATTCACAGTAGCAAAGACATGAACTCAACCCAAATGCCCATCAATGACAGACTGGATACAGAAAATGTGGTCCATATACATTATGCAATACTATGCAGTCATAAAAAAGAATGAGATCATGTCCTTTGCAGAGACATGGATGGAGGTGGAGGCGATTATCCTTAGAAAACTAACAGGAACAGAAAACCAAATGCCACGTGTTCTCACTTATAAGTGGTAGCTAAATGATGAGAACTCACGGACACATAGAGGGGAACAACACACACTGGGGCCTATCAGAGGGTGGAGAGTAGGAGGAGGGAGAGGATCAGGAAAAATAACTAAAGGATACTAGGCTTAATACCTGGGTGATGAAATACTCTGTAAAACAAACCCCCATGGCACAAGTTTACCTATGGAACAAACCTGCACATCCTGCACATGTACCCCTGAACTTAAAAGTTAAAGAAAAAAATAAAATTGATGATGTCTATTATATATAATTATTTTCTTGGGATTTTAAAAAATCTATTTTTCTTTGTTATTATAAAAAGCAATACACATTCATATCAGGAGTATGGGATCACCAGTGATTTTATCTATCTATCTATCTATCTATCTATCTATCTATCTATCATCTATCTATCTATCTTTTTTTTTTCTTGTTAAAATGTTTGGAACTAATTTCAACCGACAGAAAAGTTACAAGAACAGTACAAAAAATTTCCTGCTTCTCTTCACCCAGAGACTCCAACTGTCCTAATAAGGTCCTTTATAGCAAAAGGATCAGGTGTGTTGCCTTTAGATAGTGCATTTCGTCATCCCTTTCATGTGAAACTGTTCCTCAGTCTCGTCAATTATTTTGTAAAATGTCCCCTCAGTTTGGGTTGGTGCACAGTTTCCTCCTTATCAGATTTTGGTTATGCATTTTGGGCAGAAATGTCACAGAAGCGGTGGTGTGTTCTTCTCATTATGTTTCTTCTTATGGCACATGATGTTGCTCATTGCATTTCATCAGATGACAATCTGTTCCATCACCCATGTTAACTTTGATCACTGCTGATGTTAACTTTGATCACTGCTGATGTTAACTTTGATCACTTGGGCAAAGTGATGTCTATAATTCTGTTCCATAAAATTACCCCTGTTCCTTTTCTAGTTAGTAATTATTTTGCAGGGAGATGAGTTGAAGCTGATTCTATTATTTCTTCAATTTCTAAGTTGGAATTTTATTATAAGGAATCACTTTCTCTTCTCTGTCTTTATATGTTCATTTATATCAGTGAGGACTTCTAGATTACCATTTTATTTGATAGGATATAATCTCTTATCTCATTGTTTATTTTGATACTCAGGTTGTCCCATATTTGGCCAGTGGAAGCCCCATTAAGCCAGCATCTATGTCTTTTTGTCACCCAGGTTAGAGTACAGTGGCATAATCTCAGCTCACTGCAACCTCTGCCTCCCAGGTTCAAGCGATTCTTCTGCCTCAGCCTCCTGAATAGCTGGCACTACAGGCACGCGCCACCATGCCTGGCTAATTTTTGTGTTTTTATCAGAGACAGGGTTTCACCATGTTGGCCAGGCTGGTCTCAAACTCCTAACCTCATGATCC
>NW_016809119.1:87213-94335 GCF_001698545.2 Rhinopithecus bieti | reverse complement strand
CTCATCCACTGGAAAAATTCTTTCTTAAGGCTTCAGTTATTTCAAATTCACAAAATTCAATTTTGCTGGGATTTTCATGTCACCAAGTTTATAGGTATGGAAACGTAAGTTCTTAACACCGTCAGGATCACCCACAAGAGGCTGAGGAGCCTTTGTGTTAAATCCAAATTACATTACATTCTATTCAGTGCATGAAGAGCACAACCATAATGTGAAAAAGTCCCACATTTTGCAAACTGGAGTAGGTTTTCTTCCAAAACAATCGATTGCCCTTTGGCAGGTTTAATGGGGGGTTACTTCTCAAATGCTCATTTAAACTAGTTAGTCTTGTTTGCAGACAAACAATTATAAGAAAAATATGTCTGGAAGGCAGCTCTAAGGCTGTTCCTTAGGGCACTGCTCTACTGTGCCTACTTATCAATCATACAATGTCTGGAGCACCTAACATCGTGATTGTATTTGATTGTCCTACTTAGAGACCAATGCACTTGACAAATATCAGATTATTATTTTTCCATTTTACCAGTAAGGAAACTGGGGTTCAAATAATTGTGGTAACTTGCTGAATTTGGCAGAGAAAGTGATCAAGATAGGACTTGAACCGTAGCAGTCTGGCTCCACTGGCCCATGCTCAGTCATCACACTAAGCTGCCCACAACAAAGGTTTTAGGGAAAACCTTTTGGAAGATTAAATTGCCTGAAAAATGACATTCTGCATTGTAATAGATATGTCTTCATTATCAAATGAAGCAGATAAAATTACCTAGGGAATTTGGGGAAAAAACATTTTCCCTGATCCCTTAGAGCAAGCTTGTCCAACTGGCAGCCCAGGATGGCTGTGAATGTGGTCTAACACAAATTCATAAATTTTTGTAAAACATTATGAGATTTTTTTTGTGATTTTTTTGTTAGCTTATCAGATACTGTTAGTGTTAGTATGTTTCATGTGTGGCTCAAGACAATTCTTCTTCCAATGTGGCCCAGGGAAACCAAAAGATTGGACACCCCTGTCTTAGAGTCTCCTTCATAATACACAGGCTGTTGGGTCTTTGGGGTGGGGTAAAGGTGGAAGGCAGGAGAAGGATAAAATGTGGAAGCTCGTTGACCTTCTTGGCCCTTCATTTTGCCTTATGTAGAGCTATCGGATTCAAGCAATGGGCACTATATTTTTGAACTAAATCTATTGCTTATTAAAATTGCCCCCCAAAAGCCAGAGAGATTGACTGTTCCTTCTCTTGGCACACACCACCAAACCGTAAAGGACTTTACATTCAGTAGCTTGCCTCCCTGAAAGTGGCTGACGAGAGAGCCTGATGCGGGGCACCTGCTTTCCTCCTCTTCCCTCCTCTTCCCCCAAACCTCCTCTCACAGTGGGTGGGCAGCATGGACAAGTTGCAGGAAGAAGTCTTCAGGCCTTGACTTTGAGCTTGATTTGTGTTTCAGATTGCTGGGCTGATCGATCCCCACTTCATGAAGCTGCAGCTCAGGGGCGCTTACTGGCCCTTAAAACTTTAATTGCACAAGTAAGTGAACCGAAGACTTGATCCTTCATGCTTATGCTATAGTTACACATCATTCTTTATTAGCTTTGGCTGTAGCAGAGGTGTGGCTCACCCTATCCAGGTCCCACCATTGCCATTCTAGGCATGTATGCCCTCTCATACCTCACCATTTATTCCTCCTGCCTCTCCTTCCCTGGAGAGCTACTTCATTTTCTGCCCAGTTCCCTCTTTTTCCTCTGGGTCTTCCTTTAACCTCATAAGAAGTTTCCCTATGAGGGATGATAGAGGATGCTCTCAAATGTTTGTTGCACTAACTCACCTCATGCTCTTCCAGCATGCATTAGCACCAGCAGTCCTGAAGTTAAGTTAGTCAGCTATTGCTGCCTAACAAATGACCTCAAAGCATAATGGCTGAAAACAACAGATACTTGGATTTTCATGGTTTCTGTGGGCCAGGGAGCATTTAGCTAGGTGATTCTGGCTCTGGGTCTCTCACAGGCTGCCACGTGTCAGCCAGGGCTGCAGTCATCTCATGGCTCAAGTGGGGCAGGATCTGCTTTCAAACTCACTCATGTAGTTGTTGGGAAACCTCAATTCCTTGCCACATGAGCCTCTTCACAGGGCTGTGTCATGAGATGGCAGCTGGCTTCCCCCAGAGAGTGCAAGAGGTACCTAAGAAGGAAGTCACAGTTGTTTTATAACCTCATCTCCAAAATGACATTCTGTCACTTCTGCCATATTCTACTCATTAGGTGTGAGTCAACAAGTCCAGCCTACACTCAAGGGGAAGGGATTATGCAAGGGAGCCAATGCCTGGATTCCAGAATTACTGGGTGCTATCTTAGAGACTGCCTATCCCAGTGATACACTATTTTAAGAACACACATTAAAATAGGTTGACAATGGCTAAATCTGACTCCCTAGGGAACATTTATTGACGTCTTAGCTATGAAGGCTACTTTATTTATATTTATGACTACATCCCCAGCACCTTGAACAATGAATAGGGGCCTAGTAAGTATTTGTGAAATGAATGAATGAAAGTGTGCAGGCTCCATTTGCTTTGTATGTTTTAGGGTCTACATTTACACAGAGGAGGTAAGCCATCACGTCTTTCTTCCACAACTTGGCAATCATCTGGCTTTCTTGCTGCTTTGAATTTAAACAGCTGGGTGCACTGCTCTCTCTCTCTTTCTCTTTCTCTCCCTCTGTCTCTTTCTCTTTCTCTTTCTCTCTCTCTCTCTGTGTGCATTTGTATGTATTTTCATTTATTTGTTTTTTGATTTCTCTCCTTTATGAGTTGTGTTACTTCTTAAAAAGTAGAGGCAAATGGAAATCAGCACTGCCAGCAATGATCAAATGAACTTTGTACCTGATTTTATCACTTGCTTATTTATTTTTAAGTACTTTAAATTTGACGTGATTTGATTATTTTTAATATGTAATATATTCACATAGTTCAAAACTTAAAATTATCTAAAAAGGTGGACTGACCGGATGTGGTGGCTCGCGCCTGTAATCCTAGCACTTTAGGAGGCTGAAGTGGGTGGATCACCTGAGGTCAGGAGTTCGAGACCAGCCTGGGCAACATGGTGAAACCCCGTCTCTACTAAAAGTACAAAAATTAGCCGGGTGTGGTGGTGGGCGCCTATAATCCCAGCTACTTGGGAGGCTGAGGCAGGAAAATCGTTTGAACCTGTTGGGGGTGGAGGTTGCAGTGAGCCAAGATCGTGCCACTTCACTCCAGCCTGGGTGAAGGAATGAAACTCTGTCTCAAAAATAAATAAATAAAATTAAAAAGATGCACAATGAAACGTCTTGCACCCACCTCTTCTCTCTCAGTCTCCCACCTCAATACTTTCATTGGTATATTTTTAATGGGCTTTTAAATTTTGGATAATTTTAAAGAAGAGTTTAAAAGGATACAGAGAGTTCCCATATACACTGTACCCTTCACCCAACTTCCTTTAATATTGACATCTTATATAGCTATGGTACATTAGTCAAAAATAAGAAGTTAACATTGATACAACACCACTGACTAAACTGCTCACTATTGGGATTTCACCAGTTTTTCCTCTCATGTCCTATTTCTATTCCAGGGTCCCACATTGCACTAACTATACTTAATAAGCATGTTAGCTTCAATAATATGATTAAATGTGTAAGGGGCATTCTTTACAGAAAAGTTCAACTTTTTCCTTTTACACCCCTACTTCTTTACCCTTATACACTGTTAAAAAATGTATTTGTCTACTTTTATAAACTTTATTTTACATTTAGATAGTATGGTCGATGTGAGTAAAACATTAAGCCGATGTGAGTGAAACATTAAGCCTATGTGAGTAAAACATTAAGTCACTGTGAGTAGATGTGAGTAAAACATTAAACCAAGATTCAGGAGCTCTTGGTTACACTGCTGGCTGTCACTGACAACCAGTCTTAAAAAGTATTTGAACATTCTACTTCTCCATTTTCTCATGCACAGTTGAGGTGATCTACTCTAGATGATCTTTCAGGCCTGTCCAACATTACGTTTCTACAATTTTAGGGATTCTGAGATTTTGCACCATAACAAAGTTTTTTCTAGCACACTTCTGCCACCTTGTGGACTAGTATGTTTTTTCTTATTTTCTCAAAAGGAAAACAAAAATGAAAAGACCTTTTCTAACTCTTACTAGATGCCCAGTTTGAAATATGTAGCACAGATCTAGCGCAATGACATCATATTCAGGACATGAAAATAGACAGAATTCAGGAGTCAAAAAGATGCCTTATGATGAAGGGACAGACAATTATGGGAAATCACAGCTGCTGGCCACAGTAAGGATGCAACCAGAGATCTGGCAGGAGATGGTGGGCGTGTAAGTTGGAGTTTGGGGTTCAGGGTCATGGCATTGGGTTTGGAAGCTTTCAGTTGGTCAGTTACAAGGCAGAGGATCAAAAGCAGGACTCAGCTGGGAAGGACAGACCAGGGACCTAATTCCTTTTATAAATCAAAATAAAATTCTAAGCACTGTCCCCACCCCGCAACCGTCTGAATGTACCCCTCCTGTCAGCCAGGGCATTCCAAAACTAACCTGAAAAATTGGTTCAGGCCATGACAGGAAAGGAGGGTTGAACATGCCTCATTATACCCGCCTCCCTTTTGGAACTCAGGAAAAGATGACCAGAATTTAACATCAACACAGACCTTAAGTCTGATAAGAAACATTTGCAATCTATTCTCTCTGACGCCTGCTACCTGGAGGCCTTCATTCACATGATAAAACTTTGGTCTCCACAACCCCTCATCATAACCCAGACATACATTTCTATTGATAATAACTCTTTCAACCAACTGCTAATCAGAAACATTTTCAATCTGTCTATAATCTGGAGCCCCAGGCCCCCACTTTGAGTTGTCCAACATTCCCAGGCCAAACAAATGTACATCTTACATGTATTTGATTGACATCTCATGTCTCCCTAAAATGTATAAAGCTAGGCTGTGCCCTGACTACCCTGGGCACATGTTCTCCGGATCTCCTAAGAGCTTGTCACAGGCCATTGGTCACTTATATTTGGCTCAGAATAAATCTCTTCGAATATTTTACAGAGTTTGACTGTTTTTGTCAACACTTTTGCAGATAGAAAGTGATCATCAGCGGGAGGGAAATGGTAAGAGTCAAGTTATTAAAATCAGGTTATGAAGTCAGAGTTGTCCAGCAGCTAGGGTGACCTTGTCATCTGGCACATGGAGTCCAGGACAAGGAAGGGGACACGTGGTAGTATGGGGTGGGAGAATGTGTTAGGACGGGGTGGAAACACTCATACCTGGGTGAGGAAATGAAGGTTAGGAGAAGCGCGCCGGCCCCGAACTCTAGGACTTCAGGGACCTCTGCACACAGTGGAGTCATGGCCAAGCAGTGCTGCTACTACACAGCACATGAATCCTAGGAGCACAGTCTACTTACTCTTAAGCCTGGGAGTTATTGTTTTGTTCCAGATCCAGTTCGACCTCCTGAGCTTGTCTGCACTCCATCATCTATACCTCATACCTACTGTTATTCACACCCACAGAAGGCCCATGCCAGCCTGTTCCTAGACTCATAGTGACATCTCTGTGGCTCTCCTTGCTTTGATCTTACATCCCTACTCCTGCAATCAACCCTCCATGCTGCTACCAGTAGGCTTCTAAAAGGGCTAATCCACTAGCTCCAGACCCTCTGCAGCCTAGCAGACTTCATAGGTGCTCCATTTCCTCTAAGACATGCACTCCTTGCTTGGAAATCAAGGCCTTTCATGACCTAGCTCCAGCTTACTGTCCTCCTTCATCTCCTCCCATCTCCTGCTTCTTATTTCTGTGGGTTATTTCTGTTCCAGAAATCCAACTGTGGCCCTGCCACAGGAAGCAACAGGAAATAACTTCCTGTTGCTTCCTGAATTTGCAGTTTCTATTCTTTCCTAATGGCATACTCTTTCTTGGTCTTCACAGCTTGAAACATTTTATGCTTCAAGTCTTAGCTAAATACTACCTCATTTGCGAAGTTTTTCTTACTCCCCAAGCCAGATTCAAGGATATCCTATGCTCCCAAATGAATTTTGAACATGCTTCCAGTATAGCAATATTCTTGCTCTTTTGTCTTTCATTTCTGCCTCCCCAGTAGGCTCTGGGAGAAGAGAGACACATGTCATAAGTTTTGAAGACCCAGGTCCTAGTACATTACCTGCTCCAGAATGTGGAATTAACATTTTTTTGGATAAATAAATGTGAGACTCTCATGCTGTGTTTAGGCTCCCTTGATTATAACTTCTACTTCTCTCTCTATGGTGCTAACATTACACCCACAGACTCTGAAAATGTCAGAAACACGTGAAACAACATTGCTTTCATTGCTATGACTAATGCAGCATTTCACTCTCTTTCGCTGGGCTTGGTGGCTTGCACTTGAAATCCCAGCTACTCAGGATGCTGAGGCAGGAAGATCAGTTGAGGCCAGGAGTTTGAGACCAGCCTGGGCAACATAGTGAGACCCCAGTCTCTAAAAAACAAACAAACTCTCTTCTTTCTAAATTATAGGGTGTCAATGTGAACCTCGTGACAATTAACCGGGTGTCTTCTCTCCACGAGGCATGCCTTGGACGTCATGTGGCCTGTGCCAAAGCCTTATTGGAAAATGGTGCACACGTGAGTACTGCCCCTGCCCACTTGGGTCTGTCTGGCCAGATGCATCTATTAATGTTTAAAGATAGTTTACCTTCCAGATGGCTTACCCACTGTGGGTATGGGCTGGGCTGGTTCTATCCATGTCCTTATTCCATCATTTAGGCTACTCGTCTCTCTTCAGCTTACACCCCTGTGTGTAAATATTCAGACATGGCAACTCACAGGAACCTTTTAAAACTGTGTTGCTGACCTTAAGAAATCTTGACTGTACCACGTTTTTTTTTTTTTTTTTTTTTTTTTTTTTTTGAGACGGAGTTTCGCTCTGTCGCCCAGGCTGGAGTGTAGTGGCCTGATCTTGGCTCACCGCAAGCGCCGACTTCCGGGTTCACGCCATTCTCCTGCCTCAGCCTCCCGATTATCTGGGACTACAGGCGCCCACCACCACGGTCAGCTTTTTTTTTTTTTTTTTTT
>NW_016809119.1:77746-87007 GCF_001698545.2 Rhinopithecus bieti | reverse complement strand
AATACAGGCGTGAGCCACCGCGCCCGGCCACCATGTTTTCTTTATGCATTCATCTGTTGATGGACACTTCAGTTGCTTCCCGGTCTTTGTAATTGTGAACAGTGCTGCAGCAGACACGGGAGTGCAGATATCTCTTTGATGTACTGTTTTCCTTTCTTTTGGGTATATACCCAGCAGTAAGATTGCTGGATCATATGGCAGCTCTATTTTTAGTTTTCTGAGGAACCTCCAAACTGTTCCCCATAATGGTTGTACTAATTTATAATCCCGCTAACACTGTATGAGGCTTAATAACAAGATTTTAAAGAACAATAGAAAACACTCTTAATTCAACATCTTCCATGAACAACTATTTTTATTGAGCAAAATTATCAAAATAAATGACCTTTTAATAAACAATACATTGGGGGAAATCTACATAACTGGACTTTATCTTATTTTAAATTTATCTCCAAGCTTTTTTCAAAGGGTGACTGAGGTGCATTATATAATATAGATACCAGAATAGAATCATAAAATCACAACTTCTAAAAATCTTCTGTATTTAGTTGCCGGATGCTCCTTGTTTCTAATTTTGTTGTTTTACTTAGTCCTTGCAATATTTATTTTATGAACTGCAATGTTTTAAAGTGCTTAATGACAATTTAAAAAATTTTATATGGAAATTGGGTTTCTACATGGAGAACTGAATATAAAAGTCTTCCTTGTGAAACTACTTTTCCTGATGCCATTGTGGTCGTGCATTTTCTTTTTTCATTTTTTTCCCTCTTCTTTATGTTTTTTAGACAGAGTCTCACTAACACTGTTGCCCAGGCTGGAGTGCAGTGGCACAGTCTCAGCTCACTGCAACCTCTGCTTCCCAGATTCAAACGATTCTCCTGCCTCAGCCTCCTGAGTAACTGGGATTACAGGTGCCCGCCACCACGCCCAGCTAATTTTTGTATTTTTAGTACAGATGGGGTTTTGCCATGTTGGCCATGCTGGTTTCAGACTCCTGACCTCAGGTGATCCGCCCACTTTGGGCTCCCAAAGTGCTGGGATTACAGGCGTGAGCCACCGTGCCCTGCCAAGTGGTCGTGCATTTTCATTAGATAGTGCTTCTCTAAGTCACCGCTTAGTCAGCTCATGGGTAATGATGAAGGAAGGCTGTGTGAGAGCCATTTCCTTTCAAGCTAGATGACTGGAGTCACAGGCAGACTGCTGACAATATCAGGTCAGAGAGGAGGTTTTGTTGGGCACAAAGAGAAGAATAAGACATGTTTCTTTGTCTTTGTCAAGTTTATAAAGAAATAGCCAATAAATACTGTATCACACCATTTAACATTTAAATCAGAATGAGAAATGAAATAAGAGAAAGTTGGCCTTCAGTAGAAAGTCCCCCACAATTGGCAGTCCCATGAATACCTCAGACTCAGTGTAACTGTGCTTATCATGTTCTTCCCTCTGGGACCTGCTCCTCATCTTGGGTTCCTACTTTCAGAGGCCTGGTGAAACATCCTCTTGGTTTCCCAAGCTGCAAACCTGAGAGTCATCTTATTTCTTTCATCTCCCTATCTAATTAATGAAAAACTCCTGCTAATTTTCCTCTCTAAGTTTTTCCCAAGTCTATCCTCTCCTTTGTCCTACTCCCATAGTCATCTAAATTCTTTATTATATTTTCAAAATGATTTATTTTTTGCCAGGCGCGGTGGCTCACGCCTGTAATCCCAGCACTTTGGGAGGCCGAGGCAGGTGGATCACGAGATCAAGAGATCAAGACCATCCTGGCCAACATGGTGAAACCCCGTCTCTACTAAAAATACAAAAATTAGCTGGGTGTGGTGGCGGGCACCTGTAATCCCAGTTACTCAGGAGGCTAAGCAGCAGAATCTCTTGAACCCAGGAGGCGGAGGTTGCAGTGAGCTGAGATCATACCACTGTACTCCAGCCTAGCGACAGAGCAAGACTCCGTCTGAAAAAAACAAAAAACAATAAAAACTTCTTTTTGTATTTGTCTTGCCTAATAGAATTCAGCCTACTCAAGGAGAGGCAATTGTTCAGCCTACTCAAGGAGAGGCAATTGTCTTACCATTGTTTCCAAAACATTAGCACCTAGTAGATGCTCAATAAATGTTTGCTGACGTGAACTAAGAGAGAAATGTATAGGAAATCACATAAGAAGACAACTTCCTAGACTGGGGATGAGGATGATACTTAGAAAACACAAATCAAACTAGTCCTACCAAATACTTTTAGTAAAATATAGAAACCCCTAGCAATATGAATTGACACACATTTTCCCCTGACCTGGCCTGTCTCTGCCATCTTAGCATCTTATCTTTAACTTTCCAATTTAATGGGGGTTAGGCTGGGTGTGGTGGCTCACACCTGTAATCCCTGCCCTTTGGCAGGCTGAGGCAAGAGGATCATTTGAACCCAGGAGTTTGAGACCAGCCTGGGCAACATAGCTAGACCCTGTCTACAAATAATTCTTCTAAATTTGTGGGTCATGGTGGTGCATGCCTGTAGTCCCAGCTGCTCAGGAGGCTGAGGCAGGAGTATCGCTTGAGCCTAGGAATTCAAGGCTGCAGTGAGCTATGATCACGACACTGCACTCCAGCCTGGATAACAGAGCAAGACCCTGTTTCGCGGGTTATATTGCAACTCTGGAAACAAGTCTTTTTTTGTGTCCAAAGCAAGGACATTTAGAATCCTGATTATCACAAGCATGTATCCTTAGTTGTTGAAGCAAAATTGTTTCACATCAAAAACTTCATTGTCCTACATTTCAATGGCATCAGAGCTCCCTACCACTCCTGCAGTTCCCGATGTTCTTTCCAATCTATTGTTGATACACAAAGATGTTTCCCAGCCCTGCTGGTTCTCATGTGCTTCCCACATCCCTACAAGGTACCAAAGATGGTTGCAGACACCATGTTGATGGCTGTTTTCTATGTCCCTTTGGCTTGGTCATGCTATCTCTAGAAGTAACAGCTGGCATGCGTAATTTGCTTGGATTATAGTAGACCAGAGAGGAAGTTGTGGCAAGAAAGACAGTAGATCTGTGGAGAATTGCCAAGGATTTTGTAAGCATGGATTTTGGGACCACAGCTAGCTGATTTCTCCAGTGCTTTTGGTTCCTGCCATGTTTGTTCATGATTCAGAGGGGAGTCATATTAATGGAAAATGGAAAATGGAAATAATTGTTGTTGCAAATGCTTATTGAGTGCTTACTGGGCGACACATAATGTTTTAAGTGTTTAACATATAGTAACTCACTCAATCCACCCAATAACTTCATGAGGTTTCATAATACTGTAAAGATGTGGAGTTCCCTCACTTATTCACTAGCGCGGGGAATTCCTCTAGGCAAATACATAGGAAGACATACTTGGAGATGGTGAGAATGAAATAACCAATCATCTGGCTCTCTCTTTGCCCGTCATTAGGTCAATGGAGTGACAGTTCACGGAGCCACGCCCCTCTTCAATGCTTGCTGCAGCGGCAGTGCTGCATGTGTCAATGTGCTGCTGGAGTTCGGAGCCAAGGCCCAGTTTGAGGTGCACCTGGCCTCGCCCATCCATGAGGCAGTGAAGAGAGGTAAATGAGCCACCACAATGCATGTGAAACATTGATGGGCTCACTCCAATCTGTATGAATCAATGGTCTAGTGTTAGTCATTCAAGGGTGACCCTGATCTTCCTCACCATTAGAATATGTGTGGCCTAGAAATCCCATAGCAGTAACTTCAATTTGTCTAAATCTTCAGGAAATACCAGTGTGGCACAAAGAGCTCTACTTATAACTTCAGAATGCTTTCCTGACTCAGATTTTCCATTTCCTGGGGATGGTCTATTGGCAGGCCTTTCCAGAGCCTCTTTGCTGGTGCTTTGGTGGCAGCTGGTACAGCCAAGGCAGTAGTTGTGACTTACTTGAATTGTACTATGCTTATGTCTCTGTCCTTGGTAGGCAAGAATAGCTTATCCTCTGAAGCCCATAAAATACCAACCACTAACCTAAACTATGAAAGTGTCTGAAACCCAAGGCTGATACTATCTCTAATGGAATAGTAAATGTAACTGTTCATAATAAGTTACACAATCTAGATGGACTGATGACTTCAAAGTCATAGTTATCGGAAAGAAAAGGCTGCAACTTTCCAAAGTATGGCACTGGAAATCTTGAAGCTGACTCCAGACTCCTGTGTTGTCAGTTAATTTCAAAGTGAAGGAAAATAGTAAATTCAAGGAATTTAAAAACTATATGCACAGACTAGACATGAAGGAGAAGATATCACTGAAAGGAGAAGGCCATTTGTCAAAGGTCACACACCCAAAGAGTGACATTTTGATGATAGCCAGTGAGGGAGTTGTTCTCTTATACTGAGATCAGAAATACAATGGTGAAGTTACAACACTCTGGAATAGTGATCTTTGCTGGTGTAATTGGGGATGAAATACTTTATTTCAAAAGGCAAAAGTGAAAGATCTGTTCCAGGTTATTAAACATGTCACTTGCCATTTTTTTTCCCAGTGGATTACCTTAAATGATGCACAAGACCCAAATCTAAATTTATCTATGTATTTTATATTCTAAATGTATTTAATACACATTTATTAAATAATAGCTGATGTGAGTCATTTCCCAAACATCATGTAAGTCCTTTAAGTTGTAGAGTAATGAACTACTTTGGAAATGATATAAATGTCTTTCTTTTTTTTTTCTTTTTTTTTGACAGAGTCTCAAGCTATTGCCCAGGCTGGAGTGCAGTGGTATGATTTCTGCTCACTGCAACCTCCGCCTCTCGGGTTCAAGCGATTCTCCTGCCTCAACCTCCCAAGTACTGGGATTGCAGGTGCCCGCCACCACAATCGGCTAATTTTTCTATTTTCAGTAGAGACGGGGTTTCACCATGTTGGTCAGTCTGGTCTCGAACTCCTGACCTCAGGTCATCCACCTGCCTAGGCCTCCCAAAGTGCTGAGATTACAGGCGTGAGCCACCGTGCTCGGCCATATAAGTCTTTTTTTTTTTGAGACAGAGTCTTGCTCTGTCTCACAGGCTGGAGTGCAATGGCACAATCTTGGCTTACTGCAACCTCCACCTCCGGGGTTCAAGTGATTCTCCTGCCTCAACCTCCCAAGTAGCTGGGATTACAGGTGCCTGCCACAGTGCCCAGCTAATTTTTGTATTTTTGAGTAGAGACAGGGTTTCGTCATGTTGGCCAGGCTGGTCTCAAATTCCTGACCTCAGGTGATCCACCTGTCTCAGCCTTCCAAAGTGCTGGTATTACAAAAAGTCTTTATCAAAAATTTAATATTGATTTGATATAAATGTTTGAAGTAAAAATTAATATTATTTGTATTTCCATACAAATGTTTAAAAATTGATAAGTATTGGGAATGGTTTGAATTAATTAGGTATGTCTGCAGTGCTTGGCTGATCGTATTTGGAGCTTTTGGTATCTGTGTGCCTGTAAAACATATTTATGCTCATAATAAACACATACTTTGTGTGTTTCTGTATATTTTTCTGTATTGTAAAAGCATGTTAAGGATAAATATCCACAGAATGGAAGCATGATTAGCAAATTCATAATTTAAACACTTTGTATTAGTGCTAGCCATTTAACTTTTCTGTATTCATTTTCAAAACTTTCTGAGAATATTTAAATTTAACTCAAACTAGGCTGTTTCTTGTTCTTCAAAAAAAAAGACAAGAATTATTCAAAAATATGTGTTAAATACCCTGTATTTTCCAAGTAGTTTTAGGGACTTACTAGATATTATTTCTGGATTCTTATAGCTCTAAACCTCTATGAACAAGCTGAGTCATAGTTTGAATCAATACCTTGACATATTGATGCTGTAATCCAGGTATAATATTTAATTATGTGAACAAATAGTTTGATTTGACAGTCCTGATTTGTACATTTTAATGCATATTTATACTTAATTTAGAATTTGTGATAAATCAGGTAGGTCTAAAATGAAGCTTACTTTTATGTTATCTACAAAGAATAGGTTGGCTAAATTAATTAGTAATGACATGATTTTTTAGGGAGACATTTAAATCTTCAAAGAGAACTAACTCTTTGCAAGCTCCCATCAATACCTCAGAAGCACTCTCTCCTGAACAAAGCATTCACAGGTTGCAAATTAATCATGTCTATCTATTTATTGGGCAAACTCTCAAAAGAGAATGCTTGCTTACATAGTTGTTGTTAGCCACTGAATTTGAAAGTGTATTTAAATACATTCTACACGTAAGACTTCTTTATTCTTTCTCATAGGTATTTTCCAGACTAACCAAAATAAGGTTGCAGGCCATATATCCAATCTCACATCATGGATAAAGAAGAGAATGAGAGATTTGTAATGGAGAGGGGACAGGGTTCTCTTGGGTTTGAGCACTAGCTTTTCAGAGTAATAATAGGCCTAGTCGTTTGTCCCTCTGGGTCTTGTCACTTCCATTTGTAAAATGGTGGCATCATTCTGGAGACTGATTTCAACTGTGCTACTTGGAGCCCTTAGTTTAGTTAAAGTTAAATCGGGTTGCAAAGAGAAGCTGGAGTGGGGAAGCATGGCCATGCTCCTCTTTTATTGGTATTATTTTGGGGTTTCTACCTAAGATTTCCAAAACAAACAAAATTTTTTTTTTCTACTGCGAAAAGAGATCTAGGTTACTTATTTTTTTATTTATGTATTTTGAGACAGAGTCTCGCTCTGTCAGGCAAGCTGGAGTGCAGCGGTGCGATCTCAGCTCTCTGTAACCTCCACCTCCTGGGTTCAAGCGATTCTCCTGCCTCAGCTTCCCGAGTAGCTGGGATTACGGGCGTGTGCCACCATGCCTGGCTAATTTTTGTGTTTTTAGTAGAGATAGGGTTTCACCATGTTGGCCAGGCTGGTCTCGAACTCCTGACCTCAGGTGATCTACCCACCTCAGCCTACCAAAGTGCTGGGATTATAGGCGTGAGCCACTGCACCTGGCCAACCTAGGTTATTTCTAAAGCCCATTTCAGTTAAGCAATCCTACAATTCTGTGAATATTTAATATGTCCCTTACTTGAGTGAGGGTATCTTGTGTTCCACCAGGTCACAGAGAGTGCATGGAGATCCTGCTGGCAAATAATGTTAACATTGACCATGAGGTGCCTCAGCTTGGAACTCCCCTGTATGTGGCGTGCACCTACCAGAGGGTAGACTGTGTGAAGAAACTTCTAGAATTAGGTAATTTCCAAAATTATTTTCATGAAGAAACCTGTTAACTTTGTTGGTTTTCTGTAGCTTCAAAGATGAAGTTCTTGTCATGGTTCAAAAATATTCGGTTAGCATTTTATGTTTGAATGCTAAAAACAAAATTTCTCTAGAGAAATGACTGTATTTCTCAGTCCTGCTTTCTTTGATGTTAACTCCATTTACCTGGTATTGTTCTCCCTGGTTGTCACAAGATGGCTGCCAGCAATACCTGGGCTTACAGCCCTCCTTATCCATACACAGCAAGAAAGAGCATTGGCCCTTTTTGAGTCACATGCCCATCTTTGAACCCCTCATGGGGGCCAAGGAAATACAATACATTGATTGGTTTAGGCCTAGATTTCAACCTACTCTGCATTTATTAGGCTTCACTGGAAATACAAGAACTGAAACTCACAAGAGGGTGGTTTCCCTTCGGGAAATCTAGGTATGCTTGCCAGGAAGATGCTGGACGGTAAAAACAACAGACATTTGCTACAGGCTAGTTTATATCTATCCTGCTACAGTATCTAGTCATTTTAAAAGCAATTCTAAAAGGCATATACAGAAACCAAGAGTCTGTGGAAAATGAACTATCTTTTCTTTGTTTTTTCTGTTTTTGAGATAAAATTTCGCTCTTATTGCCCAGGTTGGAGTGCAATGGCGCGACCTCAGCTCACTGCAACCTCCACCTCCAGGGGTCAAGTGATTCTCCTGCCCCAGCCTCCTGAGTAGCTGGGATTACAGGCGCACACCACCACGCCTGGCTAATTTATTGTATTTTTAGTAGAGACAGGGTTTTACCATGTTGGCTAGGCTGGTCTTGAACTCCTGACCACAGGTGATCCACCCACCTCAGCTTCCCAAAGTGCTGGGATTACAGGTGTGAGCCACTGTGCTCGGCCAGAAAAATGAAATATCTTCAAACTATTATTTGACTAAAGATTCAACAAACTTAGCCCCTGACATAAAGGTGGAGATTGTAGTAAAAACCTTTATTGTGAATTTTTACCTTGAGGAAGTTTTTGTCTTTTTTACTTCCCATCATTTACTATTCTCTATAGTAAGTTCAGAAATCATTTTTTGAGCCCCAAATAATATAAATACTAAATAAACTTAGTTTTATCTTTTGTCCCCAAACATAATAACTATGTAACAAGAGCCTCAAATACTTTATTTTGTATGCCACACAGTTTGTATGGGAAAGCAAATATTTAAAATGACTAAAAACATCTAAATTCACTTTTCTCACCAAATAATTTCAAATAGTCTTAGTAGGCATTGCTGAGGTTCTAGGCTTAAATCATATGTTTTCAAAGATTTGTCAAATATGTCATGGTACTTAAAATGTCTTTATATGCAATTACTATAATTTGAAGCTCATTGTGCTTTACATTACCATTTAGTGTTGAATTGTGGCCATCTGTTTTGTTAAGGAGCCAGTGTCGACCATGGCCAGTGGCTGGACACCCCACTCCATGCTGCAGCAAGGCAGTCCAACGTGGAGGTCATCCACCTGCTAACCGACTACGGAGCTAACCTGAAGCGTAGAAATGCTCAGGGCAAAAGTGCGCTTGATCTGGCGGCTCCAAAAAGCAGCGTGGAGCAGGCGCTCTTGCTCCGTGAAGGTAACCAAGGGCTGGGTATCCATTCCTCTTCCATATGCACATTCTCTCCCCTTCCTGTCTCATCTGTAGCATTTTTTTTCCTTTTTCTTTTCTTTTATTCTTTTTCCTTTTTTTTCTTTCTTTTTTTCTTTTTCCTTTCTCTTCCCTTTTTCTTTTTAATTGAAGGTGGCATTGTGGGAGGCGACAAGCCCTGCTGTCACTGACCTGTCTGACCTGTCTTCTGGGATTTTATATGCTGTGCATATTCACTAAAAACCAAGGGGCATTTACATATAACCAGAGTGTTGCTTTGTATTTTCCATAACAAGAAAATAACCAGAAAACCGGCCGGGTGTGGTGGCTCATGCCTGTAATCCCAGAACTTTGGGAGGCCAAGGCGGGTGGATCACAAGGTCAGGAGTTGGAGACCAGCCTGGCCAAC
>NW_016809119.1:69037-76430 GCF_001698545.2 Rhinopithecus bieti | reverse complement strand
TTTTTTTTTTTTTTTGACATGGAGTCTCACTCTGTCTCTAGGTTGGAATGCAGTGGCGCCATCTCGGCTCACTGCAAGCTCTGCCTCCCGGGTTCAGGCCATTCTCCTGCCTCAGCCTCCCAAGTAGCTGGGACTACAGGCGCCCGCCACCATGCACGGCTAATTTTTTGTATTTTTTTTAGTAGAGACGGGGTTTCACCGTGTTAGCCAGGATGGTCTCAATCTCCTGACCACGTGATTCGCCCACCTCGGCCTCCCAAAGTGCTGGGATTACAGGCGTGAGCCACCGCGCCCGGCCCAGTGTATTACTTTCGTTGGCACATTCAATACATTAATGAGATGCATTCCCTTTAGACCCCACACTGCATTCCTAACTTGCCTCTGGTTAGCCTCATTCTTCAGCATTGGTAATCCAAGTACCCTTGGAAGATCATCTTAAAGAAATGCATCCTTTCCGGAGGGGCAAATCGGGATCCGCTGTCTGTATTTAGTGTCTGCTACATCATTCTATAGTTCCTATACCGATCCAGCTTCTCTTCTGCTTTTAGAAAGCTTCCCCTCTTCCAGTTCTCTGATTTCCCCCTTCCACACCATCTCCCACCACTGTGAAGTTAACACCATTTTCATTTCTCTCTCAGGCCCACCTGCTCTTTCCCAGCTCTGCCGCCTGTGTGTCCGGAAGTGTCTCGGTCGAGCATGTCATCAAGCCATCCACAAGCTACGTCTGCCGGAGCCACTTGAACGATTCCTCCTATACCAATAGTCCTAAGTGTCCCTGGGAAGATACTTGGAATGACACAGATTGTTGTCTGCTGTACCTAGAGTACCTAGTGTGGAAGCTCAACAGCTAGACTCTTAGTATCTTCAGATGAGCTCAGTTGAAGTAAATCCCCCATGAGCTAGAACACTTGAGGAGTGGAAACTCCTGGTTAGTGTAATGTTCTTATTAACCAAGGGGCAACTAGAAACCGTTTAGCTTTTAGCTCTTGTTGTTAAAGAAACTTAAAAAAACTGTGAAGTAGAGTGAAAACAATAGGCTATTTTTTGATGATTCAGGATCTTCTTGTACCTAAAAGTCAACATTCTGAATATTGTATAGACACATATAAATTCAGGTGGATAAGATTATAACAAGTGTTAGGTATTCCAAGATATGTTCTTGATTCAGTTCTTCCCTTCAGCCCTTCCCCACTTTTTTCTCTTTCCTTGAATTAATCTGCTATAATTTTGATTTTTTTGTGTGTATATATATATATATATACACACATGCACACATATATTTAATGTTTTCAAAGTCCTTAATATATGTATAAAGCTTATATATATGTTTTCAAAATTCTTTATATATGAAGTTATATATATTTATGTAGACTTTATATATATACATATACAAAGTTAAGGACTTCAAAAACATTGTGTAGTTAGCTGAGGCTTCCAATGATCGAGGTCCTGGTTGATAAGAGAGACTCTGGAAGAGATCAGTGCACCCAGAGTTTGGCATCTCATTGCTTCTGATATGAAATGCTGTTATTTGAAGTAAGCAGTTCTAGGATTGAGAACACTGGGTGTCCCCAACAACCTGAACCGACAGTCATTGTCTGAGGCATGTTGTAACCCAAGCACTGCCTTATTTTCAAAGTCAAGATCCTCAGGGTTTTTGAAATAATTACATATTGATGCCAGCCACCAAAGTGGGCTCAATGCTGGGTCAATATTTTTTTCTGTGGATAGGGGCCCAAAATAAGCACAAAGGTATATAAAAAGAGGCTTCTCCTTTTCTGTCTTCTCCTTCTTCTCATTTCTCTCTCCTTCTGCCACCCCTCCTCTTCCTCTCTTCTTTCTCCTTTTTGTGAATTTAGAGCATGGGAACTGGATAGACTTTTAATTGTTATAAGTATTACTGTCATGGTTCAGTGTTTGGTTCTAAAATGAAAATTTCCTCTCAGATCATCCTAAGACTCATTTCACACATGTATTTTTTCCCTAATTTTTCTAGACCTTTGGCTCTCAACTGGAGACAATTTTGCCCCACTACCACGAAGACATTTGTCAATGTCTGCAGACATGTTCAGTTGCAACAACTGGGGGAGAATTGCTACTGTCATCTAGAGGGTGGAGACCAGAGATGCAGCTAATCACGCACAGTGCACAGGAGCCCGCAACAAAGAATTATCAAGTCTGGCCGGGCACAGTGGCTCACGCCTGTAATCCTAGCAATTTGGGAGGCCGAAGCAGGCAGATCACAAGGTCAGGAGTTTGAGACCAGCCTGGCCAATATGGTGAAACCTCATCTCTACTAAAAATACAAAAGTTAGCCAGGCGTGGTGGCAGGCGCCTATAGTCCCAGCTACTCAAGAGGCTGAGGCAGGAGAATTGCTTGAACCTAGGAGGCAGAGGTTGCAGTGAGCCGAGATTGCGCCACTGCACTCCAGCCTGCGTGACAGAGCGAGACTCCGTCTCAAAAAAAGAAAAAAAAAATTATCAGGTCCAAAATGTCAATAGTGCCGAGAGTGAGAAACCTTTCTCTCAGTCTGTGCTATTCAATACAGTAGCTACTAGCTACATATAGCTAATGAGCACAGGAATTGTGGATAGGCTGAATTAACATGTGTTGTAAGTGTAAAATACATATTACATTTTAGTGATTGAGTAAAAAAAAAGAATATGAAGTATTGTGAACTTTGTTTTCTTTTGTTTTGTTTTCTTTTTTTTGAGACGGAGTTTTGCTTTTGTCACCCAGTCTTGAGTGCAATGGCACGATCTTGGCTCGCTGCAACCTCTGCCTCCCACGTTCAAGCGATTCTCCTGCCTCAGCCTCTGGAGTAGCTGGGATTGCAGGCATCTGCCACTATGTCCGGCTAATTTTTGGTATTTTTAGTAGAGACGGGGTTTTACCATGTTGGCCGGGCTCGTCTCAAACTCCTGACCTCAACTGAACCCCCCGCCTCTTCTTTTTCTGTTTTATTTTTTATTTTTTTGTTTTGAAATATTAATACCGTTTGATGTTGTATTTTTAATTTTTTGAAAACTTCCATACTGTTTTCCATAGTGGTTGTAGTAATTTACATTCCCACCAATAGTGTATAAGAATTCCCTTTTCTCCACATCTGCACCAGCATTTGTTATTTTCTATTTTTTGGATAGCCATTCTAACTGGGATAAGATGATATCTCATTGTGGTTTTGATTTGCATTTTCCTGATGATTAGTGATGCTGAGCATTCTTTCATATACCTGTTGGCCATTTGTATGTCTTTTTTTGGAGAAATGTCTATTCAGATCCTTTGCTCATTTTAAAATCAGATTATTTGTTTTGTTGTTGTCAAGTATGGTCCAGCAATCCCATTACTGGATATTTATCAAAAAAAAAAAGGAAATCAATGTATGGAAGAGGCAGTTGCACCTCCGTGTTTATTGTAGCTCTATTCAGAAGAGCAAGATATGAAATCAACTTAAATGTCTATCAATAGATCAATGGATAAAGAAAATGTGGTATATATACAAAATGAAATACTATTCAGCCTTAAAAAAGAAGGAAATTCTGTCATTTGCAGCAACATGGATGAGCCTAGAGGACATGATGTTAAGTAAGCACAGAAAGATAAAAACACCATATGTTCTTGCTTACATGTGGAAGCTAAAAAAATTGAGCTCACAGAAATAGAGAGTAGAATTATGCTTATTAGAGGCTGGGAAGGGTAGTGGGGAGCGGGCAGTAGGGAAATGTTGGTTAATGGATACAAAATTATAATTGGATAGAAGAAATAATTTCTAGTGTTTCATAGCACTGTAGGGTAAATGTGGTTAACAATAATTTCTTATATATTTTTGAAAAGCTAGAAGAGAAGATTTTGAATGTTCATAGCAGAAATGATAAATGTTTGAGGTGACGGATATGCTAATCACCCTGATTTGATCACTTCTAGGTATTAAAATGTCACTCTGTACCCCATAAACATATACAGTTATTACATACCAAATAAAATTAACTGAAAAAGCTTTTGATGTTGATCACACAATGAAATGATAATCTTTTGAATATATTAGGTTAAATAAAATATATTATTAAAATTAATTTCACTGGCTTTCTTTTTACTTTTTTAGTGTGACTATAATAACAGTTTACAGTACATGTGTGGCACACATTACATTTCTATTAACAGTACTCGATCATTTTCTGATTTTTACAATTTTGGAATATCTAATAATCTTAGTTTATTATCTGGAGAGAAAAGGTTACATTTTAATCTTACATCATATTTCCAAAACAAATCTTGCTTTTTAAAAAAAATTTTAAAAATTAAATAATGCTATAAAAATACTATAAGAAAATATACATGAATATACATGAAAGGGAAAGCATTTTTGAAATATATCAAAGGCGGAAAGGTTAAAGGAAAATACCGATAAATTGGAATACAGCAAAAATTATGTTGCAAAAAATGCCATATATAAAATCAAAGTGCAAACCAAAATAGAGGAAAACTGTACGTGACATTTATAGGAGATCAAAAGTCAATATTCTGGGACAAAGGAGATTGTCACATCCCACCCTTAGCTTTCTCCTTTTCCCAGTGAAGAATCCTGGTGAACAAGGATGTAAATATTACCCAAACCTTGAGTAAAGTCTAAAACGTATATGATACTTTGTGCATTTTTAAGAAGATATTAAGGAAAGAACCTAGATTATTTATCTCGCTCTACATGCTATAATATATGTATTGCATGACGTGGTGGCAAAACAATATGTAAACTTACCTGTTTCAGGTGGGATCAAATTCTTCTATGAGAGATGTGACAAGAAAAACTGAAGAGTGTTTGCAAACCTTGGGAAAGTCAATTTTCACAAATCTTGAGGAAGGTACAGCGTAAGTCCAATGGCCATGAAAGGAGGTACAATTCATTGTGCCCCAAATATTAAAGGGCAGAGTGATCTCAGCTGATATCTACATTTCAACATATAAATAGTTCATTTACTAATCAATAAGAATAATATAGGTTCATGAATAGAAATATTAGCAAAGGGAATGACTAGGAAACTTATCAAATAACATACAAATAAATAGTCATAAGGATGTTAAAGATGGAAAATTGATTGAAAGAAAGGATGGATTTGAAACAGGATGAGGAGCCATTTTGAGCCATCATTAGAAAGAGGAAAGAATGGAGAGTCTCTTCCTATCTTAGAACGTTTAGAAATTGGAGACTTTCCTTCAAAGTGTTCTCACGAATGTATTTTTGTTTTGTTTTGTTTTGTTTTTTGCTTTTTTGGTCAACTGGGATCTTGCTGAATGTCTGAGTACTGTATTAAGCCCCGGGAGGCTCTAGGACATTCAACCAGTCTGTGACCCCAGGCAAGTGTTCCATTGCCCACTGCAACTGCAGACCATGGATGCCACAAATCATCTGTATGGACCTCCCAACAATGGTAGGCCTGTATTTGTGTTGGGGGAGGAGGTGGCACTCAAATCCTGAACAACTATTCACCAGAATTCATCTGATTGTCCAGGTCCCTGAATCCTAGAGTGGTGCTGATGTCTTACAATTTATGAATGAAGGTATTAGACATGAGGTAATCTTTAAGTTCCTTTTAAGGCCTAATCCATTAAGCTATATTTAGACCATCAGACTAATCATCTGGTTTTTATAACATTATTTTGTTACCAACTTTAGATCTAGGTTTGTTCTGCTTGCATGCAGTAAACCAATCACTGTGACACAGGTTTTGCAAAAGAGAAAAGATTTGCCCACAAGGCTGCCAAGCAAGGAAGCAGGAGAATAGCTCTCAAATCCACCTTCCCAAAGATAAGGCTTAGCTATATTTATGGGTTAGGGAAGTGGGGTGGTCTAAGGCATGGGAAAAAGTGATTGACAGTGGGGAAAAAAGTAACAGGTTTATTCTGGGCAAGCATAGCCAGGGTTCATGACATTACATAGGACATATAAACCAAAGATAGTGGCATTAGCATGATCTGAGGTGTCATTTTTGGTCTTCTGACCTCAGAAGGCCATTTCTCAGGCACTTGTGGAGGCCTAGTTGAAGAGCCAGTGACCTTAACTGGTTTGAACTGGACAGGAGCTGGCCCAAGTTCCTGAAAAACAACTGAAGCAATCATTACTGTGGTGAACTATGAATGTTATTTATAAAGTAGCCAGTGAAGATTAAGTTTCAGTGTTCAGCAGAGAGGCATTCAACTACTGTGGCCTTCAGCTTCATGAAAAAAGAAAAGAAATAACAAAAAGCAAGCCACCAAAAGCAAGCAGGGCAGACAGACCTGATCAAATTAACCCTTCGGTTTCCATTTTGCCTGCGGTTTGGGGTTCTGAGATACTAATACAAATTATTTCACTTTTTACACTATATGGGATGCTTTCTTCCCAAAACAGTATAATTTTTATAATTTTAGTCATATTTGAAGTGCCCTAAGATAGCTTCTCAATTAATTCCTTTAACACATTTTTTACTAAGCATCTATTATGTGCCAGACACTGTAGAACAGTGTGAAAGACAGACATGGTGTTTGCTCCCAAAAAACTCATGTGTTAGTGAGGACAGCAGGGATAAATAATACAAATATAATATCATATCAGGAAGTGACAGAAAGAAAAATAAAGCAGATTAAAGAGTGATGACAGAGGCTTACTATTTTAGATAAGCTGGCTAGGCAAGGTCCCTGGCAGGGTGACTGAATTTTAGAATAACTACTCACATATGTATATAATATTTATTAGTTAACTTCTACTCTTAAGATTTTTCAGTATTTCAGCACATCATTTTTTTTTATTCCTTTGCCTGATTTAACACAGATATCCTATTATAAAAGTATTTATGATTCCAGCTTTTCCCATAAACCATATTTTAATGATTTTCTGTTTCAAACCCTTTGGGACAACCTTTTAAAATATATCATATTCCTTAAGTATTTCCATATTGTTAGATACTTAAATTATTTCTAGTTTCTTGCTATTATAGATAACATTGACGTGAACCTCATTTTTAAACAAATCTTCAAAAATGTTTGAAGTATTTCTTAGATTTCCAGAAGTGTGATTTACATATAAAAAGTATTTAAAATAATAGTTTAAAATAATTTAAAATATATACACAATGAATCATTTTAAGGAATGTATATTTTCATAACTAAATACCCAATATTGCCTATCTATAAACCATCTGACTATGTCTGTGTAGACATATATGTATTTACCATCTATTTAGCTAGCTATTATTTATATGACTGTATCAGTCCATCATCTACCTTTACCTATTATTTTAAAAAAATAGGCCAGGCACGGTGGCTCACGCCTGCAATCCCAGCACTTTGGGAGGCCAAGGGGGGCGGGTCATGAGGTCAGGAGATTGACAGCATCCTGGCTAACACGGTGAAACCCCG
>NW_016809119.1:65866-69027 GCF_001698545.2 Rhinopithecus bieti | reverse complement strand
AAAAAAAAAAAAAAAAAAAAAAGAAAAAAGAAAGAAAAAGAAAAAATAAGCTTGCAATGTCACTTGAAGATTTAAGTCTCAACACCTTCCAAATCCCTTAAATTATTTAAATGTTTAGGTATGTAATCCAACATCTCTAATTTTGGTTCACATTTGATTAAGGAACTGTTTCTCCCAAAGTAATTCTCCTCCCTTATATTCCTAATATTGCTTTGTCAAATAAACATGAGGTTTCTACACGAATCTTTTTTTCAGTAACAATGCTCATTGCTGAGAAGATTTATGCATTGAACACAAAGAGAATAGCTGACCCTTCAGAGACATCTCCTGAAGCTGCCATGGTGAGGGATGAATCGCTGAAAAACCACAGCTTGTCGGGGAGGATGCTCTCCACACTGGAGGACTTCATGTTTTTACCCATTGCATATCACTGCCAGGGACTGCACTTGCATGGATATGTTCCATTTGCATATGGAATCTATCATCTCCTTCCCTTAGCAGAGTCTGTACCAGGACAAATACACAGATCATACTTGAAATAGTAGCTTCTTATTTTAACAAATTTAGCTTGTAAACAAGTGTGCACCAGGTCTTAATTTCCATTTATTAATTTTTCTACTCCCACCATTGTTAAATCTTGATGTTTCCAGCTTACAAAAAACTACAATAAAACAATAAATATCTGTATGCCCATCACCTCAATTCACCAATTGTTAGCATTTTGCTGCATTTGCTTCTCTATGTATGTGTATATGCACACACACATACATACCAGTATACATACATGTACATGCATGTATACACATATACATACACATGCATGTATTCACATACATATGCACATACAAATGTATACACACATATACATATATAAATGAACATGTGCACACACACCCATATATGTAAACTCATATAGAATTAATACATATCCATATATTTAAAAAATGAATGATTTGTAAGTTGTGGACATCATGATCCTTCACCAGGGCTAGGAACAGGATTAGGTGAATGAGACAAAAAATTTAAGAGGGCAACAAAAAGTCATTAATGTGCATATTTTAATGCACTGTTTTGAAAAGTCAATGTTAAGGCAAAAAGCCCATGATAGCCAAAATAATAAATTTTTAAATAAAGACAGGCTCTTGTTGTTTATGTCCCTGCATTACTGTGCAATGAGAATAGTGTTTCCAATCAGCCCCTGGTTCTGGGATATGTGGCTGCTGGGTTTACGAGGAGTGACAATGCTATGCAAACAGATTGGGCAACGCAGGCTTTATATATACTCATGTGTTTTGACTGCACAGCTTACATTAACTTTTTATACTTGGTGCAAAACATGCATAAAGGCATACATTTCCCTTTTGGCCTCTTGCTCCCATATGGTTCAGCACAGAGCAGTTCAGTGTGCATCTCCTAAGAACACAGAGATTCTCCTATGGAACTGTGGTGTAGTGATCACACACAGGAGGTTTGACACTGATGCACTACAACTATCCAATATATATCCAGATTTAAGTTCTCACACACACTTGTGGCATTAATGATATCTTTTCTGGCATGTTCCACCATTCAGGATCTCTTTGAGGATCATGCATTGAATGTAGTTACCAAGTCTCTTTATTCTCCTTTAATCTAGAAAGCAATGCCATTGGCATTTTTGAAGAGTCCAGCCCCATTGTTATGTGATTATCTCTCAATTTTGATCCACCTGATTGTTTCCTCGAGAATACTGCATAATGTCAGATTTTTTAAAAAACACATTCTTATTTGTCTTATTGTACTGCTTGGGGAAGTAAGACTGACTGACTTCTTTCTAAAGCAGTAGAAGCAGAGTATTCCATGTTGCTGAGCAGGTGTATTCCTTTTCGGTGTTAAAGGTTTTGTGCTAGAAAAATTGCCAGCTGAAATAAGAAGAAGCTTCAGCTCCTGGACCAACTTTGACTGATTGGAAGTGACTTTAAAGGCTCCCCAAGGTCTCAGTGTAACTGAGCATCCCAGCCTCAAAATGCATTTTAAACCTTTTATTTTCTGTCTTGCTTTCATCCTTGAAACATACTTTGAAACTCTTTGTTTCTCCCTTTTCCATGAGGCATTTTTGTGAACAGTGCTCACTTATCTAATCATATGCTTGCTTAGAAATTCCAGGGGCAATTTTGAAACAAAAAAGGCACAGAGACCCAGCAGCAGAATCCTCCTGCTTGGGGGAGTTATGAACAGTTAGCCCACCACTACTGCGCAGAAGTGAGGATGACAAAAACTGGACTTCCAGACCGGCAAGTACTCAAGATAGCCATGGGCAAGAGACACACAGAGTTCTTCCCTCCCTTGATATTCCCGTATTTTCCCACACCTTTTTCCTGCATAAATCCCTTCACTCAACCCAAAAAGTTGGAACGGTCTTTCAAAGGGGAGCCATTATCCACCTGGTAGTGTGTCCATAGTTGGTTCCTTCCAGTGGGTTCTTGGTCTTGCTGACTTCAAGAATGAAGCCATGGACCTTTGTGGTGAGTGTTACAGCTCTTAAAGGTGGCATGGACCCAAAGAATGAGCAGTAGCAAGATTTATTGTGAAGAGTGAAAGAACAAAGCTTCCACAGCATGGAAGGGACCCAAGCAGGTTGCTGCTGCTGGCTGGGGGTGGCCAGCTTTTATTCCCTTATTTTTCCCCACCCACATCCTGCAGATGGTCCATTTTACAGAGTGCCGATTGGTCCATTTTCAGAGTGCTGATTGGTGCATTTACAATCCTTTAGCTAGACACAGAGCACTGATTGGTGCGTTTCTACAGAGTGCTGATTGGTGCAATTACAATCCTTTAGCTAGACACAGAGCGCTGATTGGTCCATTTTACAGAGTGCTGATTGCTGCCTTTACAATCCTTTAGCTAGATACAGAATACTGATTTGTGCACTTTTACAGAGTGCTGACTGGTGCATTTACAATCCTTTAGTTAGACACAGAGTGCTGATTGGTGCATTTACAATCCTTTGAACACAGAGTGCTGATTGGCATGTTTTTACAGAGTGCTGATTGGCGCATTTACAATCCTTTAGCTAGACACAGAGTGCTGACTGGTGCATTTTTACAGAGTGCTGATTGGTGCATTTACAATCCTTTAGCTAGACACAGAGCACTGATTGGTGCGTTTCTACAGAATGCTGA